>NC_058523.1:531829247-532136847 GCF_904849725.1 Hordeum vulgare subsp. vulgare | reverse complement strand
TTTCGTCCGCGGAGCCGCACCTTTCATATTTTTTCCCATATGTTTGGTCACTTGCACGTGAATGAATAAAGAAAGAGAAAATGTGGTCCGGGATGAGGTCGCGTCCTACGCGATGGATTGATTGGGCCTGTCCGGACGCGTCCGCTAGCCCTCATACGTCCTCATATTTAAGATGGATATGAAGGGTGTCGGTTAGTCCAGACGTTTGAGATGGGTACGAGGGGTCTGACTGGAACGATTTTTTTGTGAGCGGTCAATGACCGAGCGAGCTACCCGGGCGTTTGGGATGGGTTTGAGTGGTCCGGTTCAATGGTGGAGGCAGCTCGGACTGATAGCAGGGGCAAAGTACACGACACTTCTCTCGATGTTGGTTGTTTGCCCCTAGAAATGATGACTTGCTCTCCATTTATTTGGCTTCTTGTTTGGCCCCAACGTTGTGACCAAATGATGAGATTGCGTGGACAGTTAAGGTTGGCCATAGTGATAGTATCTTAGCTGGTAACATACACTCGGAAATAACAAATATGCTCGTCTGGCAGATAATTAAAAAACAAAGAGAAGGTTAGAGTAACATAGATAGATACCGTATCATGTTAAATGCTATGCTACTTTGTGTCATGCATGGCAATAAATAATAACATATATGATACTACTATATGATACTTTACTATGCACTATAAAGATAGAATCATACATTAGTATCACATGCGTGATACAAGTAAATGATACTTCCTACTATGAGTAGCCGCAGGCCTCCGATATCGTGATTTCACCCTTTTCTACGACGGTGGTAGCAGTGTTCAATAAAGCCTTCTCCGCCTTCTTCTTTGACTCCGACGGTGCGTTCTGCATCGAATCTAACCACAAGTTGAGTCTTTCTTTTAAAACTAGGCAAAAGATTTGCCATTTTCATCGAATAACAAGAATAGAATAGCGCGATTAATTGACGGAAAATCGGGCTAAAACCGATACAGTATACAACCCATATGACATGGGCACCACCGGTCAACCTGGCCACCGACATGGGACCCGAATCTACAAAAAAGAAGAGAATCACCCGATTAATTGACGGAAAATTAGGCTAAAACTGATACAGTACACAATCCATATGACATGGGCACCACGGGTCAACCTGGCCACCGACATTGAACCCAAAGCTACAAAGAAGAAAGACATCCGTCGTGGAGTCGCTAGCGTCGTCGTCATCACCGGTTGCCTCGAACGTGCGACCCCGACTTCACTAACGAGCTCCAACATCGAAGCCATCCTGCAAACAGCTGCAAAGAAACCATGATGGCACATGCCACTGGATGACCACACGCACGAGTAGCCGACAACTCTGACTTTGACGAGAATTACCAGGGAAATATGCAGGACTTGCGCCGACCGCGACCTTCGCAAACGACCACCGAGCCTCCGTCATCGTCACCGCTTGGACTCGCTCCACCATGACCTTCGCAAACGACCACCGAACGCCCGTCATCGTCACCGCGTGGACTCGCTCCACCGCAGTCCCGACTTCAAGCAACCAAGCAACCCACGAAAGACCACCTTGGACACGCCGAAAAAACCTTTTAGAGATTTTAATGTAGATTACATCCGGATGTATATAGACATATTTTAGATTATGGATTCACTCATTTTGCTCCGCATATAGTTTAAGATCTTCTATTTAGGAACGAAGAAAGTACTTTTTTTTCCCTGACAACAATGTGGAACTCCAATGACAGCAACATCGACGCCCCATCGACATGTGTGGGATGAAGAGGATGGAGGATCCCAAACGACCGGTTATATTTACCCCTTTTTTTCTCTTCCTTTTAGCGGGGTTCTTTGTAAGTGCCGGTGTTTCATCAATACAAAGCTTTGACTCCTTTGAAAAGAAAAGTAAGTTAAATGTGGCGTTGTGAAAAGAAATCACCTGCACGTGTATTTTTTTTCTTCATGTACTCCCTCTCGATCTAAGTGCTCTTATCTTTTTTGTACGGAGGGAGTAGTAATTTCGCTCGAAAAGGGAAAGAAGAACATCACATGATAACAGAGCATAGCTCCGCACAGAAAACAAACAAAAAACAGAGCATGGTTTTGGAGTATATCAAGTCGAGCATTTTAGTTCTCCAAAAAAAAAATATCAAGCATTTTAGGGACTTGCCCGTCTGTGCACGCCAGAAATGCACTTGTATGCGTGTGTTAAAATCCTTGTTGGTAATCAAGCAGGCAGCGTTGCTTGGTGTTTTCTTCATGGCCTCGGACCAAAACACCACTAGCTAGCTAGGCTCCTGGAAGAGACATGTCTTCTGGACGCCGCATGCACCGACCAGCCCGTACGTCCTGATGGATCGATAGATCATAGGTGGTGTTTCTTTCCAAATCTTTACGTTTTTGTCGGAAAACCCATCACAGCTGATTTGCAGAAAAACCCCTTAGATTTTTTCACCAGCCCTTGCCCCGTACTTCAGCCTGTCAAATCTAAAAAATAAGGCGTGTTCGCATGGAATCAAACTCCCGACATTCTACGTCGGGCTTGCTGGCTGCGACCAACCAGCCTAGCTCATCCTCGTGTAAAATTTAAGCTTTTCTACATAAACAGTACCACCTCGCTTCTTTACATGGTACTTTACCAATTTATATAGGTCTATGATTTTCAATCAACAAGCAACATTGAGAATCAATAATTAATATTAAAGGGTCCCGTTTTGTGAGATTGATTCGCACATGAAGGTCATGTGTAAAACGAGGGAGAGAGAACAGAAAAAATTTGCTCCTCTGGTCCTATACCTTCATATAAGAGGTATTTATGTGGTTAAAAATAATTAGATTAATTACAAATCATGTGAAAAAAACATGGATTAATTATGATAAAATCTATAGTGCCAAACTTTTGCTTTGTTTATTGTATTCAGAATATGAAATTTGTAGCGCAACACCATTTGCATATAATTTGTGTAGAGTTACGTATGTTTGATTCACATAATGGTCGAGGCAACCTTATACATAAAAAATGACTATAACGTGAATGCTCTCAGGAGATCAGGCCATGACAACGGTATCACGTCTTTAGTTTTCTGAATGGAATTTTAAAAATCCCTATCTTATTTCTTGCACATGTCCAAAAGTTCCTTTTATATATACCATATCTCTATAGCTTGATTAAAGTGTTACAGCATGTGTACTTTTTGTATAAAAGGGCGGGGTGATATGGGGAGGAAAAAAACTTCCTTATACACCAAAAATGACTATAACATGAATGCTTTTAGGAAATCAGGCCGTGACAACGACACCACATTTTCAGTTTCCTGAATGGCCGTTTAAAAATCCATATCTTATTCTTGCATATGTCCAAAAAATATTTTCATGTCTAATTCTCAAGCGTTGCACCATCTATTCTTTTACTATAAGAAGGTGCTTCAATAGAGTCTTTTTTTAATCCTTTAAAAAAAGTCTCTTCTGTTTTTTTACCTAAGGACTAAAAGTCCCTCTAAAGAAACACCACCACCGTAGATACATCCTGCTCCTACGTGGTTCCAATCATTTTCTGGATGAGCCTACGGCGCGCGGGCGGCACGTACGCCAAGGAAAGACTACCGGACGGCATCGACCCTCGCGAGATATATACAGATGACATCGGAGCCGGAGCCGGAGCCGGAGCCAATCGAGGCCATGAATGATCCATCCATCCATGCATCCATCCTTGTCGCTGCTCGGCGCTGCGCTCTCACGGCCTCGTGCGCACGGCACGACAAAAACCAAAGGGAGACGTATCCAGCCAGCGGCCGTTGTGTTGGGCGGGCGGGCGAGTCTTCCGAGCCTCGGGGCTACCCGGCCGATGGATGGGACCTCCCGTCGCGTGAGCTTCGCTTCGCTTCAGAAGAGGAGACGTTATTCTGTTGCCCGATCGACCGACACACCACACCGCATCTACGCCACGCAGCCTGGACCCAACCTCATATCAGATCACTAGCAGATCGGAGCCCTCCCCTTGCCCCGAAACGCCACGCCCGGGGGTTGCCGTCCCGTGGCGCGCGCGAGAACGTTCCTTCCTTCCAGCAATGGCGGGCACGCATGTGCCGGTGATGTTGTAGCGGGGGAGGCCATGCACGTCCTTCCAATATCTGGGCGGGGACGTCCCGTCGTCACATGAGATCGAGCCGGCAAGCCAGCCAGCCGTCGGCGTTGCAATCACCCGTCGCTGTGCGCTCCCCACCCACCCCCTGGACCTCGTCCGTGCGTGTCGGGGCACCACTCGCTCCGATTCCCTTCCGACCATCCGTCCATCTCGGCGATGCCACGCAGGGATGGTTGGACGCATGCATGCATGCATGGGCTCCACGGGCACTCGCATTGGCATTGGGTCGACAACGGGAATGGCTAGTTCCGTCTCCTCTGGGTCTACCGCTCTGCACATCATCATCTCCTCTCACCCCATTCCCATGCTGCCACTGCCGGTGCCAGGTGACGTAAACGCACGGCCGGTCCTGGATAATAACCATCTTCATCTTCATACGGCGCTACCTGCCAGATCGCTTTCGCCACCATCCAACGATGGCGCCCATGTCGTGTGCATTTTGTCAGTTGCATGTACCGGGACATCGCCATGCCATGCCATCATCATCGCGCGCGGCTCGCTTGCCAACAAGTGGCCGGAGAGGAGAGGCCAGTTGCAACTTGCAAGTGAGATCTGCGGAAGCAACGGGAGACAAGATCGCTGTGGGGTTTGTGGGTTGGGGACCTGTGGTGTGCACGCAGGGGCGGGATGTTTCTGCGTACATGGCCATCGCGCATCAGTGAGCAGAGCAATACCTGTGCTGTGCTGCGCCGCGATCGCACGGATCAGCTGAGAACTTTTGTCAAGATCTACGCACAATTCGATTGCACGGTGGTGTCTAGGGTTCAATACCGGTGGTCGGCTCGGCGAGAAGGTGAAAAATGCCATTTTGAGTAACATCTTTCAAAGCCTGCGGTGGTGTTTTTCAAAATTTGCAAAAAAAATGTAGTGGCATTTTTCAAAGTTTGAAAATTGCAGTGGCGTTTCTTGGAATATCCAAAATACGATTGGCATCCAATTTACCCATAAAAGAATGTTCACGAACACAAAAAAGGTCTCAATACATGTATTTTTCAAAACAATTGATAACTTTTCGAAGGAAAAGAACCACTCTTTCCTCTAAAACCGAAGGAAATGACTTTAAAAATACAAATAAAGAAGTGAGTTGTTCATTTCGGCCTGGAGATGTCAAGGATGTCTTCAAGAATTCCTCTCTTTAGAGTAAGGAAACCGAAGGAATTCTCATACACTCATGAGGTGAATATAGCTACAAGAAGGCCCTATTTTAAGGGAGTACGATGATTGTTGCCTATTAAAAATATTTGTGTACAAAAAAAAACTTTCTCCGTCCCAAAATAAATGTCACAAATTTAGTATTAAATTAGTACAAATTTTATACTAGATCAACGTCATTTATTTTGGGACAGAGGAAGTATATTTTATGTTTATGTATAAATGATGTATAAAAATATATAAAGTATTATAAAGTTTATATTTTATTAAAATTCTCATATATTTATTTTTAATGTTACTATATATATATATATATATATATATATATATATATATAATAAAATGTTAATAGTGTACTCCATGCATATTAAAAATATATGAATGTATTTAAAAGGTAACATTACTTTTTCAACACTAGTACCTCTTTAGAATTAAAAAAAAATCATATATATGAAATAAATGGTCGTGTATTAAAATAGTATATGTATTCTTGAAAAAAATACGAAATACTATTTGTATTCATACATGTATAAGTATTCCTATATTTTCGTGTGGGGACAAAATCAATCTTTACCTAATAATAAAGAGGCTATCGCTTCCGTCGGAAAACCCACCGAGGTGATTTTACAAAAAAACCCTTACTGTTTATGACATTAAACTCGTAGTATATATTAAATATTTTTTTAAATACTCATATCTTTTAAACCGTAACTCCAAATTTAACATATTATACATGGAATTTGATTAGAAAAATATGTAGAATTTAAATATGATATTATTTTATCTGTTAAACGTTTAATAAAAATACTATCTAGGGTGCAATCTTAAAAAATAAGTCATTATTCGTCTTTCTTTCATACCGGTACTCATCCGGGTTGGGAATGAACACGTCAACAAAATCAGGATTAGAGATGAAACTGAAGGTCACTTGACTGATTCTTTGTACGTATTAAATCTACATGCAAGCCGTGTTAAAATAGAAGACCTATGAAATTTTGAACTGCATTCTTATAGGATAAGACCATCTTTATTTGTATCATAACTATAAATTCTTAAATTATAGACATTTTTTATAAATTAAGAGCGTGTGTCGTGTGGTATTTTTTTTCTCCCGTTGCAACGCATGGGCCCTTTTGCTAGTAAGTATAACCGGAAGAAAAGAAAAAATAAATAAAGGACAAATTGTAAATCAAAGGTATATGAAAGTAGAAACATAAAATAAATATATGAAAAAATTAACAAAAATTCAAAATAAAATGTAAAAGAAAGAGAGAGAGAAAAAGAAAATCTAGTTGAACTAAGATTGAAAATGGCCGGCAAAAATATAAAAGATAAAACCAACTGCAATGCTAGAAATTGCCATAAGAGATCGTCGAGATGGTCGGTAAAATATAAATGACAAAACGAACTACTCCGTGTTATAGGGCTCATCTCAAATTTTTCAGATTTCCATTATATTAGGCTCATTTTGAGTCTAATTGAGTTAAAGTGCTTTGAGTCCCACATCATATTTAATTCATAGAGTTTAGAGAAAGGAGATGAGTGGCTATGCATGCATCGTTTTTTACATCCACCATGCAAGTCCAATGAGAAGGAGTACGCTACATTTATTGCCTTGGAAATTGAATATGTGAGAAATATTTCATTGGCTAGTTAAAACTAGTGTCATCCACTCACAATTCACCTTGATTGATGAGATTTTAGATTTGAGCCCTATAAACCGGAAAGGAGGGAGTATTTTTTCTATGCTTGCTTGCTGCGATTTAAAACAACAACCCTGTATTTTAGATCGTCTTCCCGAAAAATCCTATTTGCGACTCTCTTCAACAAACCTACCCCCCTCCTGGCGTTGGACAACCTTAACTAGGCTAGCCAATTTGAACGTCCTAAAGATATCGTTTTTAGAAACATTTTAGAAGGTTTATGATCGGTTCATGTTTTTTTTTCGTATTCATGTTTTTTGAGGGTTTTTTTATTTGTCCAAAAATGCCCTTTTTGAAAAAAATCAAAATCAAAAAATCATTTCATTTTAAAAAAATGTTGAGTTCTCAAAAATGAAATGAAAAATTTAAATATTTTTTTCTATTCAAATATTGTTTTCAAATTCAAATAATATTTGCATTTTCGAAAAGCATTCACAAACTCTAAAAAATGCTTTCAAAAAGTTTTTTTTAAAGAAAAAATATTGAAAACGCTCGGCTACATTGACCATTTATTGGTGTGGCCCATTTTTTCTCGCCGGCCGTGTGCGTCCTCTCGTCCATACATGCCAGCTCATCTTGGTAATCGTACGTGTCCAAACACTATGGTCTAAATTTTGAAATAAGGCCCCGACGTCGTCTTTCATATCCACGAGAAGGTGAAATCATCGGAGGAGGCCGCACGGAGAGGCCTTGAAGGCGCTAATTTGTAAGTAGTTCATATGACAAATTTCATGAAACATTCTCATTTTTTTACCACAACGTCTATGGATGATATCATTACAACATGTCAAGTTTCATAATTTCCAGGCATCGTGCGATGTTTTTAAAAATTAAAATGCCAACAACAATCATGTTGGTTCCCCGATCTTGGGCACCTAGTGTATGAGACTCCTTACTTTTTCCTTACACGACTATTAAACATATACTAAAGACCAGTAATAAGAGTTTCCAACCCATTCATTATTATTTGTTAGTGTATCTGCAGTTTAAATTTGAATTATATCCATTAAATGCCTAAAAATACATTTAATGGCTTAAATATAGGAAATGTACCTTGGAAATGTGAAATTTGTACACGATACATATAATGTTGTTTATTGAGTGTATCAAAAGTTTATAGCCCAAAGGGTAAATAAGTCGTCGATTCAAGTGCAGACCTAGTTCGTTCCCTCTCGAAACCTAGTATTTTCTTCCGAGATGTCCGAGTTTGAAAGGAGCGCGCGTGAAAACTTTTGCCACACATTCTGAAATTACTTACTCTCCCACTTTACCACTATTGCCACATAGCATGTAACAGAAGAAATTACTTACTCTGCGACTTTATCACTATTGCCGTTTAGCGCATAACATAAGAAATTACTTAGTGTATGAATTTCCCATTATTGCTACTTATCACATAACACAAGCAATTACTTAGTCTATGACTTCCCCACCATTGCCACATAGCACACAGAAGAAGAAATTACTTAATCTACGACTTTACCACTATTACCACATAACACATAATAGTAGAAATTACTAACAATAAATAATCGTGGCACATACGAAGGGTAATACAGGTAGAGATCTAAGCAAAGCTTTAGATGAAGGAAGTGATGATCTCCTTCGTATAATAGCACAAATCTTTCGGAGTGAAAAAAGTAGCATAGAATTACATCATGATAAACAACGTGGCAAATCAATCATCGAGTGAGAACAGAACGATGTAAGCTACTCGTGATAGATAATACAGAGTGAATGATAACACACCAAGCTTAGATGAAAACGAATGGAAATACTACACACACAA
Source organism: Hordeum vulgare subsp. vulgare (assembly GCF_904849725.1). Classification (NCBI taxonomy): domain Eukaryota; kingdom Viridiplantae; phylum Streptophyta; class Magnoliopsida; order Poales; family Poaceae; genus Hordeum; species Hordeum vulgare. Next base: position 532,128,077 of record NC_058523.1, on the reverse strand, counting down.
GATCATGAATATCATTTGAAGCAACAAAGCACTGAAGATAAATTACCTAATAAATTTCAGTAGAATTAGAATGAACCAATGGTGGTCAATGCGACAGATCATTTGGTAGACCAGTTCACTCTTCTACAAAAGAGCTATATCTGGTTGGAGGAACTTGTGATTGGACATAGGAGCAAACCTCTCTCCATCATGTTCTCCTTCAACCAAAAGTTGATAATACTTTGGTTGAATTCACTCGCGGTAGATACTTGTTGGCAATCTCCAAACCTTCGACAGACTTCTTCACGAAGAAAAAAACACTCTTGGTTGCTGAAGACTTTGCCTTGTGAAGACAAATACTCTTCGACACTCAAGCGGCCACCTATCCGTTTAGAGAGTGTGCAACTCTCAAGGGAAATAGGTACAAGAACTCTAACTAAGATATGTTGTGATGCTCAACAAGGGTCTAAGTTGCGACTCTTGATTTTCTCTTAGTGTATTTTAAACTAAAATATCTTGATAGGGGTGCTCAATCAAATTTCTCATAATTCTCAAGCGGAGCAGCTAACAAATAATGTTGGTGCGGGGTGGCTATTTATAGCCGCAACCTTACTAGAAGGGAAATGTCCATTTAGGACACGAAGCCCAACCAACGACCAATCGGCACGTTTCCAACGGTCTAATATTTTAGCACCACGTTAACTTTCCTTCGGAGCAAGCGGAGCTAACTCCTCGGTCTGGAAAGATATCTCTTGCAACAAAGAAGAACTACTTCCCTTGCTGGCAAGTGATCATTCGGAGCACACAGAGATTTCTCTTAGTCTTTCATATGTTTCAGCTAAGCATCACAACTTACTTAAGCTTCCTCTTAATAGTATGGTGGTCCTATGACCCAAATAAGAAAAAGAAGAACAATGAAACAAATTCTACGTCTTCGCTTCATCGTCATGCCTCTCAACTGCAGTCATCCTTCTCCGAACACAACAAATGAAAATCGCTTCGCGTCAGCAATATTTTGAGGGGCCAATCCCTTCACACTTCTTCTCGAGGCCATCTCTTCTTGAGATATACCTTCTCCTTCTCTAGAGAGAATATATCATTCTTCTTTGATCTCCATGGACTATTTCTCTGTGTGTGCACTAGCAAACAAACCAGTCCATCGCCGTTTCTATCAATAATCTCCAAAACACAAGGGGCAATCAATTGCACCAATAGTCCCCCCTTTTTCGGGCGACTATTGACAAAACAAAACATGTCGAATGATTAGAGGTATGGGCAACTAATAATGTGTGGAGAAGTAAATGTAGAGAGGATTTTTGAAGATAAAATATGCTCCCCCTGAATGTTTGCATCTTACAAGAAGTTTTGATAGAAAAAGTTCGGACGTATACTCAACCGTTTTTTATCTTTAGTGGCAAGAACATAATTCAAGTATTTTCCGTTTTCTATCATTCTAGTAGATCACTTGGAAGATTGAACGCAACTAACATACAAAACTCTCTCTTGAAAGTTAATCATGTTAACATGCCAATGCATGATTAATAGATTAGAGAATATATATGCCTATTCGTTACACGACAGATAACGTATATGAATCCAATAATAAAACATAAATAGATATGATCATAAAGTGTCAACTCGTCATGTAAGGTAGCTCATGTGATAATTGTATAGACGAACAAGGGAGAGATTGCCATCTAGTTATTTTTGTATGGTTGGATCTTGCAATGACATGAATGTGCTCCACCGATCACCTATCTTTGAAAAGATAAGCAATGGAGAACCACCATTGTTGGTGTTCCAAGCAAATGGCCGCATATACAACATTGTGTACTATATTTGCAACTGGAATTTATCGCGAGTGGACTACTTTTCTGAAGCCAATTCTAAGTCCCCAAAGTAAGAAACATTTTAGCTCTACCATGCTCAAATGGCTGCTAGAAAAGATGTGAAGAGGGCTTTTGCAATCACATTGTGTGAGAGTCGGCTAGGTTTTGAGATCAAGATCCTTTGGTGCATCATCACAATGTGCTTGACCTTGCACACCTTGATCATTGAGAACGGTCATGAAAAATATATGAAATACACCAACTGTGATCTCATGGGATAACGTGCGGCTCGACTAGAAGGTATGACCAAATCCAACAATTTCATCAGGTGTACCATGATAATTGGAGATTATAGTACGTACAAAGATCTTCGGAAAGAACTTATGCAGGAGTAGTGTGCACATTACGGGCGACAACAACTCTAGTTTATCTCCATGTTTTGGTGTATCATGTGATGAACTTTGTTATATTGATTGATGAAGAATTGTGTGCATTTGACATTGTGGATTTGATGACCATGTAATAATTTGATGTTGTGGATTTGATGAAATTGTGCGTATGTTTGTTTTGATTTCATTCAAGATCAATTTAATATTATTTGCATGCGACATGTGTACATTTTTTAAGAATAAAATGTGGTACAGCTGCCCTATTTTAGGGCAGCAACCAGAGTAGCAGTGCCTTATTTGTTGCTCTTTTTTAGGACTGCGGTTGAAGATGATTATTTTTTTGTGACCTAAAACTATTTTTTGATGCAATATTACTTCAATCACACATGAGGTATTGGAGATGCTTCAACTTTTTGTTTTGAGTTCATGAAGATGCTCTAACAAACCAGTGGTATCGGGAGCTGCTATGCAGCACTGCAGGTGTCGATCGAGCGTGTGGAGCGTCGTTGGCATGGGCCGACCCATTAAAGTGCTGCCCAGTTTTTTTATCTGTTTTTTGTTGATCCAGTAGAAAAAACGTCTAGAATTTTTATTTGTCACCAAAATAAAAATATATAAAAAAGGTTTACAGATTTAAAGAAAAGGTACATCCATTTGAAAAAAGTTCATCAATTTTGAAGAAAGTTTATTAATTTGAAGAAAAGTTCATTGAAACTAAAAAAAATTCACCCAATTAGGAAAAAAGTTCATCAAATTGGAAAAAGCTCATAGAAATTCAAAAATGTTCATGTATTTTTAAAAATAGTTTCGTTGAACTGAAAAAGTTCATAAATCTCAAGAGTTCATCAATTTTGACATATATTCATCCATTTTCAAAAAAATGTTCATCAAATTTCAAAAAAGTTCATTGATATTCAAAAAATTCATAAAATTTGAATATTTTAGAAAAGGTTCATCGATTTTCAAAAAAAAGTTCATCAATCTCAAAAAATATTCGTCGAAATTATTAAAAAGTTCATCAAGATTTTAAATAGTTCATATAATTTGCAAAAAGAAAACGTCAATGGGTGCCTACACGAGTGGTTTTGATGTTGTGGATTTGATGAAATTGTTCATATGTTTGTTTTGATTTCATTCAAGATCAATTTGATATTATTTGCATGCAACATGTGTACAATTTTTAAGAATAAAATGTGGTACGGCTGCCTTATTTTAGGGCAGCAACCAGAGTAGCAGTGTCTTATTTGTTGCTCTTTTTCAGGGCTGTGGTTAAAGATGATTATCTTTTCGTGACCTAAAACTATTTTTGATGCGATATTACTTCAATCAGAGAGCAGATATTGGAGATGCTCTAACTTTTTTTTTTGAGTTGATGAAGATGCTCTAACAAACCAGTGGTATCGGAAGTGCTGCACGTGTCCGTTAATGATCCAGCGCGTGCAACATCGTTGGCATGGGCCGGTCCATTAGCCTACTGCCCAGTGTTTTTTTCTATTTTCTGTTGATCCGATAGAAAAAATCACCCAGATTTTTTATTTGTTACCAAAATTTTAAAATATATAAAAGATTTACAGATTTAAAGAAAAGCTTCATCCATATGAAAAAAGTTCATATATTTTTAAAAAGTTCATCAATTTTGAAAAACTTTCATTAATTTGAAAAAAAGTTCATTGTAATTGAAGAAGAGTTCACCGGATTAGAAAAAAGTTCATCAAACTGTCAAAAAGTTCATTAAATCGAAAAAAGTTCATAGAAATTCAAAAAAGTTCATGTATTTTTAAAAAGAGTTCACTAAACTGAAAAAGTTCATAAATCTCAAGAGTTCATCAATTTTGACATATATTCATCCATTTTCAAGAAAATGTCCATCAAATTTTAGAAACATTTATTGATATTCAAAAAATTCATAAAATTTGAATATTTTAGAAAAGGTTCATCAATTTTCAAAAAAAATCATCAATCTTAGAAAATATTCATCGAAATTATTAAAAGTTCATCAAGATTTGAAATAGTTCATATAATTTGCAAAAAGAAAACATCAATCGGCGCCTAGATGGGCCGGTCCATTTACCAACGTCACACGCGTCAAAACTTTACCTATTAGTAAAGCACTTATTGCTTCTGTGGTATGTCATTAAAATTGCCTTTAAAATTGTTTAAAATTACTCACCAATGCCACCTATAAATTATAAAAAACATTTTACAGGGAATCGTCGTATGGGCCGGCCCAAGCATAGGGACGAGTTATACGACGCTCTGCCAGCTGGAGAAGAAACAGAACGCCCCTTTGGGCCAGCCCATGGGCGGGGGCCTGTTTTTTTATTTTTTAGTTATTATTTATCTGTTCCCTTTTACTTTTTTAATTAAAATAATTAAAAAAACTTTCGAAATTCAAAAAATTATATATACATAAAATTCTGATAAAACATAAAATGTTTGCGAATTCAAAAATTGTTCGGGATTTCTGTAAAAATGTTTGTATATTAAAAAAATCGTAATTTTTGAGAAAACATTCGTGAATAAAAAAAAGTCCATCATTTTGAGAAATTTCTTTAATGCAATTAAAAAATGTTTGATAATTCAAAAAGTGAATTATTCGCCAATTCGTAAGAAAATACTTGAAAATAGTTCGTAATATCAAATATTGTTTGATTTTTTTAAAAAAAGTTTATAAATAGTAAAACATGTTCTTGATTTTAAAAAGGTTCCCAAATTTGTAAAAATGTTCACGAATGATCGAATGTATGTAGTTTAATAGTAATGCTTATGAGTCTTTCCGATTATATACCAGGGTGAATTTTGAAGAATAAATTGTCGGGGTGGATCGGAATATTATAGTATATTTTTAAAAATGTTTCTTAAAATTCAGAATAAATCTTTGAGTTACCATGTTTTTTGACAACCATGATATTTTTTATAAAATATGAACATTGTTTCAACTTGTGAATTGTGAATAAAATGAAAATAAGAAATATTTTCTTGTATTTGTGAACAAATATTCGAAATCATACAATGAGATATGAACATACTGTGGTCATCGTCATAAAAAATGGTGTTTTTTTTTCTTCCGTTGCAACGTACGGGTCCTTTTGCTAGTAACAATAATGCACTTTAACTCAGGCGCCAAGTAAGAAAAATGCATTTTAATTGGTGCCTGTGGCGCTAAATAGAAAATGCCAGTGGTATCCCAGAAACACACTCAAACAAACCCGTGTTACACCGAATAACGACGTAAAAGGCCCGGCCCAGCGGATGACACGCGCCTTCAGAAAAGAACAAAATTAAGAAGGAAAAATTAGAGCGGGGGACGCTCCCCCTCCGTTCCCGTATCGGGTGCGGCCACGCTTGTTGCCTTTTTTTGTTTTTTGAATTGCACACAAACACCCTTTAAAGCACAATATATATTCGGGATATTTCCCTTCTTCGGAGCGTGTCTCTGGTTCTTGTAGACGTGCAGGTCTTAAAGGCGAAACGCAAGAGTCGCCGAATCGAGCCAAATTCACGGAGAGACGGGCGATAGCTCCGCGGCGGGCTGGTCAGTTACCCATCTCCTCGCCCGACGCCGGCGGCCTGGTCAGTTACCGGCGGCCTGGTCAGTTACCCATCTCATTCTTCCTCTCGGAGGCACACCGTCTAAATGTGATTTTCTTCCACCCAGACCTGGATTCATTTCTCAATTCGATCTGGGGGTCGGAGCAGCCGCCGGTCTGAAATAGATTGGGGACGCCAAGGAGAAGATCCAAGTAAGTCCAGGATGTGATTTGACCAAGGAATACTTGCGGGATGGGGAGGAAATTGCCCCCTTTTGCTCCGGCCGCGGCGGCGGCCGGAAGAAAGCGAAAAGGTTCCACCTTGGTCCCGCTCGCCGCGTGCAAGCACAGTGCGCTGGCGCGGCAAATCGGTGGCTGGGCATCCTTGCCCACCGCCATAGTGGGCCTCATCACCTGCCGGCTGCTGACCGGCAACGGCGATGTGGTCGATTACATCTGCTTCCGCGCCGTCTGCTCCCGCTCCCCGCGACCCTAATCTGCTGGACCCGAGCCTCCGCCCGCGCGGCTGGGTCGCGCTCTGTGACGGCGACGCCGTCCGACCAGACGACGCCTGCGAGATCGTCTTCTTCCACACGCGCACGGCCAGGCGCCTCCGCGTCCCCTTGCCTGAGCTCCGGCGGCACAGAATCGTCGCCTTCACCGACGGCCTCGTCATTCTCATGCACAAGCTCACCACCGCGGTCCGCGTGCTGCATTCGTTCACCCACGACGCGGTCGACTTCCCGCCCCTCGTCGCCATGTACCACGAGGTCGTCAGGCAGAAGGCGTCCCTGCTTGACATGAACACCGCGGTGTGCAGCAGCGCGTCCTCCGCAGACTCCATCTCCGTGGTGGTCTGGTTCCCCTACACGAATGTGGTGCTTGCTGCAGACCCGGGCTCGCCGGATTGGGAGGTCCTCCACAGCGGACTCTATGTTCGCTGCGCCTTGCCCTTTCAAGGAAGGCTCTATGCCACCCTGCGTGGTTCGAGTGAGATCGTGCAGCTATACCCTCTGAGACGAGAAGGACCGCTCGACAACTCTGTGCTGATTGCTGAGTCTCCACATTCTGCTCACATCAACCTCTGTCTTTTTTACCTCGTGGAGTCTGGTGGAAGGATGCTGCTCGCCGTCCGGCAGCCAGCTCATTATGCAAATCTCATTATGCAAATGGGTCAGAATGGCATTCATTGGACTGGTCGCGACGAATGGTCTGCCCGCTCTATGTAGTGGATCTGAACAGCCAGCCCTGTAAGCTTATCCCGGTGAAGAGCATAGGTGACCGTGCGCTGTTTCTCAGCTGCGACCGATGCCTGTCTGTTTCAGCCAGCCATCTCCCTTCTTTGAGCAGCAACTCCATTTACTTCACTCTACCACAGGACCCCATTCTGGCGCTGTCGCTGGGGACTGGTTTGTTCGAGCGATTGGCAGGCTCCTGCCAAATACACGACAACAAGGAGAGGATCCGCCCCTCTGTGCATCCCTTCACCATTGTTGATCATCTTATCACCTACTGCAATCCTTGAGAGTGGTATGTATGTTTTCCTTCTTCTTGGTTACCTCCCTGGCACAGTTGCACCTGATCAATATCTACTGCATTTGATATATGTGTAATTGTTAATTCTAATGCCATCTCTTCTTGAACATATGTAGGAGTAAAGGGCTCATGTTCCGAGTACCACTATATACCTCAATCTTTCGAGGAATTGATCAAGAAAATAAGGGCACAAAAGTGGGAACTGCGGATTCCACGCATCGCTGTCCATTCACGCTGAAGAAACAAATGTCATGTTTCACATTACTCACTCAAAAATAAAGGTATAAATAATGCCAGTAGGCACTAGGCACAACTTCTTACAACCGTTTCAGTTAGTGTTTTTTAGTCATGCAGCTTCTAACCTTGCACGCTATTTGTTTGATCTGCTTTTAATCATTTTATCGTGTGTTTTGTGTGTGTGTGCCAAAAGTTGTATTTTTTTCGAGAAAGGAAATATATTTAAATCGCAAAGATACCAATGACACCTGGCCTTTGTACTAGCAAGACACCGAAAGACATCAAGGATACACATAGCCAAAAAAGAAAAAAGCCCCCCCACAGTGATCAATCATCAGCAACAGTAGCACTCTAACCACTACCGAAGACAACACCTGGATAACAAACAGGTTCTCCAAAAGCAACGCCTCCAAGAAGGAAACAATATACAAGCATCTTCCTTGCCCGATCAAAGATCTTGAGTTTTTACTCTGGAGAAAGTCTGAGTTCACCCAAAAACAATGTCTTCAAAAAGCCCATTGCCAAGTACAACCAATAAAGGCCAGACCATGGATTTTCAGCCTGGGAATCGAGACTCGGTACTTGACGAGCACAACCAAAATTGTCATCCTCCAGTGTTGTCGTCCCCACTTGCCGAGGCCGCTGCTGCAAGTCACCAAACACCTAGCACAGAGTCTTCATTGCATCCAATAAACCTTTCCACCAACGCTTCAAGACCTCCAATCGCCATTGTCATGACTTTCTCCACCTCTATCAATGTCTTGGGAATCTTGACTTAGACATGTCCAATGACTGATAAAAAAGCAAAGCTTCACGCTGCGTCCTATTGAAGCCATGCCAGCTGATAATATGAGCGCGAGCGACTGGAGCCTTTCCGATCTAGATATTTAGGGGCGACAAATGCCAATCTGTATACATCTCTGATACGTCTTCAATTTATTTATAATTTTTGATGGTTTCATGCTATTATCTTGTCAAACTTTGAATGTTTGACATGTCTTTTATATCTTTTTGTGGACTAACTTATTAACTCAGTGTCAAGTGTCAGTTCTTATTTTTTTTCGTATTTTTGACCCTTTTCAAAGAAAAATTTGAAAGGGAGTCCAAACGGAAAAAATCCTCGAAAAGATTTTTTTCCGAAACAGAAGAAGATCGGGAGACTTGAGAAAACCAAGGCAGGGGGTCCCAACCCTAGCCCCGGCCAGGGGAGGAGGCCGGGCCTCCCTGGCTTGTGGCCCCCCCGGACCTTCTCTGCCCTAGGTTTTTCCTATACATTCCCTAAAATCCCCAAAAAAAATTAGAAGATCATCAAAAATACTTTTCCGCCGCCGTAAGCTTCTGTCTCCGCAACATTCCATTCTGGGGCACGTTCTGGTGCCCTATCGGAGGGGGGATTCGGATACGGAGGGCTTTTTCATCAACACCATGACCTCTCTGATGACGCGTGAGTAATTCACCATAGACCTACGGATCCATATCTAGTAGCTAAACGACTTTTGTCTTTATTGAATCTTCAATACAAAGTTCTCCATGATATTTATAAAGATCTATCCGATGTAATCTTCTTTTGCGGTGTGTTTGTCAATATTCGATGAATTGTGGATTTCTGATCAGATTATCTATGAATCTTATTTGAGTTTCTTCTGATGTCTCTTATGCATGATTTCATATCCTTGTAATTCTCTTCGAGTTGTGGGTTTTGTTTGGCCAACTAGATCTATGATTCTTGCAATGAGAGAAGTGCTTGATTTTGGTTTCATATCGTGCGGTGACCTCATCCAGTGACAGAAGGGGTAGCGAGGCACGCATCGTGTTGTTGCCATCAAGGGTAAAAAGATGGGGTTTTCATCATTGGTTTGAGATTATCCCTTTACGTCATGTCATCTTGCTTAAGGCGTTACTCTGTTCGTCATGAACTCAATACACTAGATGCATGTTGGATAGCGGCCGATGTGTGGAGTAATAGTAGTAGATGCAGAAAGTATCGGTCTATTTGTCTTAGACGTGATGCCTATATGTATGATCATTGCCTTAGATATCGTCATGACTTTGCGCGGTTCTATCAATTGCTCGACAGTAATTTGTTCACCCACCATAATATTTGATATTTTGAGAGAAGCCTCTAATGAACACTGTGGCTCGCGGGTCTACTCCATACTATATTTTTAGCCTTATTCTTTTTATTCGTTGCACTTTCCGCATTCAGATCTCACTTTATAATCAATTTTGAAGGGATTGACAACCCCTTTATAACATTTGTGTTTGCGCAGGTACTCTGGACTTGACGAGATTCTCCTAATGGATTGATACATTAGTTCTCAAACTGAAGAAAATACTTACTGCTGCTGTGCTGCATCACCCTTTCTTTTTCAAGAGAAAATTAACGCAAGCAAGTCTCTGTTAACGTGTCAATTTCTGGCGCTGTTGTTTGAGAAGTAGCAGAAGGATTTCTGACGCCGTTGCCGTGGAGGATCAAGTCAAGAACTCATTCAAATAACTTTCGCAAACTCATCTCTTACATTTACTTTTTTGGCTCTTGTTTTCCTATCCCCCACTTCTGAAAAAAAATCTTTGCCTTTTTCGTTTGCCTTTTTTTTCGTTCGCCATTTTTCTCTCGTCTGCTCTTTTTCCCTTGTGTGCTTGCTTACTTGCTGAAGTCATCATGATTGAAAACACCAAACTTTGTGACTTCTCGAATACTAATAATAATGATTTTATTAGTACTTCGATTGCTCACGCCACTAGTGCGGAGTCATACGAAATCAATGCCGCTTTGCTGAATCTTGTTATGAAATAACAATTCTTCGGTCTTCGTAGTGAAGATGTCGTATCCCATATTAACACCTTCATTGAGCTCTGCGATATGCAAAATAAGAAAGATGTGGTTGAGATGATTGATTAAATTGAAGCTTTTTCCTTTCTCGTTGCGAGATCGAGCCAAACCTTCGTTTTCGTCTTTGCTCAAAAATAGTATCGATTCTTGAGATAAGTGCAAAGATGCGTATATATCCAAGTATTTTCCATCGGCTAAGATTATTTTTCTATGTAATGATATCATGAATTTTAAGCAACTTGATCATGAACATGTTGCACAATCTTGGGAGAGAATGAAATTGATGATTAGAAATTGTCCAGCTAATAGCTTGAGTCTTTGGATGATTATACAAATCTTCTACGCTAGCTTGAATTTCGCTTCTAGAAATATCTTGGACTTCGTCTCAGGTGGAACATTCATGGAAATCACGTTAGGGGAAGCCATAAAAAACTCCTATACAATATTATGACGAACTACTCTCAGTGGCACACTGAAAGGTCACCTACTAGTAAAAAAATACACGCTATAGAAGAAATTAACTCGTTGAGTGCTAAGATGGATGAGTTAATGAATATGGTTGCTAGTAGAAGTGCTCTTTTAGATCCTAATGATATGTCTTGTCTTCTTTGATTGAGAGTAGCAACGCTAGCTTGGACGTTAATTTTGTTGGTACGAATAATTTTGGCAACAACAATGCTTTTAGAGGAAACTATGTTCCAAGGCTATTTTCTAGTAACTCCACTAATAACTTTGTCAACTCCTACAACAATACTCATGGAAATTACAATAGATTATCCTCTGATCTAGAGAGTAATATCAAAGAGTTTATCAACTCACAAAATATTTTCAATGCGTCCATAGAGGAAAAACTACTCAAAATTGACGATTTGGCTAAGAACGTTGATAGAATGTCTAGTGATATTGATGTTTTGAAAGTTAGATGTGCTCCTCCCAAGATCAATATGGATGAAACTTTGAAAGCTATGTGTGTTTCCATGATTGAGAGCAAAGAAAGAATCGCCCAAATTCATGCTAGAAATGAATGGCTTAAAAAGGCGTGTTCTCGTGATAAGAATCACGAAGATCTTAAAGTGCTTGGTGTGACTCCCTTTGAATCTTTGTTTTCTTGTGTCAAACCTAATGATGATGGGGCTGGATATGAATCCACTTTGGTTGAAAAATACCCCATTGATTCGGAGTCCATCTATCTTGATGCTAAAAGAATTGAAAGTGGATTTCAAGAAAAATTCAATTATGATAGTTGCTCCTTGATTGAATGCATTTCCTTGATGTAATCCATGCTAAACTCTTCACATGCTTATAGCGAAAACAAGGCCTTCACCGATCATATTGTCGAAGCTATGAAAAAAAATCTTTTGAAGAAAAACTTGAATTGAAAGTCTCTATACCTAGAAAGCTTCATGATGAGCGAGAACCTACTATCAAAATCAAAATCAAAATCAAAAACTATGGATGCAATGCTTTGTGTGATTTGGGTGCTACTGTTTCCGTGATTTCAAAGTCTTTATGTGATGTTCTGGGTTTTAATGAGATTGAAGAGTGTTCTCTTAATTTGCATCTTGCGGATTCTACTGTCAAGAAACCCATGAGAAGAATCAATGATGTTCTTATTATTGCAAATAGGACCTATGTATCCGTGGATTTCATTGTGCTTGACATTGATTGCAATTCTACATGCCCTATTATTTTTGGTAAACCTTTCCTAAGGACTATCGGTGCTACCATCGATATGAAGGAAGGGGATATTAGATTTCAATTTCTTTTAAAGAAGGGCATGTATCACTTTCCTAGAAAGAAAATAAGATTGCCTTATGAATCCATGATGAGGGCTACTTATGATTTGAGCACCAAAGACGACGATATGTGATTCTATCGCCTTATGCCTAGCTAAGGGCGTTAAATAATACCGTTTGTTGGGAGGCAACCCAATGAATTTATCATTTTCTTTCTGTTTTGTTGCGTCCACACCATCATAATTCTGTTGTGATTGTTTTTTTGTGTGTGTTTCTTTTTGTGTTTGAGCCAAGTAAAACCTTTATGACTAGTCTTGGTGATGGTTGTTTGATCCTGCTGAAAAAAGACAGAAACTTTTCGCTCACGAGATGGTTTTTATTTTTTATTCAGAAAGAGCTTTTGAGTTGATTCTTTTTTCTTCTGGTTGATATGCCTTTGCCCAGGCAGTTGTAATTTTTCAGATTTTTTGAGGTACCAGAAGTATACGAAGTATACAGATTGCTACATAATGTTCTGTTTTGACAAATTTTGTTTTTGTTGAGTTGGTTGCTTGTTTTGATGAAACTATGGATAGTATCGGGGGTACTAGCCATGGAAAAGTGAGAATACAGTAGCCCAACACCAATATAAATAGAAAACAAGAGTGCTACAATACCTAAAGTGGTGGTAGTTTATTTTCTTATGCTAATGTTATCAAGAGTTTCTGTTTAAGTTTTGTGTTGTGAAGTTTTCAAGTTTTGGATGATTTTCTCATAGACAAAGAGATAAGTAGTAGAAATAGCTCAAGCTTGGCATCCCCAGCCAAATTCAAGGACACCAAAAAGCCTAAGCTTGGGGATGCCCCGGGAAGGCATCCCCTCTTTCGTCTTCAATCCATCGGTAACATTACTTGGAGCTATATTTTTATCCACCACATGATATGTGTTTTGCTTGGAGCGTCTTGTATCTTAGGAGTCTTTTCTTTTTGTTGTATCACAATCATCCTTGCTGCATACCTTTAGAGAGAGACATGCACTCATCGTGATTGTGCTAGAATGCTAATTATGCTTCACTTATATCTTTTGAGCTAGATAATTTTGCTCTATGGGCTTCACTTAGATCTTTTAGAGCATGACGGTGCGTGACTTGGTTGTTGGCTTATGCTATGAAAGTAGTACCAAAGGTGATAGGTACCCAAAGAGTATACAAAACCTCCATCTTCATGTGCATTGAGTAGAAATAGAAGTCTTGATTCCTGTCAATCAATTTTGAGACGTGGATTTGGTAATATTAAGAGTTATATTAGTAGGGTGTTATAAATCTAGAAATACTTGTGTTGAAGCTAGTGATTCCCGTAGCATGCACGTATGATGAACCGCTATGTTAGGAAGTCGGAGCATAATTGACCTATTGATTGTAATCCTTTGTGTTGAGGTCGGGATCGCCCGATGGTTAACACCTACCAACCCTTCCCCTAAGAGTATGCGTTTAACACTTTGTTTCGATTACTAATAAAAACTTTCGCAACAAGTATGTGAGTTCTTTATGACTAATGTGAGTCCATGGTATAGATGCACTTTCACCTTCCACCATTGCTAGACTCTCTAGTGTCGCGCAATTCTCGCCGGTACACAAATCCACCATATGCCTTGCTTAAAACAGCCACCATACCTATCTACTATGGCATTTTAATAGCCATTCCGAGATATATTGCCATGCAATTTCCACCGTTCCGTCTTATGACTTGTGCCGTCACTCTCATATTGCCCTTGCATGATCGTAAGATAGCTAGCGAGATGTTCCAACGTCATACGCCAAGCTAGATCGTTGCACATCCCGGTACACTGCCAGAACCATTTCCTATAGAGTCATCATCATTTTGAGCTTTGAGCTGTGAGTAAATAAATGTGTGATGATCATCATTATTAGAGCATTGTCCCGTGTGAGAAAAAAAAAGAGGCCAAGATCCCAAATAAAAAAATAGAAGAGGCCAAGAGCCCAAATAAAAAAAAGAAAAGAAAGAAGGGACAGTGCTACTATCTTTTTCCACACTTGTGCTTCATAATAGCACCATGTTCTTCATGATTGAGAGCTTCTTGCTTTGTCACTACCATATGCTAGTGGGAATCTTTATTATATAACTTGGCTTGTATATTTCAATGATGGGCTTCTTCAAATTTCCCTAGGTCTTCGTGAGCAAGCAAGTTGGATGCACATCCACTAGTTCTCCTTTTTGAGCTTTCACATACTTAAAGCTCTAGTGCATCCTTTGTATGGCAATCCCTACTCATTCACACTGATATCTATTAATGGGCATCTTCATAGCCCTTTGATACGCCAAGTCAATGTGACTATCTCCTCCTTTTTGTCTCACAACCACCACACTCTATTCCACCTATAGTGCTATATCCATGGCTCACGCTCATGTATTGCGTGATAGTTATAAAAAGTTTGAGAAAGTAAGAGTGCGAAAACAATTACTTGGCCAATATCGGGGTTGTGCATGATTTAAATTAGTTGTGTGAGGATGTTGGAGCATAGCCAGACTATATGATTTTGTAGGGATAACTTTCTTTGGCCTTGTTATTTTGAAAGTTCATGATTACTTTGCTAGTTTGCTTGAAATATTATTGTTTTCATGTCAATAGCAAACTATTGTTTTGAATCTTACAGATCTGAACATTCATGTCACATGAAAGAAGTTGCAAAGGACAACTATGCTAGGTAGCATTCCACATCAAAAATTCAGTTTTTATCACTTCCTACTCAAGGACGAGCAGGAGTTAAGTTTGGGGATGCTTGATACGTCTCCAACGCACTATAATTTTTGATGGTTTCATGCTATTATCTTGTCAAACTTTGGATGTTTTATATGCCTTCTATATCTTTTTTGGGACTAATTTATTAACTCAGTGCCAAGTGCCAGTTCCTGTTTTTCCGTGTTTTTGACCCTTTTCAGAGGAAGATTTGAAACGGAGTCCAAACGGAATAAAATCCCCGAAAAGATTTTTTTCGAAATAGAAGAAGATCGGGAGACTTGAGAACCAAGGCAGGGGGTCCCTAGTGACCCCACAAGCCCCCTAGCCCCGGGCAGGGGGGAGGCCGGGACTCCCTGGCTTGTGGGCCCCCTGGACCTCCTCCGCCCTAGGTTTTTCGCCTATATATTTCCTAAAATCCCAAAAAAATCAGGAGATCATCGAAAGTACTTTTCCGCCGCCGCAAGCTTCTGTCTCCGCAAGATCCCATTTGGGGCACGTTCTGGTGCCCTGCCGGAGGGGGGATTCGGATATGGAAGGCTTCTTCATCAAAACCATGACCTCTCCGATGATGCATGAGTAGTTCACCATAGACCTACGGGTCCATAGCTAATAGCTAGATGGCTTCTTCTCTCTCTTGGATCTTAAATACAAAGTTCTTCATGATCTTCATGAAGATCTATCCGATGTAATCTTCTTTTGCGGTGTGTTTGTCGAGATCCGATGAATTGTGAATTTATGATCAGATTATCTATGAATCTTATTTGAGTTTCTTCTGATGTCTCTTATGCATGATTTCATATCCTTGTAATTTTCTTCGAGTTGTGGGTTTTGTTTGGCCAACTAGATCTATAATTCTTGCAATGGGAGAAGTGCTTGGTTTTGGTTTCATATCGTGCGGTGACCTCATCCAGTGACAGAAGGGGTAGCGAGGCACGCATCGTGTTGTTGCCATCAAGGGTAAAAAGATGAGGTTTTCATCATTGGTTTGAGATTATCCCTTTACGTCATGTCATCTTGTTTAAGGCGTTACTCTGTTCGTCATGAACTCAATACACTAGATGCATGTTGGATAGCGGTCGATGTGTGGAGTAATAGTAGTAGATGCAGAAAGTATCGGTTTATTTGTCTTAGACGTGATGCCTATATGTATGATCATTGCCTTAGATATCATCATGACTTTGCGCGGTTCTATCAATTGCTCGACAGTAATTTGTTCACCCACCATAATATTTGATATTTTGAGAGAAGCCTCTAGTGAACACTATGGCTCGCGGGTCTACTCCACACTATATTTTCAGCCTTATTCTTTTTCTTCGTTGCACTTTCCGCCTTCAGATCTCACTTTGCAATCAACCTTGAAGGGATTGACAACCCCTTTATAACGTTGGGTGCAAGCTCGTTTGTGTTTGCGCAGGTACTCTGAACTTGACGAGATTCTCCTAATGGATTGATACCTTGGTTCTCAAATTGCGAGAAATACTTACTGCTCCTATGCTGCATCACCCTTTTCTCTTTAAGGAAAAAACCAACGCAAGCAAGTCTCCGTCAACGTGTCAATTTCTGGCGCTGTTGTTTGAGAAGTAGCAATCTCTGAGCGTAAAATTGGAACTCGTCAGCAACTTGAACAATAGGTGCGGTTATCAAAGCCTTCTTAAGTATTTCAAAGGCTTCCTCACAATCCTCATCAAAAACAAAAGGAACATCCTTCAGCAAGAGGTTGGTAAGAGGCCTAGAAATCTTAGAGAAGTCTTTAATGAACATTCTATAGAAACCAGCATGACCTAGGAAACTTCGTATACCTCTGGTATCTGTGGGGCAAGGCATTTTCTCAATTGCATCAACCTTAGCCTTATCAACTTCAATGCCTTTCTTAGAGATTTTGTGTCTTAAGACGATGCCTTTATTAACCATGAAGTGGCACTTTTCCCAGTTCAAGAGGAGGTTGGTATCTTTGCATCTGTGTAAGACTCGATCAAGGTTGCTGAGTCAATCGTCAAAGGAAGAACCGTAAACGGAGAAATCATCCATGAAAACCTCAACAATCTTTTCACAAAAGTCAGAGAATATTGCCATCATACATCTTTAAAAGGTGGCAGGTGCATTGCAAAAGCAAAAGGCATACATCTATAAGCAAAGGTACCGAAGGGGCAGGTGAAAGTGGTTTTCTCCTAATCAGATTATGCAACAGGTATTTGCGAGAAACCTGAATAACTGTCTAGAAAGCAGAAGTGTGTGTGTTTAGATAGCCTTTCTAGCATTTGGTCGATAAACGGCAAAGGATAATGGTCTTTCCTGGTTGCCTTGTTCAGTTTCCGGAAGTCTATCACCATCCTATAGCCAGTAATAATCCTCTGTGGGATTAGTTCATTCTTATCATTAGGAACAACGGTGATACCTCCCTTCTTAGGTACGCAATGTACTGGACTTACCCAATCACTATGAGCAACATGATAAATGATTCATGCTTCTAGGAGCTTTAGTATTTCTTTTCTCACTACTTCTTTCATCTTAGGATTCAATCTCCTTTGATGATCAACAACTGGTTTGAATTCAGGATCAGTTTTGATCTTGTGCTGGCATAGAGTGGGACTAATGCCCTTAAGATCATCAAGAGTATATCCAATAGCAGCACGGTGCTTCCTCAGAGTTTTTAGTAACTTCTTTTCTTCCTGCTCTGAAAGGCGAGTACTAATAATAATAGGATATATCTACTTTTCATCAAGATAGGCATACTTAAGAGTATCATGCAACTGTTTAAGCTCGAAAACAGGATCACCCTTTGGTGGGGGCGGATCCCCAAGCAGTTCAACAGGCAAGTTATTCTTAAGGATAGGTTATTGTTCTAAGGCAACTCTATCTATTTCATCCCTTTCATCCTTATGCATATCATTTTCATGCTCAAGCAAGTATTTCTCTAAGGGATCAGTAGGAGGCACGGTAATAGAAGCTAAGGCAATAGTTTCATCCCTACTAGGCAACTCCTTTTCATGAGGTTGTCTACCAAACTTAGAGAAACGGAACTCATGTGACACGCCTTCAAAGCCAACAGTGACAGTTTGCTTCTCACAATCAATATGAGCATCGACAGTGTTGAGAAAAGGTCTACCAAATATGATGGGACAAAAGCTATCTTGAGTGGTAGCAAGAACGAGGAAATCAGCAGGATACTTCGTTTTACCACACAAGACTTCAACATCCCTAACAATTCCCACAGGGCAGATAGTATCTCTATTGGCAAGCTGAATAGTGACATCTATATGTTCTATCTCAACACGTGCAATCTCATCTTTGACTTCATCGTATAAGGATTGAGGTATTACACTAACACTAGCACCCAAGTCACATAAACCATGATAACAATGATCTCCTATCTTAACAGAAACCACAGGTATGCCAACAACAGGCCTATGTTTGTCTCTAATGTGAGGTTTAGCAATTCTAGCAGCATCCTCACAAAAGTGAATATTATGTCCCTCAACTTCTTCAGACAGAAGATCTTTGATAATAGCAATGCTAGGTTCAACTCTAATTTGCTCGGGGGGGGGGGGTAGGTGTTCTAATATAGCCTCTACGTATCATAGTTGAAGCTTTTGAATGATCCTTTATCCTAACAGGGAAAGGTGGTTTCTCAATGTAAGCACTGGGTACCATAGGATCATTATAGGCAATGACTCTCTCTTCAACTAGAGTGGGTTTAACTACATTGACTTCTAAAGTAGGATGAAATTTAAACCACTTCTCTTTGGGAAGATCAATATGAGCAGCAAAATATTCACATAGAGAAGCTACTATCTCAGAGCCAAGTCCATACTTAGCGCTAAAATCTCTAGAAGTGTTTGTTTCAACAAAAGATTTAACGCAATCAAACTCGAAATTCATACCTGACTCCTTACCTTCTTCAAGCTCCCAATCTTCAGAGTTACGTTTGATTCTTCCCAATAAATTCCACTTGTGGTCAATATCCTTCTTCATAAAAGAACCGGTACAAGAAGTGTCAAGCATGGTACGATCTTCATGAGAAAGCCGAGCATAAAAGTTTTGACTGATAATTTCTCTCGAGAGCTCATGATTGGGGCATGAATATAACATTGATTTAAGCCTCCCCCAAGCTTGAGCTATGCTTTCCCTGTCACGAGGCCAAAAGTTATAAATATAATTCCGATCACGATGTACTAAATGCATAGGATAAAACTTTTGATGAAATTCCAATTTCAACCGATTGTAGTCCCATGATCCAGCATCATCACATAGCCTATACCATGTCAACGCCTTATCCTTCAAAGATAAAGGAAATACTTTCTTCTTTCCCTCATCCTCGGGCAAACCTGCAAGCTTAAATAAACCACGAACTTCATCTACATAGATTAGATGAAAGTATGGATGTGAAGATCCATCTCCTGTAAAAGGATTAGCCAGCAGTTTCTCAAGCATACCCAAAGAAATTTCATAGAAGATATTTTCAGTAGGTACCTCAGGTTGAGGAGCAACTCCTCGTGCTTCCGTTCATGGCGAAGATACCCCGAACAAACTCCTCAAAGGAAGAGTTTCCATAGTGACAAGTGATAATAAATTTCATCACAATATGAAAATGTTTCCTTACCAATTTCCACTTACTAAAGGCGCTTCACTCCCCGGCAACGGCGCCAGAAAAGAGTCTTGATGACCCGCAAGTATAGGGGATCAATCGCAGTCCTTTCGATAAGTAAGAGTGTCGAACCCAACGAGGAGCAGAAGGCTCTGATAGATGGATTTCAGCAAGGTAATAACTGCAAGCACTGAAAGTAGCGGTAACAAGTGATTATGTAGCGAGGTGAAACGTAGCAAGCAAAGAGCAACAAGTAAAAAGTAGTAGCAACGGTGCAGAAAGTGGCCCAATCCCTTTTGTAGCAAGGGACAAGCCTGAACAAAGTCTTATAGGAGGAAAAACGCTCCCGAGGACACACGGGAATTTCTGTCATGCTAGTTTCATCATGTTCATATGATTCGCGTTCGTTACATTGATAGTTTGATATGTGGGTGGACCGGCGCTTGGGTACTGCCCTTACTTGGACAAGCATCCCACTTATGATTAACCTCTCTCGCAAGCATCCACAACTACAAAAGAAGAATTAAGACAACGTCTAACCATAGCATTAAACTAGTGGATCCAAATCAGCCCCTCACGAAGCAACGCATAGACTGGGGTTTAAGCTTCTGTCACTCCAGCAACCCATCATCTACTTACTACTCCCCAATGCCTTCCTCTAGGCCCAAATATGGTGAAGTGTTATGTAGTCGATGTTCACATAACATCACTAGAGGAAAAACAACATACATCATATCAAAATACCGAACGAATATCAAATTCACATGACTATTATTAACATGACTTATCCCATGTCCTCAGGAACAAAAGTAACTACTCACAAGACATAATCATAATCATGACCAGAGGTGTAATGAATAGTATCAAGGATCTGAACATAAACTCTTCCACCAAATAATCCAACTAGCATCAACTACAAAGAGTAATCAACACTACTAGCAACCTTACAAGTTCCAATCGGAGTCGCGAGATGAAGATTGGTTACAAGAGATGAACTAGGGATTGGAGAGGAGATGGTGCTGATGAAGATGTTGATGAAGATGCCTCCCCTCCGACGAGAGGAGTGTTGGTGATGACGATGGCGACGATTCCCCCCTCCGGGAGGGAAATTTCCTCGACAGGATCGTCCTGCCGGAGCTCTAGTTTGGATCTGCTCAAGTTCCGCCTCGTGGCGGCGGCGAAACCACGAAAAAGCTCCCGTATGATTTTTTCCAGGTCAGGACGCATCATATAGCAAAAGAGGGGGGCTAGTGGGCCTTCAGGCAGCCCACAAGCTTGCCCACCGCCACTAGGGGGGTGGTGGCAGAGTGGGGGCTTGTGGGGCCCTGGTGCCCCCCCTCCGGTAGTTCTTTCGCCTAGTATTTTTAATATATTCCAGAAAAATCCACGTAAATTATCAGGGCATTTGGAGATGTGCAGAATAGTGGACTAGGATTTGCTCCCCTTCCAGTCCAGAATTCCAGCTGCGTTAGTTCTCCCTCTTCAAATAATCCTTGCAAAATAAGAGAGAAAAGGCATAAATATGGTACCACAAGTAATATAACAGCCCAAGAAGCAATAAAAATCAACATGAAAGCATGATGCAAAATGGACGTATCACATGTCATAAAAGAACAATTCATGCACACCAAGTAAAGGCCAATACATAGCATAAGCAGTTTCTTGCAATTTTATCGTATTGAGAACATAGAGAGGTGGAGATGTAGTTCCTCTCTCATAATAATTGCAAGTAGGAGCAGCAAGCACATGCATATTATATTCATCAAAATCATCATGTGTAACATAAGGAACTATAGCTAGCTCATCTTCATAAGCATCATTCATATTGGCATCATGGCCACAAGCATAACAAGCATCAAGTTCATCAAAAAGGGATATTTCAAATGAATCCAAGGGATCATAGCATTCATCCTTCGGTAAGAACGAAGGGAAATTAAATAATGTATGAGTAGAAGAGTTACTCTCATTAGAAGGTGGACACGGGTAGCTAGTCCGTTCTTCCTCCTTTTTTTCTTCGCTCTCCTCGTCATCTTTTTCATCTAATGAGCTCACAATTTCAGCATTTTCTTCTTCCATAGTTTCCTGCAAAATAATAGTCTCTTCTTGGGCAGCATAGGACTTCTCCTTAAATCGTTCAATATGGGCATTATATTCATAATTAGTATAACAATAACGAAGCATAGCCAAATTTTCAGATTGGTAAGGAGCATCATCATTATCATCACACCTCTTAAACATAGCCTCAATTTCATAAGCACCCATAAAAGCTACAAACTCTTCTATTTGATCCACATCATAGTAATCATATATACCATTAGCATAAGAAGCCAAGGTTCTATGATCATTAAACTCACAAGAAAAGGGAAGGTGTGGAGCCTTCATCCTAGAGCAACAAGTAACACCATATCTCTTGCATAGTTCCCAAGCATACCATTTCAACAAATGGATTTGATCCCATAAAAGTTTCCCTTTTTGAGTCAAGCGATAATCGCTAAAGTATTCACGTTGATCCAACATGTATCCCATTATATAATTGAATGGGGATTTCTCAGGATTATTAAAGAAGGGCATAATATTTTCCACATAACGAGCCTCGAGGGTTTTAGGAGGTTCCCCATCTCCATGAGTAGCAAGTACACCTAATTTTTTTGGTGTTTCGTGTGCCATATCCATGACTAAAGATAAAGAACAGCTTAGAACAGCAAATAAATCTACTTAGTGATAAAGCAAACAAGCACACACGAGGATATTCACCCCACACTATCTCTCCTCGGCAACGGTGCCAGAAAAAGGTCTTGATAACCCACAAGTATAGGGGATCAATTGTAGCCTTTCTCGATAAGTAAGAGTGTCGAACCCAATGAGGAGATAAAGGTAGGACAAATATTCCCTCAAGTTCTATCGACCACCGATACAACTCTACGCACACTTTACGTTCGCTTTACCTAGAACAAGTATGAAACTAGAAGTACTTTGTAGGAGTGATAGGATAGGCTTGCAAGAAAGTAAAGAACATGTAAATAAAACTAGGGGCTGGTTAGATAAAGAAACAACTACGAGTGTCTAACGAGTGTGGAAAAGTGGTGGTAGGAGTTGCGGAATATTCCCTAAGCAATTGCCTACGTTACTAGATCGATAGCAAGTATCATGTGGGAGAGGCCTCTGCTAGCATATCATCCCTTACTTGGAATTCTATGCACTTATGATTGGAACTATTAGCAAGCGTCCGCAACTACTAACGCTCATTAAGGTAAAACCCAACCATAGCAATAAGATATATTGGCCCCCCTTAAATCCCATATGCATCAATTTCTATGCTAGGTTTGAAGCTTCTGTCACTCTAGCCTGCCAATACATAGTCCTATCAACATACAACTAACCCTATGGTGTGATCCACGCGCGCGATCATATGATGGGCACCAAAGGACAACAACATAACCACAAGCAAATTAAACCAATCATAGCAATTCATCAATCACCGATAGGACAACGATAATCTACTCAGACATCATAGGATAGCAACACATCATTGGATAATAATATGTAGCATAATGCACCATGTTCAAGTAGAGGGTACAGCGGGTTGCGGGAGAGTGAACCGGTGAATATAGATGGGGGAAGATGATGGAGATGTTGGTGAAGATGACGGAGGTGTTGGTGTAGATCGCCGTCACACGATGATGTCCCGGGCGGCGTTCCGGCGCTGTCGGGAGAGAGGGGGATAGAGCCCCCCTCCTTCTTCTTCTTCCTTGACCTCCTCCCTAGATGGGAGAAGGGTTTCCCCTCTGGTCCATGGTCTCCATGGCGGCGGAGGGGCGAGAGCCCCTCCGAGATTGGATCTCTCTCTCTGTGTCCTTCTGTTTCTGCGCTCCCAGATTCTGCGTTTCACCGTTTCTTAAATTCCCAGAGATCCGTAACTCCGATTGGGCTGAAATTTCAACACGATTTTCTTCCGGATATTATCTTTCTTGCAACGAAGGAAGGGCTCCAACTGCCTTAAGGAGTGGCCACAAGCCTGCCTGCCGTGGGCCCACCCCCTGGCCGCGGCGACAGGGCTTGTGGGCACTCCGTGCATCGCCTCACGTTGATTCTTCTTCCCAAAAATCATAAATATTCCAAAAAAAATCCCCGTAAGTTTTTATTACGTTTGGACTTCATTTGGTATGGATATTCTGCATAACAAAAAACATGCAACAAACAAGAACTCGCACTGGGCACTGGATCAATATGTTAGTCCCAAAAATAGTATAAAAAGTTGCCAAAAGTATATGAAAGTTGTAGAATATTGGCATGAAACAATCAAAAATTATAAATACGACAGAGATGCATCAGTAAACACCTGCAGAAGTGGGGTTTTACGCCTAATTATACGGTGTGGACTTTTGATGGTGAGTCTGACCAACGTGCCAGAGCTGAGGTGATTCGTCGTCGCACCGACGAGGATGGTACCGGGATCGAAGACATGGTGCAAGACTTTGATGATGCTCGGGATTCAGACGATGAGATGGAGGAATATGCAAAGGCTTTCTATGAAATGTTGGAGTCTTCAAAACATCCTCTCCATGAGCAGACTAAGCTTTGTCAGCTGGATGCCATCGTGCAAGTAATGGCTCTGAAGGCTCAGTTCAACCTAGGCAGAGAATGCTACGACGTGATGATGACGATATTTGGACGCTTTCTACCCAAAGGCCATGTACTGCCTGCAAACCTGTACCAGTCAGAGAAAATCCTCCGTGTACTTAAGATGCCCTATGAGAAGATACATGCATGTGAGTGTTGGAAATATGCCCTAGAGGCAATAATAAATTAGTTATTATTATATTTCTTAGTTCATGATAATCGTTTATTATCCATGCTATAATTGTATTGATTGGAAACACAATACTTGTGTGGATACATAGACAAAACACTGTCCCTAGTAAGCCTCTAGTTGACTAGCTCGTTGATCAAAGATGGTCAAGGTTTCCTGGCCATAGGCAAGTGTTGTCACTTGATAACGGGATCACATCATTAGGAGAATCATGTGATGGACTAGACCCAAACTAATAGACGTAGCATGTTGATCGTGTCATTTTGTTGCTACTGTTTTCTGCGTGTCAAGTATTTATTCCTATGACCATGAGATCATATAACTCACTGACACCGGAGGAATGCTTTGTGTGTATCAAACATCGCAACGTAACTGGGTGACTATAAAGATGCTCTACAGGTATCTCCGAAGGTGTTAGTTGAGTTAGTATGGATCAAGACTGGGATTTGTCACTCCGTGTGACGGAGAGGTATCTCGGGGCCCACTCGGTAATACAACATCACACACAAGCCTTGCAAGCAATGTAACTTAGTGTAAGTTGCGGGATCTTGTATTACGGAACGAGTAAAGAGACTTGCCGGTAAACGAGATTGAAATAGGTATGCGGATACTGACGATCGAATCTCGGGCAAGTAACATACCGAAGGACAAAGGGAATGACATACGGGATTATACGAATCCTTGGCACTGAGGTTCAAACGATAAGATCTTCGTAGAATATGTAGGATCCAATATGGGCATCCAGGTCCCGCTATTGGATATTGACCGAGGAGTCTCTCGGGTCATGTCTACATAGTTCTCGAACCCGCAGGGTCTGCACACTTAAGGTTCGACGTTGTTTTATGCGTATTTGAGTTATATGGTTGGTTGCCGAATGTTGTTCGGAGTCCCGGATGAGATCACGGACGTCACGAGGGTTTCCGGAATGGTCCGGAAACGAAGATTGATATATAGGATGACCTCATTTGGTTACCGGAAGGTTTTCGTGCATTACCGGAAAAGTTTCGGGCTCATCGGTAGTGTACCGGGAGTGCCGGGAGGGGTGCCGGGGACCATCGGGAGGGGTGTCACGCCCCAAGGGGTCTCATGGGCTATGGGAAGAGATAAACCAGCCCCTAGTGGGCTGGAATAAGTTCCCACTAAGGCCCATAAGGTTTGAGAAGGAAAAAACACAAGGTGGAAAGAGTTTCCAAGTGGGAAGGTGGAATCCTACTCCAAGTAGGATTGGAGTAGGACTCCTCCACCTCCAATTTCGGCCAAACCTTTAGGTTTTGAGGCTGCCTCCTCCCCTCCCTCCCACCTATATATACGGAGGTTTTAGGGCTGATTTGAGACGACTTTTCCACGGCAGCCCGACCACATACCTCCACGGTTTTTCCTCTAGATCGCGTTTCTGCGGAGCTCGGGCGGAGCCCTGCTGAGACAAGGTCATCACCAACCTCCGGAGCGCCGTCACGCTGCCGGAGAACTCTTCTACCTCTCCGTCTCTCTTGCTGGATCAAGAAGGCTGAGATCATCGTCGAGCTGTACGTGTGCTGAACGCGGAGGTGCCGTCCGTTCGGTACTAGATCGTGGGACTGATCGCGGGATTGTTCGCGGGGCGGATCGAGGGACGTGAGGACGTTCCACTACATCAACCGCGTTCTCTAACGCTTCTGCTGTACGATCTACAAGGGTACGCAGATCACTCATCCCCTCTCGTAGATGGACATCACCATGATAGGTCTTCGTGCGCGTAGGAAAATTTTTGTTTCCCTTGCGACGTTCCCCAACAGTGGCATCATGAGCTAGGTTCATGCGTAGATGTCTTCTCGAGTAGAACACAAAAGTTTTTGTGGGCGGTGATGTGCGTTTTGCTGCCCTCCTTAGTCTTTTCTTGATTCCGCGGTATTGTTGGATTGAAGCGGCTTGGACCGACATTACTCGTACGCTTACGAGAGACTGGTTTCATCGTTACGAGTAACCCCCTTTGCTCAAAGATGACTGGCAAGTGTCGGTTTCTCCAACTTTAGTTGAATCGGATTTGACCGAGGAGGTCCTTGGATGAGGTTAAATAGTAACTCATATATCTCCGTTGTGGTGTTTGCGTAAGTAAGATGCGATCCTACTAGATACCCTTGGTCACCACGTAAAACATGCAACAACAAAATTAGAGGACGTCTAACTTGTTTTTGCAGGGTATGATTGTGATATGATGTGGCCAACGATGTGATGTGATATATTGGATGTATGAGATGATCATGTTGTAATAGAAATATCGACTTGCACGTCGATGGTACGGCAACCAGCAGGAGCCATAGGGTTGTCTTTATACTAACATATGTGCTTGCAGATGCGTTTACTATTTTGCTAGGCTGTAGCTTTAGTAGTGATAGCATAAGTAGCACGAAAACCACGATGGCAACACATTGATGGATGATCATGGTGTGGCGCCGGTGACAAGAAGATCGTGCCGGTGCTTTGGTGATGGAGATCAAGAAGCACGTGATGATGGCCATATCATGTCACTTATGAATTGCATGTGATGTTAATCCTTTTATGCACCTTATTTTGCTTAGAACGACGGTAGCATTATGAGGTGATCTCTCACTAAAATTTCAAGACGAAATTGTGTTCTCCCCGACTGTGCACCGTTGCGACAGTTCTTCGTTTCGAGACACCACGTGATGATCGGGTGTGATAGACTCAACGTTCACATACAACGGGTGCAAAACAGTTGCACACGCGGAACACTCGGGTTAAGCTTGACGAGCCTAGCATGTGCAGACATGGCCTCGGAACACATGAGACCGAAAGGTCGAGCATGAATCGTATAGTTGATATGATTAGCATAGGGATGCTTACCACTGAAACTATTCTCGACTCACGTGATGATCGGACTTGAGATAGCGGATTTGGATCGTGTACCACTCAAATGACTAGAGAGATGTACTTTTTGAGTGGGAGTTCTTAAGTAATATGATTAATTGAACTAATTGTCATGAACATAGTCTAATGGTCTTTGCGAATTACGATGTAACTTGCGCTATAGCTCTACTGTTTTTATATGTTCCTAGAGAAAATTTAGTTGAAAATTGATAGTAGCAACCTTTGCAGACTGAGTCTGTAAAACCGAGGATTGTCCTCGTTGCTACGCAGAAGGCTTATGTCCTTAATGCACCACTCGGTGTGCTGCACCTCGAGCGTCGTCTGTGGATGCTATGAACATCCGACATACACATTACTGATGACTACACGATAGTTCAGTGCAAGATACTTGATGTCTTAGAAGCAAGGCGCCGAAAACGTTGTAAAACGTCACGGAACATAAGTGATGTTCCGAAGAGATGCAATTGTGATTTCATGCTTGTGCCCTTGTTAAGAGGTACTAGACCTCCAACAAGATTCTTTGACCACAAAGTAAAGGAGAAAAGCTCAATCGTTGAGCATGTGCTCAGATTGTCTGAGTACGACAATCACTTGAATCAAGTGGGAGCTAATCTTCCAGATGAGATAGTGATGGTTCTCCAAAATCACTGCCACCAAGCTTTGAGAGCTTCGTGATGAACTATAACATATCAAGGATAGATACAATGATCCTTGAGCGATTCGCGACGTTTGACACTGCGAAAGTAGAAATCAAGAAGGAGCATCAATAGTTGATGGTTTGAAAAACCACTAAGTTTCAAGAAAGGGGAGGGCTAGAAGGGATACTTCGTGAAACGGCAAAACAGTTGCTGCGCTAATGAAGAGACCCAAATTGAACCCAAACCCGAGACTAAGTGCTTCTGTAATAAGGGGAACAGTCACTGAGGCGGAGCAACTCTAGATACTTGGGAGATAAGAAGGCTGGCAGAAGTCGAGAGAAGTATATTTGATATACATAATGTTGATGTGTACTTTACTAGTACTCCTAGTAGCACGAGGGTATTGGATACCGGTTCGGTTGCTAAGTGATTAGTAACGCGAAATGAAAGCTACGGCATAAGCGGAGACTAGCTAAAGGCGAGGTG
The DNA here is from genome assembly GCF_904849725.1 of Hordeum vulgare subsp. vulgare. Taxonomy (NCBI): domain Eukaryota; kingdom Viridiplantae; phylum Streptophyta; class Magnoliopsida; order Poales; family Poaceae; genus Hordeum; species Hordeum vulgare. The sequence continues at coordinate 532,099,882 of NC_058523.1, read as the reverse complement.
ACGATACGTGTTGGAAGTGTTTCCAAGGTTGATATGATCAAACGTCACACGCCCCCTCTACCATCGGGATTGGTGTTGAACCTAAATAATTGTTATTTGGTGCTTGCGTTAAGCATGAACATGATTGGATCGTGTTTATTGCAATACGATCATTCATTCAAAGAGAATAATGGTTACTCTATTTGCTTGAATAATCACCTTCAATGGTTTATTGAATCTCGATTGTAGTGTTACACATTGGTGCCAAAAGATACGAGTTAAATGATGATAGTACCACTTACTTGTGGCACTGCCGCTTGAGTCATGTTAGTATATAAATTGCATGAAGAGGCTCCATGCTGATGGATCTTTACTCACCTGATTTCGAATCACTAGTGACATGCAAATCATACCACATGAGCAAGGCCTTGTTTTCATTGAGATGAAACAAGATAGTAACTTGTTGGAAGTGATACATTTTGATGTATGCAGTCCAGTGAGTGCTGAGGCACGCAGTGGATATCATTATGTTCTTACTTCACTGACGACTTGAGTAGATACAGGAGTATTTACTTAATGAATCACAAGTCTGAAATATTGAAAAGTTCAATTCTGTTTTAGAGTGAAGTTCGTCGTAACAAGAGGATAAACTGTCTACGATATGATCATAGAAATGAATATCTGAGTTGCGAGTTTTTGGTACACAGTTAAGACAATGTGGAAATTGTTTCACAGTTCGTACCACCTGGAACATCATGGTGTGATGATGTGTCTGAACGTCATAGCCACGCACTATTTAGTATGGTGCATGCTGTGATGTCTCTTATCGAATTACCACTATCGTTTATGGGTTATGCATTAGAGACAACCACATTCACTTTAAATAGGGCACCGCGTATTTCCGTTGAGATGACACAGTATAGACTGAGGTTTAGAGAAATCTAAACTGTCGTTTCTTGAAAGTTTGGGGCTTCGAAACTTATGTGAAAAAGTTTCAGTCTGATAAGCTCGAACCCAAAGCGGATAAATGCATCTTCATAGGATATCTAAAACAGTTGGGTACATCTCCTATCTCAGATCCAAAAGCAAAGTGTTTGCTTCTAGAAACGGATCCTTTCTCGAGAAAAGGTTTCTCTCGAAAGAATTGAGTGGGAGGGTAGTAGAACTTGATGAGGTTATTAAAACCATCACTTCAACCAGTGTGTAGCAGGGCATAGGAAGTTGTTCCTGTGGCGCCTACACTAATTGAAGTGGAAGCTGATGATGGTGATCATTGAGCTTCGAATCAAGTTACTACAAACCTCGTAGGTCGACAAGGTCGCGTACTGCTGCAGAGTAGTACGGTAACCCTGTCTTGGAGGTCATGTTGTTGAGCAACAGTGAACCTACGAGTTATGGAGAAAGCGATGGTGGGCCCAGATTCCGACAAATGGCTGGAAGCCATGAAATCCGAGAGAGGATCCATGTGTGAAAACAAAGTGTAGACTTTGGTAGAACTACTTGATGGTCATGGGACTATTGGGTAAAATGGATCTTTAAAAGAAGACAGACGATGATGGTGATAAGTCACTATTAAGAAAAGCTCGACTTGTCGCAAAGATGTTTTCGACAAGATCAAACAGTTGACTATGATGAGTCTTTCTCACTCGTAGCGATGCTAAAGGTCTGTTAGAATTGTGTTAGTAGTTGCTGCATTATTTATGAAATATTGCACGTAGGATGTCAAAACGTTGTTTCCTCGACGGTTTCCTTGAGAAAACATTGTATGTGATACAACCAGAAGGTTTTGTCGATCCTAAAGATACTAGCAAGTATGCAAGCTCCAGTGATCCTTCAATGGACTGGTGCAAGCATCTCGGAGTTGGAATAAGCACTTTGATGAGATGATCAAAGATTTTGGTTTGTACAAGGTTTATGAGAAACTTGTATTTCCAAAGAAGTGAGTGGGAGCACTATAGAATTTCTGATAGGTATATGTGGTTGACATATTGTGGATCAGAAGTAATGTAGAATATCTGTAAAGCATACAAGGTTTTTTGAAAGAAGTTTTCAAAGGAGTACCTGGATTACGCTACTTGAACGTTGAGCATCAAAGATCTATGGAGATAGATCGAAAGCGCTTAATGGAAGTTTCAACAAGATGCATGCCTTGACAAGTTTTTGAAGGAGTTCAAAATAGATCAGCAAAGAAGGAGTTCTTAGTTGCGTTGTGAGGTGTGAATTTGAGTAAGACTCAAAACCCGACCCCGGCAGAATAATGAGAATGGACAAAGGTCGTCTTCTGTGCCTTAGCCGTAGAATCTAAAGTATGCCATGCTGTGTACCGCACCTGATGTGTGCCTTGACTCAAAGTATGTTGAGAGGTACAGAGAGTGATCCATGATTGAATCACTAGCAGCGGTCGAAATTTATCCTTAGTAACTAATGGACTGAGGAATTTTTCTCGATTATGGAGGTGGTTAAAGAGTTTGTCGTAAAGGGTTACGACAATGCAAGCTTTGACACTAATCCGAATAACTGTGAGTAGTGAAACGGATTCGTATAGTAGAGTAGATATTTGGAGCATTTCCGAATAGCACGTAGTAGCAGCATCTATAAGATGACATAAAGATTTGTAAAAGAACGCACGGATCTGAAAGTTTCAGAACCGTTGACTAAAACCTCTCTCACGAGCAAGACGTGATCAGACCCCATAACTATATGGGTGTTGGATTCGTTGGAATCACATGGTGATGTGAACTAGATTATTGACTCTAGTGCAAGTGGGAGACTGTTGGAAATATGCCCTAGAGGCAATAATAAATTAGTTATTATTATATTTCTTAGTTCATGATAATCGTTTATTATCCATGCTATAATTGTATTGATTGGAAACACAATACTTGTGTGGATACATAGACAAAACACTGTCCCTAGTAAGCCTCTAGTTGACTAGCTCGTTGATCAAAGATGGTCAAGGTTTCCTGGCCATAGGCAAGTGTTGTCACTTGATAACGGGATCACATCATTAGGAGAATCATGTGATGGACTAGACCCAAACTAATAGACGTAGCATGTTGATCGTGTCATTTTGTTGCTACTGTTTTCTGCGTGTCAAGTATTTATTCCTATGACCATGAGATCATATAACTCACTGACACCGGAGGAATGCTTTGTGTGTATCAAACATCGCAACGTAACTGGGTGACTATAAAGATGCTCTACAGGTATCTCCGAAGGTGTTAGTTGAGTTAGTATGGATCAAGACTGGGATTTGTCACTCCGTGTGACGGAGAGGTATCTCGGGGCCCACTCGGTAATACAACATCACACACAAGCCTTGCAAGCAATGTAACTTAGTGTAAGTTGCGGGATCTTGTATTACGGAACGAGTAAAGAGACTTGCCGGTAAACGAGATTGAAATAGGTATGCGGATACTGACGATCGAATCTCGGGCAAGTAACATACCGAAGGACAAAGGGAATGACATACGGGATTATACGAATCCTTGGCACTGAGGTTCAAACGATAAGATCTTCGTAGAATATGTAGGATCCAATATGGGCATCCAGGTCCCGCTATTGGATATTGACCGAGGAGTCTCTCGGGTCATGTCTACATAGTTCTCGAACCCGCAGGGTCTGCACACTTAAGGTTCGACGTTGTTTTATGCGTATTTGAGTTATATGGTTGGTTGCCGAATGTTGTTCGGAGTCCCGGATGAGATCACGGACGTCACGAGGGTTTCCGGAATGGTCCGGAAACGAAGATTGATATATAGGATGACCTCATTTGGTTACCGGAAGGTTTTCGTGCATTACCGGAAAAGTTTCGGGCTCATCGGTAGTGTACCGGGAGTGCCGGGAGGGGTGCCGGGGACCATCGGGAGGGGTGTCACGCCCCAAGGGGTCTCATGGGCTATGGGAAGAGATAAACCAGCCCCTAGTGGGCTGGAATAAGTTCCCACTAAGGCCCATAAGGTTTGAGAAGGAAAAAACACAAGGTGGAAAGAGTTTCCAAGTGGGAAGGTGGAATCCTACTCCAAGTAGGATTGGAGTAGGACTCCTCCACCTCCAATTTCGGCCAAACCTTTAGGTTTTGAGGCTGCCTCCTCCCCTCCCTCCCACCTATATATACGGAGGTTTTAGGGCTGATTTGAGACGACTTTTCCACGGCAGCCCGACCACATACCTCCACGGTTTTTCCTCTAGATCGCGTTTCTGCGGAGCTCGGGCGGAGCCCTGCTGAGACAAGGTCATCACCAACCTCCGGAGCGCCGTCACGCTGCCGGAGAACTCTTCTACCTCTCCGTCTCTCTTGCTGGATGAAGAAGGCTGAGATCATCGTCGAGCTGTACGTGTGCTGAACGCGGAGGTGCCGTCCGTTCGGTACTAGATCGTGGGACTGATCGCGGGATTGTTCGCGGGGCGGATCGAGGGACGTGAGGACGTTCCACTACATCAACCGCGTTCTCTAACGCTTCTGCTGTACGATCTACAAGGGTACGCAGATCACTCATCCCCTCTCGTAGATGGACATCACCATGATAGGTCTTCGTGCGCGTAGGAAAATTTTTGTTTCCCTTGCGACGTTCCCCAACAGTGAGAATGGATGTGCCTTATTTAGGTTTGAGTATGCGGCCTTGAACTATTGCCCCATTTGCAATTCTGCCAGGTATATTGTGGTAGACAACGGTATGGGTGAGAAGAATCAGACCAAAATCCCCATTAGTGTTCTTCGGTATCTGCCAATCGTACCAAGACTTCAACGTCTTTTCATGGTCGAAGAGACGGCCACACAAATGACATGGCACAAATTGGGCAAAATAACAGAACTAGATGCGGATGGGAACAAGATGCTGGTACACACTTCAGATGGTTTTGTGTGGAAGCACTTCGATGCATTACATAAGGATAAATCAGAAGGTCCAAGGCATCCTAGAGTTTCCATCAGCATGGATGGGTTCAATGTATGGTATGACGGCAGCACAATACAGTTGTTGGCCTGTAATTGTCATTCCACTCAATCTCCCACCTGGAGAGATTATGAAAAGAAAGAACATTTTCCTAACGTTGATAATTCCAGGGCCCAACTATCGGGGGAAGAATATGAATGTGTACATGCATCCACTTAAGGATGAGTTGCAAGAAACCTGGGATAATGGGATCAAGACATACGACACCGCTACCAAAACAAATTTCAAAATGCATGTGTGGTACATGTACTCGACGCATGATTATCTGGCATTGGCGCTATTTGCTGGCTGGTGTGTGCATGGAAGGTTCCCGTGCACCACATGCAAGGAAACTCTTTAGTTCCGTTGGCTGCAGGCTGGTCGCAAGTTTTCTTGCTTCGACATGCATAGGCAGTTCCTGGATCCTTACCATAAGTTCAGAAAAGACAAGAAGAATTTCATCAAAGGTAGAGTTGTCAAAAACACTTCACCAGCTGCGTTGACAGGCTAACAGACCCTTGATCAGTTAAATGCTCTCGAGGCTGATCCTTTGCATCCATGGTACTTCAAAGGGTATAATACGGAACACGCATAGACTCACAAGTCATGCTTATGGGATCTGCCTTACTTCAAAGACCTCCTTTGCCCACACAACATCGACGTGATGCACACTGAAAAAAATATTGCGGAGGCCATTTTTGGTACATTGTTCGGCATAGAGGGGAAGTCAAAAGATAATCCTAAGGCTAGAATCGACCTGGAGGCTCTATGTGATAGACCGTTACAAAACTTGCGCCAACAGAAAGGAAAGCAAAGCATAGCGAAGCCAAAGGCATGGTCCAATATTGAAAGGCCAGCTATGAGGGAAATGCTATTGTGGGTGATAATGTGGTTGATGTTCCCCGATGGGTATGCTGCGAATCTAAAGAGGGGGCGAGTCTTGAGAAATTGAAAATATTTGGTCTCAAGAGTCATGATTGGCAGATATGGATTGAGCGGGTAATGCCGGTGATGTTGCGTGGCTTTATCCCTAATGATGAATGGCTAGTACTGGCAGAGCTGAGCTATTTCTTCCATTATCTTTGTGCGAAAGAACTATCGCCTGGCGTGCTAGATGAAATGGAAGAGTTGCGACGGAGTTGATCTGCAAATTAGAAAAGATCTTTCCACCGGGCTTCTCTAATCCAATGCAGCATTTGATCTTGCATCTCCTGATCGAGGCAAGACAGGGGGGCATTCAAAATCGATGGTGCTACTCAACTGAGAGGATGCAGAAGACGCTTCGAGCTAAATATAAAAATAAACGTAGAATTGAAGCATCGATGGCCAAGGCATTCATTACCGAGGAGGCGCAAACTTCATGACAGCATACACTACTAAAATTCATAAATTTGCCATCTGCCATGGCGGACGGCAAAGGGGGCAACCACTGACGGCAAAGACTTTGTCGTCGGGCAGCAGACGGCAAAAAAAAAATCCGGTGAAGACGTTCTTTACCGTCTGCTTTTTTAAAGCGGACGGCAAAGAATCTTTGCCATGAGAGGGCAGAAGGCATATTAAATGGGACGACACATACTCCAACGGCCCCGTTAAGTGTTAACAGAAGGCCTCCTCTCTTTGCCATCTGCCATCCCCCCTTTGCCATGTGGGGGCAGACGACAAAGGGGGGAACCAACCCCCCCTCTCTCCCCTCTTTGCTGTCTGCCATCCCCCCTTTGCCATGTGGGGGAAGACGGCAAAGAGGGGAGAGAGAGGGGCCTGATTCCACCCTTTGCCATGTGGGGGCAGACGACAAAGGGGGGAATCAACCCCCTCTCTCTCCCCTCTTTGCCGTCTGCCATCCCCCCTTTGCCATGTGGGGTTAGACGGCAAAGAGGGGAGAGAGGGGGGGCTGATTCCCCCCTTTGCCATGTGGGGGCAGACGGCAAAGGGGGGAACCAGTCCCTTTTTAATTTATTTTTTATTATATCCGGCATTTTTAACAATAATCAGGATATATATATATATATATATATATATATTTGACATAAATAAATTTCTTTCCGTACTCATAACCATATTAAAATAACTTTCATCCATAGTGCATACATATTATGCAAGTTGCATCCGTACCAAACCATATATTACACGAGTTTCATCCACATGCATACAAAGTTTCATATATATCCATATACTACAATAGTTTCAATACAAGCCATCGTACAAGAAATCATCTTCAAGCATTCCATCAATATAATCCAGGCTTCCCGTGAACTGAATGTAATCTGCAAAATGACAAATAAGAAAGTTAGAAGAATAATACTAGATGAAGAAGTGTATATAGGTTATTTCGGAGAGAAATTAGCTAAGTATAGGCCATGTAGGAGCTAACTAAGCTAATTATGTCATTTAGGTGGAACCCTAGCTAACTATAGGTCGTTTCGGAGCTAACTTGGGTAAAATAGGTCATTCCGGAGCAAACTATACTTATTAAGCCATTTTGGATCTAGCTAGGCTAATTATAGGCCATTTAATACCTAAGTTAGGGGGAATAGGTCATCTTGCAGCTACGTAAGCCTTATTATGTCATTTATGAGAGAACTTAGCTAACTATAGGTCATTTTTTATTAAATAGGTCATTTTGGAGCTAACTAAGCTAATTATGTCATTTTGTAGGATAATTAGCCAATTTAGCCTTTCTTGGATGAGTCTAAGCTACATAGAAGAAGAGAAAGAGAAGAAGAAGTAAAAGAAGGAGGAGGAGGAGGAGAAGGAGAAGGAAGAGGAGAAGAAGAAGAAAAGAAGAAGGAGAAGGAGAAGGAGGAAGGAGGAAGAAGAACGAGAAGGAGCCTTCTCCTTCTTCTCCTCCTTCTTCTCCTTCTTCTTATCCTCCTCCTTCTCTTCTTCTTCTTCCTTCCTTTCATTTTTCCTCTTTCTTCTCCTCTTGTCCCCTTCTTCGGGCTAAATTAGCTAAGAATGCCTTTTTGGAGATAATTATGTCATTTCGAGGATAATTAGCTAAGTATAGGTCATGTTTTATTAAATAGATCATTTAGGAGCTAACTAAGCTAATTATGTCACTTAGGTGGAACCCTAGCTAACTATAGGTCGTTTCGGAGCTAACTTGGGTAAAATAGGTCATTCCGGAGCAAACTATGCTTATTAAGCCATTTTGGATCTAGCTAGGCTAATTATAGGCCATTTAATACCTAAGTTCGGGGGAATAGGTCATCTTGCAGCTACGTAAGCCTTATTATGTCATTTAGGAGAGGACTTAGCTAACTATAGGTCATTTTTTATTAAATAGGTCATTTTGGAGCTAACTAAGCTAATTATGTCATTTTGTAGGATAATTAGCCAATTTAGCCTTTCTTGGACGAGTCTAAGCTACGTAGAAGAAGAGAAAGAGAAGAAGAAGTAAAAGAAGGAGGAGGAGGAGGAGGAGGATAAGAAGGAGAAGGAAGAGGAGAAGAAGAAGAAAAGAAGAAGGAGAAGGAGAAGGATGAAGGAGGAAGAAGAAGGAGAAGGAGGAGCTCCTTCTCCTTCCTCTCCTCCTTCTCCTTCTTCTTATTCTCCTCCTTCTCTTCTTCTTCTTCTCTTCTTCTTCTTCTTCTTCTTCTTCATTCCTTTCATTTTTCCTCTTTCTTCTCCTCTTGTCCCCTTCTTCGGGCTAAATTAGCTAAGAATGCCTTTTTGGAGCTAATTATGTCATTTCAAGGATAATTAGCTAAGTATAGGTCATGTTTTATTAAATAGATCATTTAGGAGCTAACTAAGCTAATTATGTCACTTAGGTGGAACCCTAGCTAACTATAGGTCGTTTCGGAGCTAACTTGGGTAAAATAGGTCATTCCGGAGCAAACTATGCTTATTAAGCCATTTTGGATCTAGCTAGGCTAATTATAGGCCATTTAATACCTAAGTTAGGGGGAATAGGTCATCTTGGAGCTACGTAAGCCTTATTATGTCATTTAGGAGAGAACATAGCTAACTCTAGGTCATTTTTTATTAAATAGGTCATTTTGGAGCTAACTAAGCTAATTATGTCATTTCGTAGGATAATTAGCCAATTTAGCCTTTCTTGGATGAGTCTAAGCTACGTAGAAGAAGAGAAAGAGAAGAATAAGTAAAAGAAGGAGGAGGAGGAGGAGGAGGAGAAGGAGAAGGAAGAGGAGAAGAAGAATAAAAGAAGAAGGAGAAGGAGAAGGAGGAAGAAGGAGGAAGAAGAAGGAGAAGGAGGAGCTCCTTCTCCTTCTTCTCCTCCTTCTTCTCCTTCTTCTTCTCCTTCTCCTTCTCCTTCTTCTTCTTCTCTTCTTCTTCTTCTTCCTTCCTTTCATTTTTCCTCTTTCTTCTCCTCTTGTCCCCTTCTTCGGGCTAAATTGGCTAAGAATGCCTTTTTGTTGCTAATTATGTCATTTCGAGGATAATTAGCTAAGTATAGGTCATGTTTAGTTAAGTAGACCATTTTGGAGCTAACTAAGCTAATTATGTAATTTAGGTCGAACCCTAGCTAACTATAGGTCATTTCGGAGCTAACTTGGGTAAAATAGGTCATTCCGGAGCAAACTATACTTATTAAGCCATTTTGGATCTAGCTAGGCTAATTATAGGCCATTTAATACCTAAGTTAGGGGGAATAGGTCATCTTGCAGCTACGTAAGCCTTATTATGTCATTTAGGAGAGAACGTAGCTAACTATAGGTCATTTTTTTATTAAATAGGTCATTTTGGAGCTAACTAAGCTAATTATGTCATTTTGTAGGATAATTAGCCAATTTAGCCTTTCTTGGATGAGTCTAAGTGTAGTGACCCGACTCAAAACGAGTCAAGCCTGTGTGTTTGTGTGCCATCCCTGGATCAGTATGCTGGCACACACAGTAGATCAATGTATATATCAAAGTGCAATCACATGTAAATAGCGTAAAACTGATATATACCTTAAATATCTCAGCGGAAGCAGTCAAGGGAGTGGAGTCCCAATAAACACCAACGACAAGTTGAGTGTAGACCGTAACCCTGAATCGTACTCTTACTCGTCGAAGAAAAATATCTGCAACATAAGACATTGCAGCCGTGTAGGTTAGCATATTGAATATGCCGGCAAGTCACATAAGAGAGGGGGGAAAAGTAGTCATCTAAACTATATGCATATATGGCAGGTGGGGCTATAAGTTTTTAGCGAAAAGCAAGTTTTCTCCTACATCAAGAGAGGGCTAAAAGCAAAATGTTACTACGTAGTTGGTTGTTAATGAGATGGTTCCGCCAACCAGTTCTTATACCCATGTTGTCAATAATACCCACATCAATATTATTATTTGTGTTGAGAATTTCAGATAACTTCAGTTCCTTTGGCTCAAGTTGTCCATGACCGTGGACACGGCTAATCGATTAGGTTTGAGTACTCTGCAGAGTTTTGCACACGTTCCCCACAAGATTTGATCGCCTCCGTGTATGTCCTCACACTTCAGGGTGTTTGAAGACCGGATGATAAAAACATGGTCTTTCAACGGGTCCCTTTGAATCCCTGTCGGTGCCCATCCAAACCTACCGTTCTTATACATCTGCTAGCACCGCCTGTGCAGAGTCGCCGCGTTGTCCAACCAAGCCAGAGCCCATAATGACTTGTGGCTGTGCAGGTAAGCCTTGGGTCTTGAAAATATCCGTCCGTGTCTTTGAGCCTGGGTGAAGCTTTCCGTAGGATGTCATGGCCTCTCCAACATACCGGGTCATCCACTGGGTTCTCCAGGGAGCCGATCAACCGTCCTTCACCCAGAGTTGCATTGCGTCCGAGGTCTTGAAATTCTTGTCTTAACCGGTCTTGATTATTTAATCAACCTCGCATCACTCGTGTTATGCACTCAACCGAAATCCCGTCTACTCAAGCATAGCAATATGAAATTTGTCGTTCCGGGGCCAAGTATCGGGGTTGTTGTGTGCCTACCACATGATACTACAATCTATACTAAAATTTCCAAGTACCTAAACAGCATGCAATTGGGCATAGGATGGTAGAACTACGATGCATAAACCATAGGTGATAGTATGATCAAAGTGACTTGCCTGGTGATGTTGACGAAGAATAATTTCTCGGGAAATAACTTGATAAACTACTCGTCACTCTCCGATGAAATCTATATAACAAACATATCATTCACATAAGCACTCATACTAGCAACCATTCTAGCAATCAAAACGAAAGAGAGAGCGAATAGGAATCCGAAGGAAACTTCAAATAAGACTAGGGAGTCTTCTACTACATCAAACACTAAATAGTTTTTGTCCAACAGAAAATAATAACAGGGAACTAAGATATAAATTTAACTAAGATAAAATAAAGTATTTTTCACAAAATTATTTGAAAGTATTTCCAAACGGGATTTGAAACAGTGGAGAAACCAATTGCAAGTTACTAAGGAACTAGAGTTGATTTCATGATAACAAATAAAAATAAAATCAAAACTTGTTGCAAAACTACTGTTAACTAACATAAAAAAACAATAATCTTTCTGAAATATAAAATAAAATAATTTAAAAACAATTATAGAAAAGGAATTAGCCGTAATCCTAAAAGAGGTGAAACAGAAATTGTTTCGCAAGAAACAGTGAGCTAAAATACTCAAACAAATCTGAAACTTTTACCACTGATAAATAAGATCACTAGTGATCAGTAGCAAAAAGAATCAAATTAAAATTTATTTTTAAGCTCCTGGAATAAGCCAAACAAGGTTTAAACTAAATCTGATGTAATTCAAATTTGAAAATTTCAAACATAGACAAATTATATGTTTTTCAAAACTACAGAAAATTTGTGATCTATTGGAAAAATAATCAACTCCATTGGAGTTGTGGATCAAAAGTTATGAGCCAAAGAAAATTGGAATTTTCTCTGTTTTTGAATTAAACAGAAAAAATGAATAAAAGCTAACTAATGAACGGGCCAGGTGGCGATCTCTGGTTGGCTTAGACCTGTGTGCTGCGGTGCTAAACTAACAAACGTCCGCACATTAGAAGAAAACGGTTTGGCTATTAAGTGATCTATTAGGGGCCTTAGGATCAAGATCTAACGGTGAGCTAAAAAAACAGAATACAAGGAAGAAGAAAGAAAAAAAAACAAAACAAAAGGGGGTTACCTCGTGCTACAGAGGAAGCACGGTGGCAGGGAGGAGCAGCGGCGAGGAGGGGCACTCCGGCGAGGGGCGAGGTCGCCGCCGAGGGTGGGGCGGCGGAGGATGGTGCGGGCGACAGAGGGTGAGTGGCGGCGAGGCTCCAGGAGCTCCTGGTCGAGCAGGGGCGAGGGAAGTGCTCGTGGCGAGGCTCCTGGCTCGTCCTGGACAGGGGCTCCGGCGAGGGGTGAGGTGGAGGGAGGTGTTGCGGGGTTTGGGGGGAATGGGGTGCGGAGGGGGTGGCGAGTTCTCTGGTGGCGTCGGGGTGTGGGGAGGCGAGGGTGGCGAGGCAGGGCGAGGGGGTTCCTCTGGAGTTGCTCCGACGAGCAGGGGCTCGGGTGTAGGGGTGGCGGAGGCTCGGGCTGGGGCAGGGGAATGGGTGCGGTGGCGAGGGGGGGGGCTTTATAGGGGAGAGGGAGCCTCGGGAGGGAAAGGAGGAGGGAGATCAGGGGAGGGAATCGAATGGTCTCGGCCATGGAAGAAACTCGGGCTCGGGTTGGGAAGGAGGAGGGAGGAGGAAGGAAGGTGACCGAGCGGGAGAGAGATCGGGCGCTGGCAGAGAGAAAGAAGGAGGGGCGAGGGAAGTGGCTCTGTCGGTTGACCGAAAAGGAAGGGAGGGAGGGATCCCGGGCCAGGGGGATCTGGGCCGAGCTAAATCGCACCGAGGGCGCTTTCCATTTAAAACAAAATCACTTTCCTGATTTTAGATTTTTTTTATAAAACAGAAACTAAAAGGACTAAAAATGAAACAAAATAAAATAATTAATATAGGGTATTATATACCAAAATTCTCAGAAAAATCTCCTCTACTCGATTAACATTTTTCCACGGCAAAAATAAAAACTTCAGAAAAAATTATTTTCACAAAATTGCCTAAAAGATTTATTTTCTTTTGCAAATAATTTTCAAATGACCCTCTAAGTTTTCGGGTTCAAATGACTTTCAAAATGCCCGTGTGTTGGAGGGTCATGTTCCTCCTCTCTTTTCTGTTTGACAGAATATTATTCCCCGGCATTTCTTGAGTGGAGGGAAAATAGAATTTGCAAATTAAAATCGAAGGAAATTCAAATGCCAGCTCCATTCGAATTCTTTATAGTTGAAGAAGTCATGTCATCTTCTCTCATTATTTTTAACTCACTGAATTTAAATTTACCGGAGCAGGGGAAAGTCATTTTATTCCCTCTCATTCAAAAGTTTTTTTTGAAAAGTTTCAAATTTCACACAAGTTTCAATCACTCAAGCAAACAAACAAACAATCTCATAATTATTTTAACATTCCAAAATTTGGGATGTTACACTAAGCTACGTAGAAGAAGAGAAAGAGAAGAAGAAGTAAAAGAAGGAGGAGGAGGAGGAGGAGGAGAAGGAGAAGGAGAAGGAAGAGGAGAAGAAGAAGAAAAGAAGGAGAAGGAGAAGGAGAAGGAGGAGTTCCTTCTCCTTCTTCTCCTTCTTCTTATCCTCCTCCTTCTCCTTCTTATTCTTCTCTTCTTATTCTTCTTCCTTCCTTTCATTTTTCCTCTTTCTTCTCCTCTTGTCCCCTTCTTCGGGCTAAATTGGCTAAGAATGCCTTTTTGGAGCTAATTATGTCATTTCGAGGATAATTAGCTAAGTATAGGTCATGTTTTATTAAATAGACCATTTTGGAGCTAACTAAGCTAATTATGTCATTTAGGTGGAACCCTAGCTAACTATAGGTCGTTTCGGAGCTAACTTGGGTAAAATAGGTCATTCCGGAGCAAACTATGCTTATTAAACCATTTTGGATCTAGCTAGGCTAATTATAGGCCATTTAATACCTAAGTTAGGGGGAATAAGTCATCTTGCACCTACGTAAGCCTTATTATGTCATTTAGGAGAGAACTTAGCTAACTATAGGTCATTTTTTACTAAATAGGTCATTTTGGAGCTAACTAAGCTAATTATGTCATTTCGTAGGATAATTGGCCAATTTAGCCTTTCTTGGATGAGTCTAAGCTACGTAGAAGAAGAGAAAGAGAGGAAGAAGTAAAATAAGGAGGAGGAGGAGGAGGAGGAGAAGGAGAAGGAAGAGGAGAAGAAGAAGAAAAGAAGAAGGAGAAGGAGAAGGCGGAAGAAGGAGGAAGAAGAAGGAGAAGGAGGAGCTCCTTCTCCTTCGTCTCCTTCTTCTTCTCCTTCTTCTTATCCTCCTCCTTCTCCTTCTTCTTCTTCTCTTCTTCTTCTTCTTCTTCTTCCTTCCTTTCATTTTTCCTCTTTCTTCTCCTCTTGTTCCCTTCTTCAGGCTAAATTGGCTAAGAATGCCTTTTTGGAGCTAATTATGTCATTTCGAGGATAATTAGCTAAGTATAGGTCATGTTTTATTGAATAGACCATTTTGGAGCTAACTAAGCTAATTATGTCATTTAGGTGGAACCCTAGCTAACTATAGGTCGTTTCGGAGCAAATTTGGGTAAAATGGGTCATTCCGGAGCAAACTATGCTTATTAAGCCATTTTGGATCTAGCTAGGCTAATTATAGGCCATTTAATACCTAAGTTAGGGGGAATAGGTCATCTTGCAGCTACGTAAGCCTTATTATGTCATTTAGGAGAGAACTTAGCTAACTATAGGTCATTTTTTATTAAATAGGTCATTTTGGAGCTAACTAAGCTAATTATGTCATTTCGTAGGATAATTAGCCAATTTAGCCATTTTGGAGCTAACTAAGCTAGTTATGTCATTTAGATGGAAGTCTAGCTATTTTTATTAAAACACTAGAAATAACATACCCTTATCGTCATCACGGCAGTGAAGCACAGTGGCTCTGGCTTGTTTCACCTGGAGAAGGCTGCCTTGGAGAAGGCTCCACTGTAGAAGGGTCGTGCGATGCGTTTCGGGAGATATTCGGCACCAAACATCGTTTGTAATGTGTCATTAGCATGAGGACACTCTTAAGATCACTGCACTGAAATGAAACTCACCGTCCCCGCCACGTTAATGACTGGCATCGGCGGAGGGACTTGGCCGCTCTTCTCGCACATAGACTATACATTTGGTTTCGACAAGTCAAACTTTTTATCTATTAATGAAACAGACATTCAAATGCAAGATTTGAAATAACATGAAGAAGAAACTTACCACGAAGAGCTCGTATATGGCCCTGTTAGACGCATCATTCCGTGCCCTCTTCGCCTCCACCAATGCAGTCGTCCTCTCCTCCAGCTCCCTAATCTCCTTATCCTTCTCCGCCATAGCCGCCTGCATTGCCTCTCTCTCTCTTTCTGAATAGCAGCCTGCAACACAACTCATTGTTAGCAATGTAATCATATTGGTTCCAACGCACAACATAATGCGGAAAGATAGTTGAGTCCATTAAACTAACCTTGATGGCGAGCTCGACTGGCCGTGGACAAGGTGTTATCTCCGGACAAGGTCTCGTTTGGCATGCCTTTATCTGCCGGAGAGTGCGAGGACAACGTATAAGGCCGTCTCCAATGGCGATCGAGCCATGGGGCCTCCTGTTGCCAGCTATCATCACCAGCTCTGGATCAATAGGCCCCTCGCTCGGGTTAAAGTCCTCCCCTTTCCTCGCCTTCCCGTGATCTCTGTACTTCATGAGCTTGTGGTGGGAGGAGATGTTGGTGAAGTTTTCTGGAAGCTCGAGGTCAGAGTCAGGGAATGCCTTGACCTTCGTGTACGAGGCAGTATGGGCCATCGCATATAGGTCGTACATCTGTGGCACCTCCGTCTTATTGTGACGCGCCTAAAAGAGAGAGAGAGGAAAATTGTATTAGTAAAGGGCTCAAGATAGCATTAAGAGTGAATTGCATGAGGCATGAAGCAAACCACATACCCAGTTATTGCCAAATTGGATTAAGTTGACGCTCCCTTGATGGTGTGGCACACCAACCATTTTGCCACGCCTCTCCTTGGTGTTGTTGTGGCTGGCCTCCCACGTTTCGGAGCACCACTGATCCACCAAGGCCTCCCAACAATCCATCTTATCCACACACCATCTCGGGGGCATCTAAGTTAATAAAGAGAAATTTGAGCGCGTAAGAACCAAATCAAGGAAACTAACTACAAAGCCTTAATAATATGTAATTACCTTCATGTAATGCTCCTTCTCCATCTTAGCATCACGACACTTCGCCTTGTCAATCCTAATACGCCGCGTGGCATAGTAGTCTCGAACAGCCTACACCCGAGCCTCGTGCCGAAATTTTGAAGTAGGCGGCGACATTCGGTTTCGATAACCTTTGCCGCGTCCTCCTCGTATCCCTCCTCACACCTGTAGTAGGTCTACAAACGAGACAACACCAATTAGTACAATAAATAGCTATGGTTGATTTATAATTGTGTGAAGGAGAAATTACCCAGAAATTTCGGATCACCATGTCCGCCCTAGTGTCGCACAAAACATCGTCGATCTCCACCTCTGGCGGGGCCGGGGCACCCAAGTAGTGCTCCCAGGTCATTCCTACCTCTCGCTCCCGACCGGGCAACGTAACAAACCCTGGGAAGTTTTTACGGCAAAGCACACCAAGGACGCTGTTGGGATTGCGGACACCCTTGGCAACAATCCAACCCCTACAGTATGACAAATTAAAGCCAAAACATTAGATATTTGAGAAAACGCGAAGGCAAAAGGTTAAATAAGAGTAAATTAACTTACTTGTCCCCATTTTGCCTAATCGACCACCTCTGGTCGGGGGTCGCCGGCACGAGCGGGAGCCCCGAACTACCACGCTGGTAGACGGTAGCCCCCTCACCCAGCTCCTCGTCGCTACCAGCATGGCCACTTGGCTCAGCCCAGGTATCCCACTAGGTCTCTTGGGACGTACCCTCATCCCTGCTTTGCTCTGGAGTCGCCTCAGATGAAGCCTCTGGGACACGAGTCTCGTGGGTTGAAGGCTCGTCGACCTGAGGCTCGTGAATCGGAGACCGTGTAGCCTCCACCTCAGACGAATCCACCCTAGAAGTCCTGTGCTCAGGTGAATCAGCTTGGGGTGGTGGCGGAGACCGTGTAGCCTCCACCTCAGAAGGCGTGGCAGCCACCGCCCTACCTCTCCCGCGGCCACGTGTACCTTTATTACAACATAAATACCAACATGAGTAATAAAATGTATATAAATACCAATATGCATACAACATGAGTACAACATAAATACCAACATGAATACAATGTGTACCTTTAGTACCTCTCGGCCTCGCGGGGGGTCGACCTCCTCTCACGGGGGGCGCTCCTTGCAGAGTAGAGAGCAACGCTCTCCGAAGAGGCGAGGCAGGAATGGAAGTACCCATCCCATCACCCACCGACGAAGAAGGAGCCGTGGAGTGCTTTCAACCCTTTCCCACCATCTTTCAACACATGTCATGACAAAGAGTAAATGAAATTAGTACAACATAAATACCAACATGAGTAATAAAATTTATATAATTTAGTTGAATACCTGACATGAACTAATAACAATCGTGCTCGTCTATATATGCTTCGGGGTCAATAAATGCATCATGATCATCACTATCATCAATAAATGCATCATCATCATCACTATCACGAAGAACATGTGGAATGCCACTATTATGTAATCGGTCAAGAAGTGACAGGTCATCCGCAGCAGTAACCTCTTCTTCTTCCAGCTTTTCCTGTTCGGGCTCAGGGGTTAAGACGGATTCACTATCGCTGTCTACTTCAATGTTCTCGGGTGAAGTAGAGCGGTTCTTGAAACGTTTCTTGGATATACGTGTTTCTTGGAAGAATTCTCCTTCATATGTGTCTGGGTTAATGTGAGGTTCGTAATCCTCTTCATTGAGGGTAGGTGGTCTAAAATGTGGTGGCACTTCATAAACGATATCCCAACCTTTGAGATTTGGATCAGCTTAGCAGGCCCATGGTAGATAGAAAACTTGTGTCGCCTGTTGAGCCGTAATATAGACATCGGGAACATCTAAGTGGGTGTTTTGGTTGATTTCGACTAGTCCTATATGTTCATGAGTCCTTCTAGTCTCCCTTGGCTCAAACCAGTAACATTTAAAGACTACGACGGTTGGTGGGTTTTCACCATAGAATAGAAGTTCTTAAATTGCTTCAACTCTTCCATAATACTCGGTGTCTCCTTCGCCGATAGCAGAGACAGAAAAATTTGTAGTCTTTAGGTCGGGCATAGATAGCTCTTTGCCAAAGGTACGGAAGTCATACCCGTTGATGTTGTATTTGTCAAATGAACGAACCTTATAGTCAAAACCATTAGCGACTTGTCTCAACTCGGCGTCCATAGACTCTGCATCAGCCTACAAGTTTAATACGAAAGAATGGATGCATTAGCCGCAAATTAGACCAAGAAATCAAATGGGCCCTTAATGGTAATTAATTACCCTTTGTTTGAACCAAGAGATGAAACCGGGATAGTCGCCTCCATGCTTTGCGAGAAGCTCATACTCTTCGGCGGAATCCTTTTTGATGACCGCTCCATCCGAGAATTCGGCAACATATCGACTATATCAAATATCCGGGAATAAGAGTAGTTCATAGCAATTAGAAGTTGCGGAACAATAAATTACCGAGAACTTACTCGATGTACGGCCGCACTTCTGTTAGGTTGGTGAAGATATACAAAGAAATGGTCCGCCATTCTTCGACATCCAACGATTTCCCTTTCGAAGCACCGGATGGTGCGAGCTTACCTTTGAATAGGCTGAGGTTGGATCGAACTTTTTTTGGATTGCCATCGTCGTACCGAGGCTTCGGGTTATGCAAATGATGATTTTTGGCTTTGTAGTGTGCTGTCACGAAGGCTGCCACCTCCTCAGTAATGAATGCCTCGGCCATCGATGCTTCAATTCTACGTTTATTTTTACACTTAGCTCGAAGCGTCTTCTGCATCCTCTCAGTTGAGTAGCACCATCGATTTTGAACGGGCCCCCCATTCTTGCCTCGGTCGGGAGATGCAAAATCAAATGTTGCATTGGATTAAAGAAGCCCGGTGGAAAGATCTTTTCTAATTTGCAGATCAACTCCGGCGCCAACTCTTCCATTTCATCTAGGACGCCAGGCGATAGTTCTTTCGCACAAAGAGAACGGAAGAAATAGCTCAGCTCTGCCAGTACTAGCTATTCATCCTGAGGGATAAAGCCACACAACATCACCGACATTACCCGCTCAATCCATATGTGCCAATCATGACTCTTGAGCCCAAATATTTTCAATTTCTCAAGACTCGGTCCCCTCTTTAGATTCGCAGCATACCCATCGGGGAACATCAACCGCATTTTCACCCACAATAGCATTTCCCTCATAGCTGGCCTTTCAAGATTGAACCATGCCTTTGGCTTCGCTATGCTTTGCTTTCCTTTCCGTTGTCGCAAGTTTTGCAACGGTCTACCACATAGAGCCTCCAGGTCGATTCTAGCTTTAGGATTATCTTTTGACTTTCCCTCTATGCCGAACAATGTACCAAAAATGGCCTCTGCAATATTCCTTTCAGTGTGCATCATGTCAATGTTGTGTGGGCAAAGGAGGTCTTTGAAGTAAGGCAGATCCCATAAGCATGACTTGTGAGTCCACGCGTGTTTCGTATTATACCCTTTGAAGTATCCTGGACGCAAAGGATCAGGCTCAAGAGCGTTTAACTGATCAAGGGTCTGTTGGCCTGTCAACGCAGCTGGTGCAGTGTTTTTGACAACTCTACCTTTGATGAAATTCTTCTTGTCTTTTCTGAACTTATGGTCAGGATCCAGGAATTGTCTATGCATGTTGAAGCAAGAATACCTACGACCAGCCTGCAGCCAACGAAACTGAAGAGTTGCCTTGCATGTGGTGCACGGGAACCTTCCATGCACACACCAGCCAGCGAATAGCGCAAACTCCAGATAATCATGCGTCGAGTACATGTACCACACATGCATTTTGAAATTTGTTTTGGTAGCCGCGTCGTAGGTCTTGATCCCATTATCCCAGGCTTCTTGCAACTCATCCTTAAGCGGCTGCATGTACACATTCATATTCTTCCCCGGATAGTTGGGCCGTGGAATTATCAACGTCAGGAAAATGTTCTTTCTTTTCATAATCTCTCCGGGTGGAATGACAAATACAGGCCAACAACTGTATTGTGCTGCCGTCATACCATACACATTGAACCCATCCGTGCTGATGGCAACTCTAGGTTGCCTTGGATCTTTTGATTTATCCTTATGTAATGCATCGAAGTGCCTCCACGCGAAACCATCTGAAGTGTGTATCAGCATCTTGTTCCCATCCGCATCTAGTTCGGTTCTTTTGCCCAATTTGTGCCATGTCATCTGTCTGGCCGTCTCTTCGACCATGAAAAGACATTGAAGTCTTGGTACGATTGGCAGATACCGAAGAACACTAATGGGAATTTTGGCCTGATTCTTCTCACCCATGCAGTTGTCTACCACAATATACCTGGAAGAATTGCAAATGGGGCAATAGTTCAAGGCCGCATACTCAAGCCTAAATAAGGCACATCCATTCTCACATGCATGTATCTTCTCATAGGGCATCTTAAGTACACGGAGGATTTTCTCTGACTGGTACAGGTTTGCAGGCAGTACATGGCCTTTGGGTAGAAAGCGTCCAAATATCGTCATCATTGCATCGTAGCATTCTCTGCCTAGGTTGAATTGAGCCTTCAGAGCCATTACTTGCGCGATGGCATCCAGCTGACAAAGCTCAGTCTGCTTGTGGAGAGTACGTTTTGAAGACTCCAACATTTCATAGAAGGCCTTTGCAGATTTCTCCATCTCATTGTCCGAATCCCGAGCATCATCAAAGTCTTGCACCATGTCTTCAATCCCGGTACCATGCTCGTCGGTGCGACGGCGAATCACCTCAGCTCTGGCACGTTGGTCAGACTCACCATGAAAAGTCCACACCGTATAATTAGGCGTAAAACCCCACTTCTGCAGGTGTTTACCCATTTCAAACTCTGTCTGCCTTTTCCAGTTGTCGCAGTTGGGACAGGGGCACCATGTTTTTTGTTGGCCATTTGCAAATGCGGCTCCCACAACCCCCCTGGTTTTTGTTAACCATTCATGGGTCATGTCTTTCTGACTAGGGTGACCAGTGTACATCCAAGCACAATCACTCATGTTGCCTAGCTACCTATGGGGGCACAAGAAATAAATATATAATTCATCATCTATATTCATACGCTAATCAAGTTTGTCGGTTTTATTACGTCCATGCAACGTACACGCTAATAGGTAAAGATATGTCCTAATCCCACCCGAGTATGTGTAGATTGGGTTCGTTTTCCCATGCTCTACTCCAGATATGATGCAGAATTTCGGCAGCATCTCCCCGCTGTTCTCCTGATACACATCTCGACAATAAGCAGAGAGGATGTGCACCCGGAGAACAACAGTGGAGGCACTGACGAAATTCTGCATCAGATCTGGAGCACAGCATACGGGAAAACAAACCCAATCTACACATACTCGGGTTGTCCATGGATAATGTTGGACAATTCGAAAGGATGGCGGTTATAAATATGCAAAGAAATGCATATTTATAGATGTCTCCCTTTCGAACGGGAGACGCATACTGGTCACGCACACTCATGATTGAAGAAACCTATAGCTAGCAAGTTTCATCGGCACGAAGACCGAGACAGAGAAAATTAAGGGGGTAGGAGGAGAAGTCATTTGTGCTCACCAACAAACGGAAGGGCGGAGCTCGTCCAATGCACGTGGAGGTCGTCGAACAACTGCACATTGAAATTCACACGATCAACACAAATACAATGTTTTTATAATTAACATAATCGGAAAATATGTGACCTAACTCATAATTTACAAAATTATGACCTCGTGGGCCTCTAGAAGGCTGAAAAGCACCTTCTCGTTGAACAGAAGGCAGAAGAGGTGTCGGGGGTCGGGGCTTCGTGGCGTCGGGAGTCAGTGCCGTCGAGGGTCGGTGGTGTCGGGTGTCGGTGGCATCGGGGGTCGGGGGGTTAGTGGCGTCGGTTGTGGGGGGGTCAGTGGCGTCGGGGGTCGAGGGTCAGTGACGTCGGGGGTCGAGGGTTAGTGATGTCGGGTGTCAGTGGCGTCGGGGGTCGGTGGCGTCGAGCGTCGGGGGTTGGGAGTTGTGGGCCGAGGGTCTGGGTCGGGGGTGAGTGGCGTCGGGGGTCGAGGGTTAGTGGCGTCGGGGGTCTTGGGTCGGGGGTCAGTGGGGTCGGGGGTCGATGGTCGGGGGTCAGTGGCGTCGGGCGTCAGGGGTAGGGGGTTGAGGGTTAGTTTCGGGGTGCCGGGGTTCCCTTTTCCTCTTCTTTCTTCTTCTCCTCTCTCCTCTTTTTCTTCTTCTTCTTCTTCTTCTTCTTCTTCTTCTTCTTCTTCTTCTTCTTTTCTTCTTCTTCTTCTTCTTCTTCTTCTTCTTCTTCTTCTTCTTCTTTTTTCTCCTCCTCCTCCCCCTCCTCTTTTTCTCCTCCTATTCTTTTTTCTTCTTCTTCTTCTTCTTCTTCTTCTTCTTCTTATTATTATTCTTTTTTCTTCTTCTTCTTCCTCTTTCTCCTCCTCCTCCTCCTCCTCCTCTTCTTCTTCTTCTTCTTCTTCTTTTTCTCCTCCTCCTCCTCTTCTTCTTCTTCTTCTTCTTCTTCTCCTTCTTCTTTTCGTTCTTCTTCTAATTATTTTCTTCTTTTCCTTTTTTCTTTTTCATTTTTTCCTTCTGCTTTTCCTCTTTTTTTCTTCTAACCTAACTGACTAACCTAATTAGCCTAATAATCTAACCAAATAAACTAACTAAATTACCCTATATATAATAAAAAAACTAACCTAATAAACTAACTAAAGTAATTAACTTTTTTAAAAAGAAAAAGAAGAAGAACTCACCGGCAGGGTGGTGTGAGCGGTGGTGGACGACGGCAGGGGTCGGCGGAGGACGACGGCAGGGGGGCAGGGGGCGCGCGGCAGGGGTCATGCGACAGGGGGCTCGCCGCGGGGAGGGGGTCGTCGCGGGGGTGGGTCGCCGTGGGGTTGGGTCGCCGCGGGGAGGGGCTCTCGCGGGGAGGGGCTCGCCGCGGGGAGGGGCTCTCATGGGGAGGGGGTCGCCATGGGGTGAGGAGAGAGATAGTGGCCGGGGTGAAGAGAGAGACAATGAGCGAGGAGGGGGTTAACAGCCGTTATAGGGCGGCCCCTTTGTCGTCCGCCCCCTGACGGCAAAGGGGCCCATGGCAGACGGCGAAGGCCCCCGGACGGCAAAGGCCCCCAGATGTCGAACACGGCAGGCATGGGACCCACCCATCCTCTTTGTCGTTTGCTGGCAGACGGCAAAGGGATGACACGTGGCAAATAGTATTTTTGCCATGTGTTAGCCCTTTGCCGTCTGCCTTGTGTCAACTGATGGCAAAGAGGTTCTTTGCCATCAACCAGCAGACGGCAAAGCACTGGCTGACGGCAAAGAACTGGATTCCAGTAGTGATACTACAAAGCCAAAATCATCATTTGCATAACCCGAAGCCTCGGTACAATGATGGTGATCCTAAAAAAGGTCGATCCAACCTCAGCCTATTCAAAGGGAAGCTCACACCATCCGGTGCTTCGAAAGGGAAATCGTTGGATGTCGAAGAACGGCGGACCATTTCATTGTATATCTTCACCAACCTAACACATGTGCGGCCGTACATCGAGTAAGTTCTCGGTAAATTATTGTTCTGCAACTTCTAATTCCTTTGAACTACTCATATTCCCGGATATTTTATATAGTCGATACGTCGCCGAATTCTCGGATGGAGCGGTCATCGAAAAGGATTCCGTCGAAGAGTATGAGCTTATCGCTAAGGATGGAGGCGACTATCCCGGTTTCATCTCTTGTTGGTTCAAACAAAGGGTAATTAATTACCATTAATGGGCCATTTGATTTCTTGGTCTAATTTGCGGCTAATGCATCCATTCTTTCGTATTAAACTTGTAGGCTGCTGCAGAGTCTATGGACGCCGAGTTAAGACAACTCGCTAATGCTTTTGACTATAAGGTCCGTTCATTTGACAAATACAACATCAACGAGTATCACTTTCGTACCTTTGGCAAAGAGCTATCTATGCCCGACCTAAAGACTACAAATTGTTTTGTCTCTGCTATCGGCGAAGGAGGCATCGAGTATTATGGAAGAGTTGAAGCAATTTTTGAACTTCTATTCTATGGTGAAAACCCACTGACCGTCGTAGTCTTCAAATGTTATTGGTTTGAGCCGAGGGACACTAGAAGGACTCATGAACATATAGGACTAGTCGAAATCAACCAAAACACCCACTTAAATGTTCCCGGTGTCTATATTATGGCTCAACAGGAAACACAAGTTTTCTATCTACCGTGGGTTTGCCAAACTGATCCAAATCTGAAAGGTTGGGATGTCGTTTATGAAGTGCCGCCACATTTTAGACCACCTACCCTCAATAAAGAGGATTACGAACCTCACATTAACCCAGACACATATGAAGGAGAATTCTTTCAAGAAACACGTATGTCCAAGAAATGTTTCAAGAACCGCTCTACTTCACCCCAGAACATTGAAGTAGACAGCGACAGTGAATCTGTCTTTACCCCTGAGCCCGAACAGGAAGAGCCGGAAGAAGAAGGGGTTACTGCTGCAGAGGACCTGTCACTTCTTGACCTATTACATGATGGTGGCCTTCCACATGTTCTTCCTGATAGTGATGATGATGATGCATTTATTGATGATAGTGATGATCATGATGCATTTATTGACCCCAAAGCATATATAGACGAGCACGATTGTTATTAGTTCATGTCAGGTATTCAACTATTACTATATATAAATTTTGAGTTCATGTTAGGTATTCAATTTTTATTAGTCATGTTGGTATTTATGATAATGATACACTTAAATTATATACATTTTATTACTCATGTTGGTATTTATGTTGTACTAATTTCATTTAGTCTTTGTCATGATAGGTGTTGAAAGATGATGGGAAAGGGTCGAAAGCACTCCGCGTCTCCTTCTTCGTCGGCGGGTGGTGGGATGGGTACTTCCATTCCTGCCTCGCCTCTTCGGAGAGCGTTGCTCTCTACTCTACATGGAGTGGCCGCTTCTTCGACTCTCGCGGCCCCCGTGAGAGGAGGTCGACCCCCTGCGAAGCCAAGAGGTACTAAAGGTATTACTCATGTTGGTATTTATGTTGTACTCATGTTGGTATTTATGTTGTACTCATGTTGGTATTTATGTTGTACTCATGTTGGTATTTCTATACATTTTATTACTCGTGTTGGTATTTATGTTGTACTAAAGGTACACGTGGCCGTGGGAGAGGTAGGGCGGTGCCTGCCACGCCTTCCTCGCCGCCACCCCAAGCTGATTCACCTGAGCACATGACTGCTAGGGTGGATTCGTCTGAGGTGGAGGCTACACGGTCTCCGGTTCACGAGCCTCAGGTCGATGAGCCTTCGACCACTACAAGAAATATGTTAATCCATGACGGATTTCTGATGACGCTCTCGTAAACTGTCATGGAAACCGTCACATATTAAGAAGATGCGAATGGGCTACAAAATGGTAGCCTCTTTACGACGAACATCAAGGGAATGTCATGGAAACTGTCATGGGTCGGTCTACTCGAGCATATTGTTTTTCTTCAATACATCATTGGACCGTCATGGATCGCTCCTGCTGATGTGTCATGCGTGTCCTTTTGTTTGAACCCACACATCAGTTGGATCAATGATATATAAGGGAGACCAAATCCTAAAAAAGGAGACCAAAAATAACATCCGTCACGTATTAAAAGAATTCTTGTAGTGGACCCACGAGACTCGTGTCCCAGAGACTTCATTCGAGGCGACTCCGGAGCAAAGCAGGGATGAGGGTACATCCCGAGAGACCCAGTGGCATACCTGGGCTGATCTGGGTGAGCCTGAGCCAAGTGGCCATGCTGATAGCGACGAGGAGCTGGGTGAGGGTGCCACCATCTACCAGCGTGGTAGTTCGGGGCTCCCGCTCGTGCCGGCGACCCGCGAGCAGAGGTGGCCGATTAAGCCAAATGGGGACAAGTAAGTTAATTTACTCTTATTTAACCTTTTGCCTTCACGTTTTCTCAAATATCTAATGTTTTGGCTTTAATTTGTCATACTGCAAGGATTGCATTTTTTCCAAGGGTGTCCGCAAGCCCAACAACGTCCTTTGTATGCTTTGCCGTCAAAACTTCCCGGGGTTTGTTACGTTGCCCGGTCGGGAGCGATAGGTAGGAATGACCTGGGAGCACTACTTGGATGCCCCGGCCCCACCAGAGGTGGAGATCGACGGTGTTTTGTGCCACACGAGGGCCGACATGGTGATCCGACAGTTGTGGGTAATTTCTCCTTTACACAATTATAAATCAACCCTAGCTAGTTATTGTACTAATCGGTGTTGTCTCATTTGCAGACCTACTACAGGTGTGAGGAGGGATACGAGGAGGACGCGACAAAGGTTATCGAAACCGAATGTAACATCCCAAAATTATAAATTTTGGAATGTTAATATAATTATTATTAGATTGTTTGTTGGTTGCCTGAGTGATTGAAACTTGTGTGAAATTTGAAACTTTTCGAAACTTTTGAATGAGAGGGAATAAAATGACTTTCCCCATCTCCAGTGAATTCAAATTCAATCTTTTAAAAGCAAAGAGAGAAGATGAAATGACTTCTTCAACTATAAATAATTTGAACGGAGATATTTGCATTTGAATTCTTTTGCATTTCCATATTTTTTCTTCGTGCAAGAAATGCCGGGAAATGCATTCTAGAGAGGAGGAACATGACCCTCGAACCCACGGGCATTTTGAAAGTTATTTGAACCCTCAAACTTAGAGGGTCATTTGAAAATTATTTGCAAAAGAAAAATAAATCTTTTAGGCAATTTTGTGAAAATAATTTTTTTTGAAGTTTTTATTTTTGCCGTGGCAAAATGCCCATCATTTATATTTTATTTTTCTGATAATTTTAGTATATAAAAACTCTTTATTCCGAATTGATTTGATTTCCTTTTTATCGTTTTAGTTTCCTAGTTTTAAAAATAGGAAAGGAATCGTTTTTATTAGGAAACTCCAGGTGGCCCATTAAGACTTTCCTTTCACTGGCCCAAGAAGATCATCTTCTTCCTCCTCTCTCCCTCACGTCACAGGAACTTGCCATCCATGGACAGAGGATCTCCACCTCTGGGATTCGCGAAGCACATTCCTTCCCAGCGCCTCCCGTCGCCTCTATAAGAACCCCGTGCACCTCCTCGTTCCATTCCCGTTGAAAACTTCCAATCTTGTTTCCTTTGTGGCCCGTTCATTAGTTAGCTTTTATTCAGTTTTTTTTCTCTGTTTAGTTCAAAAACAGAAAAGTTCCAATCTTGTTTAGCCTCTAACTTGTGATCTCGAAGTCCAATGATGTTGATTCTTTTTCCAGTAGCTCACAAATTTCCTGTAGTTTTTAATAACATATAGTTTGTCTATGTTTGAAATTTTCAAATATAAGTTAGATCAGATTTAGTTTAAACCTTGTTTTGCCTATTCCAGGAGTTCAAAAGTAGCTTTTAATTTGATTCCTTTTGGTAGTGATCACTAGTGATCTTATGTATCCGTGGTAAAATTTTCAGATTTGCTTGAGTATTTTAGATCACTTTTCTTGTGAAACAATTTTTGTTTCACCTCTTTTAGGATTTCGACTAATTCCTTTTCTATTTTCGTTTTAAAATATTTTCTTTATTATTTCAGTAATATTATGTTTTTTTTCTGTTAGATAAACAGTAGTTTTGCAACAATTTTTTATTTTATTTTTATTTGTTATCATGAAATCAATTCTAGTTCCATAGTAACTTGCAATTGGTTTCCGCATTGTTTCAAATCCCGTTTGGAAATCCTTTCAGGTAGTTTTGTGAAAAATACTTTATTTTATCTTAGTTAAACTTATATCTTAGTTCCTTGTTATTATTTTATGTTAGACAAAACTATTTAGTGTTTGACGTAGTAGAAGACTCCCTAGTCTTATTTGAAGTTCCTTTCGGTTTTCTATTTTGCTCTCTCTTTTGTTTTGATTGTTAGAATGATTGCTAGTATGAGTGCTTATGTGAATGATATGTTTGATATATAGATTTCATCAGAGAGTGACGAGTAGTCTATCAAGATATTTCTCGAGAAAGTTCTTCTTCGTCAACATCACCAGGCAAGTCACTTTGATCATACTATCACCTATGTTTTATGCATCGTAGTTCTACCATCCTATGCCCAATTGCATGCTGAGTAGGTACTTGGAAATTTTAGTATAAGATGTAGTATCATGTGGTAGGCACACAACAACCCCGATACTTAGCCCCGGGACGACAATTTATTAATGCTATGCTTGAGTAGACGGGTTTTCGGTTGAGTGTATATCACGAGTGATGCGAGGTTGATTAAATAATCAAGACTGGTTAAGACAAGATTTTCAAGACCTCGGACGCAATGCAACTCTGGGTGAAGGACGGTTGATCGGCTCCCTGGAGAACCCAGTGGATGCCCGGGATGCTGGAGAGGCCATGTCATCCTGCGGAAAGCTTCACCCAGGCTCGAAGAGACGGACGGAGGCTTCAAGACTCAAGGCTTACCTGCACAGCCACAAGTCATTATGGGCTCTGGCTTGGATGGACAACACGGCGACTCTGGACAGGCGGTGCTAGCAGATGTAGAAGAACGGTAGGAATGGATGGGCACCGACAGGGATTCAGAGGGACCCGTTGAAAGACCATGTTTTGATCATCCGGTCTTCAAACACCCTGAAGTGCGAGGACATACACGGAGGCGATCAAATCTTGTGGGGAACGTGTGCAAAACTCTGCAGAGTACTCAAACCTAATCGATTAGCCGTGTCCACGGTCATGGACAACTTGAGCCAAAGTAACTGAAGTTATCTGGATTTCTCAACACCATTATATATATATTTGATGAGGGTAATTATTAACAACTCGGGTACGAGAACTGGTTGGCGGAACCATCTCGTTAACAACCAACAATGTAGTAACATTTTGCTTTTAGCCCCCTCTTGCTGTAGGAGAAAAATTTTCTTTACGCTAAAACTTATAACCCCACCTGCCATATATGCATATAGTATAGATGACATTTTACCCCTCTCTTATGTGACTTGCCAGCATATTCAATATGCTGACCTACACGGCTGCAACGTCTTATGTTGCAGATATCTTTCTTCAACGAGTAAGAGTACGATTCAGGGTTACGGTCTACACTCAACTTGCCGTTGGTGTTTATTGGGACTCCACTCCCTTGACCGCTTCCGCTGAGATATTTAAGGTATATATTAGTTTTACGCTTTTTTACATGTGATTGCACTTTGATATATACATTGATGTACTGTGTGTGCCAGCATACTGATCCAGGGATGGCACAGAAACACAGAGGCTTGACTCGTCTTGAGTCGGGTCGCTACAGAAATGGTATTCAGAGCACATGTTGACTGTAGGACGTGACCCTAGAAACTGGAAATTTCTTAGGAAAGGATCTCTCAAAAATTTTATTTTCAACAACACCTTTTACTTCTCATCTCTTCTGATTTCATCAAATGTTCTCTCTCACCACAAATAGTTATACAATCCCCTTACCCCTTTGACCTCATGAAGAACCAACGGAGTTCTACTTCAAAGTAAAGAGGATTTCACCACGCGTTTGAAGAATTGAAGCTACACCAACAGTAGACTCTCAAGACCCGAAGAACTCGAAGACCCTGAAGTGTCCGAATAATTATATGACCATTAGAAGTCCAAACCCCAATTATATACCCACGTTAGATACAATGATTTGTGAACCGTCTTTGGTGTGTGTTTTCTGATGGCCACAACTAAAATCTATTCTCAAAAATATTGTTTGTATTGTGTGTACCTTCCTCTCTCTTTCCCGTCTCATCGCCAAAACCTCAACCCTACCAGATGGAGTATGAAGCTGGACTTGTAGTCTCTGGACCAATGACCCAGCTGGAGGCTGAAATATGGATTCAGAACATGGAGAACCACTTCGGGAGCAACTTGGTCTCAAGGAAGCATGAAGTGGAACACGCTCTTCAGTACTTTACACAAAGTGCTGCTATCTGGTGGAAAATGCACCATGCCATACAAGGATTTAGTGGAGCAGAAAGTTGGGAAGAATTCAAGAAGACTCTGTTAAGATCCCGTCTCATTCAGAAGGACTATGATAATCCGAAGGAGAAGGCTTGTGCATGCAAGATCTATGGAGAAATAGGACACACCCAGGAAGAACACAAGGATGGATGCACTCATTCTGAAGAAAATCACCCAGCTGAGGAGTGCCCAAGTAGTTAGGTGACTTGTTTCCTTTGTGAAGGAACCACCCACTACCCAGCTGAGTGTCACATTTACCCCAAGGTGCAACAAGTTGTCAAGCAGCAGAAAGATGCAGTGAAGGAAACACTCAAGAAGAAGATTCTAGAAGAGCCGATGATGAACGAAAATATTGAAGACCCTAATGGACAAGGTCTGACCAGATTTTTCTCCAATGCATGCTACTCATGTGGAGAAGAAGGACATTATTCACAGGACTGCACGAAGAGAAGCCAAGAGTATCTGGGATACTTCCCGACGGAAGAAGTGGAGTTTGATCCACTTGAAATAGAAGAACTGACCAAAATAAAGGAGCCCGGAAAGAAGAACAAGTACCCTCGGAAGAACCAAATCTCTGCAGACATAGACCTGAGTCATGTCAGATGTTACAAGTGTATGAAATTTGGCCACCACAAATACATGTGCTCAGGAAGGAAGCCGGGAACCCAAGGAGCAAAAGCAGAAGCTAAGAAGCCTCGAGACTTGTCAGCAATCATTTGCTTTTGTTGCAAGGAAGCGGGACATTTTGCCAGCGATTGTCCACAAAGGAAGAAAGCTAGAATGGAGTAGTTAAGTTTTGACCATGGCAATAAGTGTAATCCGAAGCACTCCTGTTTTTCATAAGATCATGGAGTGAAATTTTTTGTAACTGAAGTCCCTGAGATTGTAATAACATCATGAATAAATGGAATTTATTGTCTCATGATTGTCTATGTTGAAACTGTATGCGTTGTTTCTCTTCGAACAAAGATCTCTGAACAATTATGAGGATATGAGAAAATATGGTCTATGCAGGCATGAGTATAATTCATTTAAGTGTGGTAGTAATCGGTAATCCCACAGGATCCATTGATTAGGAGTGTACCATGATTTCCAAGGAGACATATACATTCCTGTTAGTACCTATTTACTGACACCTGCAGATGACAACTCTCTATGAGTCATTCCTCAAGGGCCCAGAAATGATCATGACCCTGACCAGTGAGCATGATTACCCAAAAATCCTGAAGGACATGATGAAGCACATTCACCTTGAAGGAGATGCAGTCTACAAAGGCTACCCATTTGTGGAAAATGGAGTGGAACTTTCGTACGTGGAAGTACACCTCCACCATGTGAAAGGAGTTTGTCCAAAGACTATGGGGCATTACTTTTTCATTTCACGTGTACCACGAGCAACCTTCTTTGATGCTGTTCGTGAAGCTGCCATGGAAGCCATACGTCAGATCGGAGAAATACTTGAAGCAAGACTCCGTCATACCCAGGAATACCTGAGTGAGGCACGTGCGGAAATGATGGAGATGAAGCTCAGGACCACCATGATGAAGCAAAAGATGGATGATTTCAAGGAGCACCTTGGAAAGTTCGAGTGGAACTAAAGTACCTCCAAGAGAGGCGGATGAATAAAGTTGGCAGAAATGCTCGACCATACCGAACAATGTGGATGGCAGCATTTGTAATAGAGTACTTTTGAATTGGAGTTTTTGATAAGAAATTAAGGATGTAATAAAGGATTTATTATGAAATGCATATGATTTATGGAAGAAGCTATGATGGATCAGCAAACGTTTTCTTAGGAGCATACGAGAACCTGAGAGTTGTGAAGATACGATAGATGTTTCGTTCAGCTTGCAGAACCAATGGATTATCCGAACTTCGTTTGTGGACAAGAGAAATTGTGCAACGCTTGTGAGGATGCCCAAGTGTTAGAATGCGAGATTCGCTAAACCTTATACAGAGAAACGATTTGGGTGCGGAATGGATTGATCACCATGACGACTTACTCTTATCATTTATCTTGCTATTCGGAATGGTAAATCTGAGAGACTTACCCATATGGAGAGACGATGTTCTTTGAAGCTTTTGTTTAAGCCTTAGAATGGTATAAGAAAAGCCCATGTACATGGCACTTGTTGTCACACGTAGGAAATTTTACGGTGAGGATGAAACCAAGACCCCTCTCTCTGCAGGATAACCACAAATGGTAGACCACCATGAGAACCATCGATATGTTATTTAGAATTGACCACGAGACTGTCAGTTAAGAAGACCCAGTGACGGAAGAAGCTTATATCAACGGGAGAGCATCACCAAAGGATTTAATATGAAGACTGTGCGATGTCAGTTGCCAAAACCCCAGAGGACCGTTAAAGCATTTTGAGGGACCAGTATCTCTCATTTTAAGTGTGGTAGCATTCCACCTTGCCGGAGATTGGATTGTTAGAAGACCCCCAAACCTAAACCTTTTCTTTCTAGCCTCTTCGAATCTCGAGGACAAGATTCATTTTAAGTGTGGTAGTTTGTAACATCCCAAAATTATAAATTTTGGAATGTTAATATAATTATTATTAGATTTTTTGTTGGTTGCCTGAGTGATTGAAACTTGTGTGAAATTTGAAACTTTTCGAAACTTTTGAATGAGAGGGAATAAAATGACTTTCCCCATCTCCGGTGAATTCAAATTCAATCTTTTAAAAGCAAAGAGAGAAGATGACATGACTTCTTCAACTATAAATAATTTGAACGGAGATATTTGCATTTAAATTCTTTTGCATTTCCATTCGTTTTCTTCGTGCAAGAAATGCCGGGAAATACATTCTAGAGAGGAGGAACATGACCCTCGAACCCACGGGCATTTTGAAAGTTATTTGAACCCTCAAACTTAGAGAGTCATTGCAAAAGAAAAATAAATCTTTTAGGCAATTTTGTGAAAATAACTTTTCTGAAGTTTTTATTTTTGCCGTGGCAAAATGCCCATCATTTATATTTTATTTTTCTGATAATTTTAGTATATAAAAACTCTTTATTCTGAATTGATTTGATTTCCTTTTTATCGTTTTAGTTTCCTAGTTTTAAAAATAGGAAAGGAATCGTTTTTATTAGGACACTCCAGGTGGCCCATTAAGACTTTCCTTTCACTGGTCCAAGAAGTTCATCTTCTTCCTCCTCTCTCCCTCACGTCACAGGAACTTTCCATCCATGGACAGAGGATCTCCACCTCCGGGATTCGCGAAGCACATTCCTTCCCAGCGCCTCCCGTCGCCTCTATAAGAACCCCCTGCACCTCCTCGTTCCATTCCCGTTGAAAACTTCCCCTCTCCTCGCCTCTAGCTCGCGCGCCATCTCGCCGGAGTCGGCACCCGAAAACTCACAGGAGCTCCCCACCGTCGCCCCCCCTCCACCACTCCTCCCTGCCGAGCCCCCCTAGCACCCCTGCATCCCGCCACCCCTTCGGTCCCCCCCTCCACCGCCGCCCCACCCACCCCGTCCCCCTGCACACCTCGCCTTCCCCCTGGAACCAGCAACCAGGAGGCCAGCAGCTCCTCCCCTCGCCCCCACCTGCAGGCTCCCTCCCTTGCCGCCCCCCTCCCTGGAGCCTCACCGCCCCTCCGTCGGATCCCCTCCCCACCGGCGACCCACCCCACCGGAGCCCCACCCTTCCCATCGGCCATTACAGCCACGGGAGCTTCCCAGCCACGGTAAGGCCCCTCCCTCCGTTCTTTTTTTTACTTGTTTTTTTTAGTTTACCCTTAGATCTATTTTTAACGGTATAGATTAGAGTAACTTACCCCTTCGATTTTCTAAAAAGAACCGGCAGTGGTTTTTATTTAATTAGTTAGCCAAACAGTTTTCTTCTAATGTGCGGACGTTTGTTAGTTTAGCACCGCAGTGCACAGGTCTATGCCAACTATAGATCGCCACGTGGCCTGTTCATTAGTTAGCTTTTATTCAGTTTTTTTTCTCTGTTTAGTTCAGAAACAGAAAAGTTCCAATCTTGTTTAGCCTCTAACTTTTGATCCCGAAGTCCAATGATGTTGATTCTTTTTCCAGTAGCTCACAAATTTCCTGTAGTTTTTAAAAACATATAATTTTAAAACAAATTTCCAGTAGCTCACAAATTTTATCTTAGTTAAACTTATATCTTAGTTCCTTGTTATTATTTTCTGTTATACAAAACTATTTAGTGTTTGACGTAGTAGAAGACTCCCTAGTCTTATTTGAAGTTCCTTTCGGTTTTCTATTTTGCTCTCTCTTTTGTTTTGATTGTTAGAATGATTGCTAGTATGAGTGCTTATGTGAATGATATGTTTGATATATAGATTTCATCAGAGAGTGACGAGTAGTTTATCAAGTTATTTCTCGAGAAAGTTCTTCTTCGTCAACATCACCAGGCAAGTCACTTTGATCATACTATCACCTATGTTTTATGCATCGTAGTTCTACCATCCTATGCCCAATTGCATGCTGAGTAGGTACTTGGAAATTTTAGTATAAGATGTAGTATCATGTGGTAGGCACACAACAACCCCAATACTTAGCCCCGGGACGACAATTTCTTAATGCTATCCTTGAGTAGACGGGTTTTCGGTTGAGTGTATATCACGAGTGATGCGAGGTTGATTAAATAATAAAGACTGGTTAAGACAAGATTTTCAAGACCTCGGACACAATGCAACTCTGGGTGAAGGACGGTTGATCGGCTCCCTGGAGAACCCAGTGGATGCCCGGGATGCTGGAGAGGCCATGTCATCCTGCGGAAAGCTTCACCCAGGCTCGAAGAGACGGACGGAGACTTCAAGACTCAAGGCTTACCTACACAGCCACAAGTCATTATGGGCTCTGGCTTGGTTGGACAACGCGGCGACTCTGGACAGTCGGTGCTAGCAGATGTAGAAGAACGGTAGGAATGGATGGGCACCGACAGGGATTCAGAGGGACCCGTTGAAAGACCATGTTTTGATCATCCGGTCTTCAAACACCCTGAAGTGCGAGGACATACACGGAGGCGATCAAATCTTGTGGGGAACGTGTGCAAAACTCTGCAGAGTACTCAAACCTAATCGATTAGCCGTGTCCACGGTCATGGACAACTTGAGCCAAAGGAACTGAAGTTATCTGGATTTCTCAACACCATTATATATATATTTGAGGAGGGTAATTATTAACAACTCGGGTACGAGAACTGGTTGGCGGAACCATCTCGTTAACAACCAACAATGTAGTAACATTTTGCTTTTAGCCCCCTCTTGTTGTAGGAGAAAAATTTGCTTTATGCTAAAACTTATAACCCCACCTGCCATATATGCATATAGTATAGATGACATTTTACCCCTCTCTTATGTGACTTGCCGGCATATTCAATATGCTGACCTACACGGCTGCAACGTCTTATGTTGCAGTTATCTTTCTTCGATGAGTAAGAGTACGATTCAGGGTTACGGTCTACACTCAACTTGCCGTTGGTGTTTATTGGGACTCCACTCCCTTGACCGCTTCTGCTGAGATATTTAAGGTATATATTAGTGTTACGCTTTTTTACATGTGATTGCACTTTGATATATACATTGATGTACTGTGTGTGCCAGC
Organism: Hordeum vulgare subsp. vulgare; assembly: GCF_904849725.1. Classification (NCBI taxonomy): domain Eukaryota; kingdom Viridiplantae; phylum Streptophyta; class Magnoliopsida; order Poales; family Poaceae; genus Hordeum; species Hordeum vulgare. Next base: position 532,064,177 of record NC_058523.1, on the reverse strand, counting down.
ACACTGATCCAGGGATGGCACAGAAACACAGAGGCTTGACTCGTCTTGAGTCGGGTCGCTACAGAAATGGTATTCAGAGTACATGTTGACTGTAGGACGTGACCCTAGAAACTAGAAATTTCTTAGGAAAGGATCTCTCAAAAATTTTATTTTCAACAACACCTTTTACTTCTCATCTCTTCTGATTTCATCAAATGTTCTCTCTCACCTCAAATAGTTATACAATCCCCTTACCCCTTTGACCTCATGAAGAATCAACGGAGTTCTACTTCAAAGTAAAGAGGATTTCACCACGCGTTTGAAGAATTGAAGCTACACCAACAGTAGACTCTCAAGACCCGAAGAACTCGAAGACCCTGAAGTGTCCGAATAATTATATGACCATTAGAAGTCCAAACCCCAATTATATACCCACGTCTTGACTCGTCTTGAGTCGGGTCGCTACACCGAATGTCGCCGCCTACTTCAAAACTTCCGGCACGAGGCTCGGGTGTAGGCTGTTCGAGACTACTATGCCTCGCGACGTATTAGGAAGGACAAGGCGAAGTGTCGTGATTCTAAGATGGAGAAGCAGCATTACATGTAGGTAATTACATATTATTAAGGCCTTGTAGTTAGTTTCCTTGATTTGATTCTTACGCGTTGCGCTCAAATTACTATTTATTAACTTAGGTGCCCCTGAGATGGTGTATGGATAAGTTGGATTGTTGGGAGGCCTTGGTGGATCGGTGGTGCTCCGAACTGTGGGAGGCCAGGCACAACAACACCAAGGAGAGGCATGTCACAATGGTTGGTGTGCCACACCATCAAGGGAGCGTCAACTTAATCCAATTTGGCGAGAACTGGGTATGTGGTTTGCTTCATGACTCATGCAATTCATTCTTAATGCTATCTTGAACCCTTTACGAATACATTTTTCCTCTCTCTCTCTATTTTAGGCGCGTCACAATAAGACGGAGGTGCCACAGATGTACGACATGTATGCGATGGCCCATACTAGTTCGTACAAGAACGTCAAGGAATTCTCTGAGTCCGACCTTGAGCATCCAGAAAACTTCACCAACATCTCCTCCCACCACAAGCTCGTAGTACAGAGATCATAGGAAGGCGAGGAAAGGGGAGGACTTTAACCCGAGCGAGGGGCCTATTGAACCATAGTTGGTGATGATAGCTGGCAACGGGAGGCCCCATGGCTTGATCGCCATTAGAGACGGCCTTATACGTTGTCCTAGCACTCTCCGGCAGATAAAGGCACACCAAACGAGCTCCTGTCCTGAGATAACACCTCGTCCACGGCCAGTCGAGCTCGCCATCGAGGTTAGTTTAATGGACTCAACTATCTTTCCGCATTATGTTGTGCGTGGGAACCAATATGATTACAATGCTAACAACGAGTTGTTTTGCAGGCTACTGTTCTGAAAGAGAGAGAGGCAATGCAGACGCTTTTAGCGAAGAAGGATAAGGAGATGAAGGAGCTGGAGGAGAGGACGACTGCATTGGTGGAGGCGGAGAGGGCACAAAATGATGCGTCTAACAAGGCCATGTATGAGCTCTTCGTGGTACGTGACTTCTTCATATTATTTTAAATCTTACATTTTAATGTCCATTTCATTAGTAACTAAAAAGTTTGACTTGTCGAAACTAAATGTACAGTCTATGTTCGAGAAGACCGGCCACGTCCCTCCGGCGATGCCAGTCATTAACATGGCGGGGGCGGTGAGTTTCATTTCAATGCAGTGATCTCAAGAGTGTCATCATGCTAACGACACATTGCAAATGATGTTTGGTGCAGAATATCTCCCAAAACGCATCGCACGACCCTTCTACAATGGAGCCTTCTCCAGGACAGCCTTCTCGAGGTGAAACAAGCCAAAGCCACCGTGCTTCACCGCTGTGATGACGATAATGGTATGTTATTTCTAGTGTTTTGCTTAACAACCGCATAATGGTCCAATATGGCTTAATAAGCATAGTTAGCTCCAAAATTAAATAATTAACCCAAGTTAGCTCCAAAACGACATATAGTTAGCTTGGCTTCCACCTAAATGACATAATTAGCTTAGTTAGCTCCAAAATGACCTATTTAATAAAAAATGACCTATACTTAGCTAAGTTCTCTCCTAAATGACATAATAAGGCTTACATAGCTCCAAGATGACCTATTCACCCTAACTTAGCTATTAAATGGCCTATAATTAGCTTAGCTAGCTCCAAAATGGCTTAATAAGCATAGTTAGCTCCGAAATGACCTATTTTACCCAAGTTAGCTCCGGAATGACCTATAGTTAGCTAGGCTTCCACCTAAATGACATAATTAGCTTAGTTAGCTACGAAATGGTCTATTTAATAAGAATGACCTATCTTAGCTAATTACCCTCGAAAATGACATAATTAGCTTCAAAAAGGCATACTTAGCTAATTTAGCTCGAAGAAGAGGACAAGAGGAGAAGAAAGAGGAAAAATGAAAAGCAGGAAGAAGAAGAAGAAGAGAAGAAGAAGATCAGAAGAAGGAGAAGGAGAAGGAGGAGAAGGAGCCCTCCTTCTTCTCCTTCTTCTTCTCTCCTCCTTCTCCTTCTTCTTCTCCTTCTTCTTCTCTTCTTGCTTCTTCTCTTTCTTATTCTGCGTAGCTTATTGATGATCCACAAGTATAGGGGATCAATCGTAGTCCTTTCGATAAGTAAGAGTGTCGAACCCAACGAGGAGCAGAAGGCTCTGATAAACGGATTTCAGCAAGGTAATAACTGCAAGCACTGAAAGTAGCGGTAACATGTGATTGTGTAGCGAGGTGAAACGTAGCGAGAAAAAAGTAAGAAGTAACAAGTAGTAGCAATGGTGCAGCAAGTGGCCCAATCCCTTTTGTAGAAAGGGACAATCCTGAACAAAGTCTTATAGGAGGAAAAACGCTCCTGAGGACACACGGGAATTTCTGTCGTGCTAGTTTCATCATGTTTTCATATGATTCGCGTTCGTTACTTTGATAGTTTGATATGTGGGTGGACCGGCGCTTGGATACTGCCCTTACTTGGACAAGCATACCACTTATGATTAACCTCTCTCGCAAGCATCCAGAACTACAAAAGAAGAATTAAGACAAAGTCTAACCATAGCATTAAACTAGTGGATCGAAATCAGCCCCTCACGAAGCAACACATAGAGTGGGGTTTAAGCTTCTGTCACTCCAGCAACCCATCATCTACTTACTACTTCCCAATGCCTTCCTCTAGGCCCAAATATGGTGAAGTGTTATGTAGTCGACGTTCACATAACACCACTAGAGGAAAAGACAACATACATCATATCAAAATACCGAACAAATATCAAATTCACATGACTATTATCAGCATGACTTATCCCATGTCCACAGGAACAAAAGTAACTACTCACAAGACATAATCATAATCATGACCAGAGGTGTAATGAATAGCATCAAGGATCTGAACATAAACTCTTCCACCAAATAATCCAACTAGCATCAACTACAAAGAGTAATCAACACTACTAGCAACCTTACAAGTACCAATCGGAGTTGCGAGACGAAGATTGGTTACAAGAGATGAACTAGGGATTAGAGAGGAGATGGTGCTGATGAAGATGCCTCCCCTTTGACGAGAGGAGCGTTGGTGATGACGATGGCCACGATTTCCCCCTCCGGGAGGGAAGTTTCCCCGGCAGGATCGTCCTGTCGGAGCTCTAGATTGGATCTGCTCAAGTTCCGCCTCGTGGCGGCGGCGAAACCACGAAAAAGCTCCCTATTGATTTATTTTTTCCAGACCAGGACGCTTCATATAGCAAAAGAGGGGGGCTAGTGGGCCTTCAGGCAACCCACAAGCCTGCCCTGGGCCACCAGGGGGTGGTGGCGGTGGGCAAGCTTGTGGGGCCCTGGTGGGCCCCCTCCGGTAGTTATTTCGCCCAGTATTTTTAATATATTCCAGAAAAAATCCACGTAAATTTTCAGGGCATTTGGAGATTTGTTGAATAGTGGACTAGGATTTGCTCCTTTTCCAGTCCAGAATTCCAGCTGCGTGAATTCTCCCTCTTCAAATAATCCTTGCAAAATAAGAGAGAAAAGGCATAAATATGGTACCACAAGTAATATAACAACCCAAAAAGCAATAAATATCAACATGAAAGCATGATGCAAAATGGACGTATCAACTCCCCCAAGCTTAGACCTTGCTTGTCCTCAAGCGAAAACCAAGTTCCATAAACATGTCCACATGTTGAGGGACAAAGGTGTCGATAAAACATAATACGGACATGAGGGCATCATGATCACACATAGAACAACAATATATCATAAAGATTCTTATGGGAAAGTAACAATCCCTTCAAAAGCAAAGCATGAAGCAAAAACCTTGTCGAGAAGTAACCAACAATAGTCCATAGTCATTGAAGCAATTGCAATTTATCACAACATCAGAAAGAGTCAAATAAGAGCTTGTAAGGCAAACCCACATACTCAATCATCTCTTTTGTTTTCCACAGTTGTTACAACTCACGTGGTACTCATGGTGTCAAAGTTTTAGCTGGACACAGAGGAAGATAGGGGCTTATAGTTTTGCCTCCCAACGGTTTACCTCAAGGGTAAAGTCAACAACAATAAAGCATAAGTACTCAACTCCAAGTTGATATATGAATATAGATCTTTCCCAAGCATGTGCCGGTAGCCAAGACAAAGGCAAAAATAAGGAATTGGTGATGATCACCATGACTCTTACAAGGGTAAAAAGTAAAGGTACAAGATAGGCCCTTCGCAGAGGGAAGCACAGGTTGTCATGCGCTTTTGAGGTTTGAATGTGTGTCCTCTTAGTGCGGAGGAACGTCACTTTATATTGTCTCCTGTGATTAAGAACTTTATTATGCAGTCTGTCGCTTTTATGCCTTCCTCATCACAGGTTCGTACAAAGCTTATTTTCCACACACTAATAGGTCATACATATTAGAGAGCAATTTTTATTGCTTGCACCGATGACAACTTACTTGAAGGATCTTATTCAATCCATAGGTATGTATGGTGGACTCTCATGGCAAAACTGGTTGGAGGTTTATGGATGCACAAGTAGTATCTCTACTTGGTGCGGGAGTTTTGGCTAATATGAGGTGGAAGCAATCGTCACATGCTAAGGGATCTCTAATCATATAACATTGTTTGGAACCAAGCAAACACAATTCATTATGTTGTCTTCCTTGTCCAACATATACTCCTAGGCATGTAATAGTTTGGTGAGTGCTCACAATTGTAAAAAGTGTCTAAGATGATATATTTATATGTGAACCTCTCTTTCCTTATTACTTCTGATTAATTGCAACAATGACTAATGTCTATGTTGATTTATTCTCAACAAGTTTCAATCATCATACGTGTCATAAGTGAAGTTATCACTTTCCATAAGATTGTCTAATGATCTTTCATGCTATGGTTCTTTTCATACTCTTTTGATCATGGCACAAAGCAAAGCCCTTAACTAAGACACTCTTTATTATATAGCTCACGATCTCGAATACATCGGGGGAGAGACAAAAGCAAAAGACTCAAACTAAAAACTAAAGACTTATTCCTCTAAAAGAAGAAATAAAAACTGAAAAGGAAGAACTAAAAGAAAGGTTAAAGCAAAAGATATAAAGGTGATATGATACCAGGGCAACTCCCCCAAGCTTGGCAGAAGCCAAGGGGATTGCCCATACCAATGCTTAGATGTCTTCCTTTGGTGGTGATGGTGGTGTTGTTGAGGTAGTCTGATCCTCCGTCTTCCAAGGCATAGGTGCTCCATCATGGCAGGATGAACGAGTCGCCGGAATCCTCAAATCTGTAGCCAACCTTATTGATTTAAATTTGTACTCATACTCACAGTTCTGATTCTGCAGGTCATAGATCTGGCCCTGAAGTTGGTCAACCCTATCGTAAAGCCTGGAGAGATGTTTCCCAATATCAATGGCATCCATCTTGTGATTTCTAGTGAACTCCGTGATCATCGTGTGGTTGGCGTTGAGTCCACGCTCCACCATCCCTTGGCACTTGAAGACTTGTTGCTCCATTGCTTTGAGCCTCGTCTCCACGCTTCCGGTCTTCTTAGGCCCCTCAACATCACGGATGTGCAACATCCCCTCGCTCATCTTGATAGGTTGAGGGTGTTTCAGCACTTCCGTGAGGTAGGGATTGATGACCTTCTCGAAGATCTTGTCCTTACGAGCGTTTGGGGAAGTCATGATGATCTAGATCTACGGCAGAAGCAAGCTCGAAACAAAAACAGAGGAAAACTGCGCGATACGGAGATCAAAACCTTCAGACGAGTATATATTGATTTTTTCTTGGCCAGAAGGAGTCCTCCGCAAGAAAATGGAGTCCGGGAGGCACACGAGGTGCCCACAAGCTTGCCCACTGCCACCAGGGGGTGGTGGCGGAGTGGGCCTTTGTGGCTGCCTCGTTCGCTCTCCGGACTGCCTTTGATTTTTCTAATTTTCCAAAAATTCCAAAACGGAAGAAATTTCCTATTGGAAAAGTATCGGAGTCCAATTTCTTGCCGAAACAGATACATCTTCGTTTTCAAGGTCTGAAACAGGCTGATAAACATCCCTTATGTACTCCTCTAGAGTTATGACATTGATGATATTGGTCTCAACATTTATGGGAGTACCACAGATGTAATGCTTGATTCTTTGCCCATTTACCACTCTAGGAAAATTTCCTTCCATGTTTTGATTTTGATGGCACCGGAACGGTATACTTCCTCGACAACATAGGGACCTTCCCATTTAGAGAGAAGCTTGCCTGCAAAGAATCTCAAATGAGAATTGTATAGCAAGACATAATCACCTACATTGAACTCTCATTTTTGTATTCGTTTGTCGTGCCATCTCTTAACCTTTTCCTTGAACAACCTGGCATTCTCGTATGCCTGGGCTCTCCATTCATCTAATGAGCTGATATCAAACAACCGCTTCTCACTGGCAAGTTTGAAATCACAGTTGAGCTCTTTGATTGCCCAATAAGCTTTGTGTTCCAGCTCAAGAGGTAAATGACACGCCTTACCGTAAACCATTTTATACGGTGCCATGCCCATGGGATTCTTATAAGCAGTCCTATAAGCCCATAATGCATCGTCAAGTTTGCTAGACCAGTTCTTTCGAGATTTATTGACAGTCTTTTGTAGGATCAAATTGATCTCCCTATTACTCAACTCAACTTGACCACTAGACTGAGGATGATAAGGAGATGCAACTCTATGGTTGACATCATACTTAGCTAGCATCTTGCGGAAAACACCATGAATGAAGTGTGAACCGCCATCAGTCATCAAGTATCTAGGGACTCCAAATCTTGGGAATATGACTTCTTTAAGCATCTTAATAGAGGTGTGGTGATCAGCATTTTTAGTGGGGATAGCTTCTACCCACTTAGTAACGTAATCCACAGCAACTAAGATGTGAGTGTACCCATTGGAACTCGGGAAGGGTCCCATATAATCAAAGCCCCAGACATCAAATGGTTCAATGACAAGTGAATAGTTCATAGGCATTTCCCGACGCTTACTGATGTTCCCTATCCTTTGGCATTCGTCACAAGACAAGACAAACTTACGGGCATCCTTGAAGAGAGTGGGCCAATAGAAACCTGATTGCAATACCTTATGGGCAGTTCTATCTCCAACATGGTGTCCTCCGTAGGCTTCGGAATGACACTTCTACAGGATCTGTCCCTGTTCATGTTCAGGCACACAACGCCTAATAACACCATCTACTCCTTCCTTATAAAGGTGAGGATCATCCCAAAAGTAGTGTCTCAAATCAAAGAAGAATTTCTTCTATTGTTGATAGGTGAAACTGGGTGGTATGTATTTGGCTACGATATAGTTTGCATAATCGGCATACCACGGTGCACTAATTGAAGTGCGGATGACATTTAATTGCTCATCACGAAAGATGTCATCAATTGGTAGTGGGTCATCAAGGACATTCTCTAGCCTAGACAAGTTATCTGCTACACGGTTATCAACACCCTTTTGGTCAATGACGTGCAAATCAAATTCCTGTAGCAGGAGAACCCATCTGATCAGCCTAGGCTTAGCGTCCTTCTTCTGCATAAGGTACTTAATAGCAGCATGATCATAGTGAATAGTGACTTTGGAGTCAACTATTAAAGACCTGAACTTTTCACATGCAAACACGACTGCTAAAAATTCCTTTTCCGTAGTGGCATAGTTTCTTTGGGCACTGTCTAGAGTTTTACTAGCATAGTGAATGACATTCAACTTCTTGTAAACTTTTTGTCCTAGAACAGCACCAACAGCATAATCACTAGCGTCACACATGATTTCAAAGGGCAAGTTCCAGTTAGGTGGTTGAACAATAGGTGCGTTTATCAAAGCCTTCTTAAGTATTTCGAAGGCTTCCTCACAATCCTCATCAAAAACAAAAGGAACATCCTTCTGCAAGAGGTTGGTAAGAGGCCTAGAAATCTTAGAGAAGTCTTTAATGAACCTTCTATAGAAACCAGCATGACCTAGGAAACTTTGTATACCTCTGATATCTGTGGGGCAAGGCACTTTCTCAATTGCATCAACTTTAGCCTTATCAACTTCAATGCCTCTCTCAGAAATTTTGTGTCCTAAGACGATACCTTCTTTAACCATAAAGTGGCACTTCTCCCAATTCAAGGCGAGGTTGGTTTCTTCGCATCTCTGTAAGACTCGATCAAGGTTGCTGAGGCAATCATCAAAGGAAGACCCGTAAACGGAGAAGTCATCCATGAAAACCTCGACAATCTTTTCACAAAAGTCAGAGAATATAGCCATCATACATCTTTGGAAGGTGGCAGGTGCATTACATAAGCCAAAAGGCATACGTCTATAGGCAAAGGTACTGAAAGGGCAGGTGAAAGTGGTTTTCTCTTGATAAGATTGTGCAACACGTATTTGCGAGAAACCTGAATAACCGTCTAGAAAGCAAAAGTGTGTGTGTTTTGATAGCCTTTCTAGCATTTGGTCGATGAACGGCAAAGGGTAATGATCTTTCCTGGTTGCCTTGTTCAGTTTCCGAAAGTCTATCACCATTCTATAGCCGGTAATAATCCTTTGTGGGATTAGTCCATCCTTATCATTAGGAACGACGGTGATACCTCCCTTCTTAGGTACGCAATGTACTGGACTTACCCAATCACTATGAGCGACAGGATAAATGATTCCTCCTTCTAGAATCTTTAATATTTCTTTTCTAACGACCTCTTTCATCTTAGGATTTAATATCCTGTGATGATCAGCAACTGGTTTAAAGTCAGGATCGGTTTTAATCTTGTGCTGACATAGAGTAGGACTAATACCCTTAAGATCATCAAGAGTATATCCAATAGTAGCGCGGTGCTTCCTCGGAGTTTTTAGTAACTTCTTCTCTTCGCGCTCTGAGAGGAGAGCACTAATAATGACAGGATATATCTCCTTCTCGTCAAGATAGGCATACTTAAGAGTATCAGGCAACTGTTTAAGCTCGAACACAGGATCACCCTTTGGTGGGGGAGGATCCCCAAGCAGTTCAACAGGCAGATTATTCTTGAGAATAGGATGTTGTTCTAAGACAATTCTATCTATCTCATCTCTCTCCTCCATATGCATATCATTTTCATGCTCAAGCAGATATTGCTCTAAAGGATTTGTAGGAGGTACGACAATAGAGGCAAGAGCAATGATTTCATCTCTACCAGACGACTCTCTTTCATGGGTTTGTCTTCCAAACTTGGAGAAGTTAAATTCATGAGACACACCCTCGAAACTTACTGTGACAGTCTGCTTAATGCAATCAATGTGAGCATTGAAAGTGTTGAGAAAGGGTCTACCAAATATGATGGGACAAAAGCTATCTTGTGAAGTACCAAGGACGAGGAAATCAGTAGGATACTTCGTCTTACCACACAGGACTTCTACGTCTCTCACAATTACCACAGGGCAGATAGTGTCTCTATTAGCTAGAGTAATAGTGACATCAATGGGTTCTAACTCAGCAGGTGCAATCTCATCTTTGATTTATTCATATAGAGGACGGGGTATTGCACTAACACTAGCTCCCATATCACATAAACCATGGTAACAGTGATCTCCTATCTTAACAGAAACAACGAGTAGGCCAACTACAGGTTCGTGCTTGTCTTTCGCGTGAGGTTTAGCAATTCTAGCAGAGTCCTCACAGAATTTGATAACATGCCCGTCTATGTCTTCGGCTAAGAGATCTTTCATAATAGAAACACTAGGTTCAACTCTAATCTCCTCAGGGGGTGCAAGTGGTCTAATGTAACCCCTACGTATCACAGTTGGAGCTTTAGAATAATCCTTTATCCTAGCAGGGTATGGTGGTTTCTCAGTGTAAGCACATGGAACAACATGATCACTAAACGCTATGATTTTCTCCTCAACTAGATTGGTTTTGGATATGTTGCTTTCTACAGGAGGATGATATTTAAACCACTTCTCTTTGGGAAGATCAACATGAGCAGCAAAAGATTCACATAGAGAAGCTACCATCTCAGAGTCAAGTCCATACTTAGCGCTAAAATCTCTAGAAGTGATTGTCTCAACAAAAGATTTAACGCAATCAAACTAGAAATTCATACATGAGTCCTTACCTTCCTCCAGCTCCCAATCTTCAGAGTTGCGTTTGATTCTCTCCAATAAATTCCACTTGTGATCAATATCCTTCTTCATAAAATAACCAACACAAGAAGTGTCAAGCATGGTACGATCTTCATGAGAAAGCCGAGCATAAAAGTTTTGAGTGATGATTTCTCTCGAGAGCTCATGATTGACTCATGAATATAGCATTTATTTAAGCCTCCCCCAAGCTTGAGCTATGCTTTCCCTGTCACGAGGCCAAAAGTTATAAATAAAGTTCCGATCACGATGTACTAAATGCATAGGATAGAACTTTTGATGAAATTCCAATTTCAACCGATTGTAGCCCCATGATCCAGCATCATCACATAGCCTATACCATGTCACGCCTTATCCTTCAAAGATAAAGGAAATACTTTCTTCTTTACCTCATCCTCGGGCAAACCTGCAAGCTTAAATAAACCACAAACTTCATCTACATAGATTATATGAAAGTCTGGATGTGAAGATCCATCTCTTCTAAAAGGATTAGCCAGCAGTTTCTCAAGCATACCCAAAGGAATTTCATAAAAGATATTTTCAGTAGGTACCTCAGGTTGAGGAGCAACTCCTCGTGCTTCCGTTCGTGGTGAAGATACCCCGAACAAACTCCTCAAAGGAAGAGTTTCCATAGTGACAAGTGACAATAAATTTCAGCACAGTATATAAATGTTTCCTTACCGATTTCCATTTACCAAAGGCGCTTCACTCCCCGGCAACGGCGCCAGAAAAGAGTCTTGATGACCCACAAGTATAGGGGATCAATCGTAGTCCTTTTGATAAGTAAGAATGTCGAACCCAACGACGAGCAGAAGGCTCTGATAAACGGATTTCAGCAAGGTAATAACTGCAAGCATTGAAAATAGCGGTAACAAGTGATTGTGTAGCGAGGTGAAACGTAGCGAGCAAAAAGTAACAAGTAACAAGTAGTTGCAATGGTGCAGCAAGTGTCCCAATCCCTTTTGTAGCAAGGGACAAGCCTGAACAAAGTCTTATAGGAGGAAAAACGCTCCCGAGGACACACGGGAATTTCTGTCATGCTAGTTTCATCATGTTCATATGATTCGCGTTTGTTACTTTGATAGTTTGATATGTGGGTGGACCGGCGCTTGGGTACTGCCCTTACTTGGACAAGCATACCACTTATGATTAACCTCTCTCGCAAGCATCCGCAACTACAAAAGAAGAATTAAGACAAAGTCTAACCATAGCATTAAACTAGTGGATCCAAATCAGCCCCTCACGAAACAACGCATAGACTAGGGTTTAAGCTTCTCTCACTCCAGCAACCCATCATCTACTTACTACTTCACAATGCCTTCCTCTAGGCCCAAATATGGTGAAGTGTTATGTAGTCTACGTTCACATAACACCACTAGAGGAAAAGACAACATACATCATATCAAAAACCAAACGAATATCAAATTCACATGACTATTATCAGCATGACTTATCCCATGTCCTCAGGAACAAAAGTAACTACTCACAAGACATAATCATAATCATGACCAGAGGTGTAATGAATAGCATCAAGGATCTGAACATAAACTCTTCCACCAAATAATCCAACTAGCATCAACTACAAAGAGTAATCAACACTACTAGCAACCTTACAAGTACCAATCGGAGTTGTGAGACGAAGATTGGTTACAAGATATGAACTAGGGATTGGAGAGGAGATGGTGCTGATGAAGATGTTGATGAAGATGCCTCCCCTCCGACGAGAGGAGTGTTGGTGATGACGATGGCGACGGTTTCCCCCTCTCGGAGGGAAGTTTCCCCGACAGGATCGTCCTGCCGGAGCTCTAGATTGGATCTACTCAAGTTCCGCCTCATGGCGGCGGCGAAACCACGAAAAAGCTCCCTATTGATTTTTCCCAGACCAGGACACTTCATGTAGCAAAAGAGGGGGGCTAGTGGGCCTTCAGGCAGCCCACAAGCCTGCCCTGCGCCACCAGGGGGGTGGTGGCGGTGGGCAAGCTTGTGGGGGCCTGGTGGCCCCCCTCCGGTAGTTCTTTCGCCCAGTATTTTTAATATATTCCATAAAAAATCCACGTAAATTTTCAGGGCATTTGGAGATGTGCAGAATAGTGTACTAGGATTTGCTCCCTTTCCAGTTCAAAATTCCAACTGCCTGAATTCTCCCTCTTCAAATAATCCTTGCAAAATAAGAGAGAAAAGGCATAAATATGGTACCACAAGTAATAGAACAGCCTAAAAGGCAATAAATATCAACATGAAAGCATGATGCAAAATGGACGTATCACTTATTTCCCCCCAACAAAGACATACTTAGCTAATTATCCTCCAAAATGGCATAATTAGCTTAGTTAGGTAAAAACATCATAAGAACCTTGGTTAGCTCATTAAAATGACTACTTTAGCTCCAAAATGACATAATAAGCTCAAAATGGCATAAGAACCTTGGTTAGCTCATGAATATTATATACTTAGCTTCTTTTCCTCTAAAATGACATAATTAGCCCATTTAGCTCCAAAAAGACATACTTAGCTAATTGAGCTCCAAGAAGAGGAGAAGAAGAGAAATGAAAAGGAGCAAGAAGAATAAGAGAATAATAAGATAAGGAGAAGGAGAAGGAGAATGAGAAGAAGAAGGAGAAGAAGGAGGAGAAGAGGAGAAATGAAAAGAAGGAAGAAGAAGAAGAAGAGAAGAAGAAGAGAAGGAGAAGGAGAAGGAGAAGGAGAAGACTCCTTCTTCTTATCCTTCTCCTTCTCCTTCTTTTCTTCTTCTCTTCTTATTCTTTTTCCTTATTTTCATTTCTCCTCTTCTCCTCTTCTTGGAGCTAAATTAGCTAAGTATGTCTTTTTGGAGCTAAATGGATATGAAACTTACTTATTTCTTCTCCTCCTCATCTAGTCTTCTTCTTCTAACTTACTTATTTCCCATTTTGCAGATTAGATTCACTTCACGGAAGCTTGGATTATATTGATGGAGTGCTTCAATATGGTTTCTTCTAAAATGGCTTCACGGAAGCTTCGATTGAAAGTATTGTAGTAAATGGATATGAAACTTTGTGTGTATGGATGAAATTAGTGTAATATATGGTTTGGTACGTATGAAACTTGCATAATATGTATGTATTATGGATGAAACTCATTTTAATATGGTTATGAGTATGGGGCAGTTTGTGTGAAATATATTATGTATGATGGATTATGGATGAAACTGTGCAATATATATTATGTATTATGGATGAAAGTGTCAAATATATATATATATATATATATATATATATATATATATATATATATTCCTGATTTATGTGAAAATTGCTGGATATTATTAAAAATAAAATAAACAGTGGCAGTTTGGATCCTTTGTCGTTTGCCCACCGACGGCAAAGGAGCTACAACAGACGGCGAAGGGCCCAAACTGGCCTTTTGAATCAAACTGGGTGCCCCCTTTGCCGTCTGCCATGCTTGTGGGAAGACGGCAAAGGGGCAAAGGCCAGACGACAAAGGGGAAAACGAGAGGGGCTTTGGTGGCACCTTTGCCGTCAGCCCACCAGCATGGCAGACGGCAAAGGGGTCCATGGCAGACGACAAACTATCTGTGGGCCCAGCAGGCTGTCGTTAGCACTTGACGGAGGTGCCCGTAGATGTGTCTTTCCATATTATTTGCCGTATGCCCCCCCATAGCAAAGATCTTTTGCCATCGGTTGTTCCAATGCAGACGGCAAAGAGGCCCTTCACCAGATTTTTGTTTGCCGTCCAATTTGTCGTGTGCTGACGGACGGCAAAGGCCTTTGTCGTCCGGGGTGTCCCCCTTTGCCGTTTGTCATGGCAGACGGCAAAGTATCTGATCCCTGTAGTGTAACTAAAACAAATGAACTAAAAAGAATCAACTAAAACGTTAACTAAAAAGAATCAAAATAATATTTAAAAAGTTATCAAAGTATATATTTGTTAAAAAGAATGAACTAAAAAATCAACTAAAACATTAACTAAAATCAGCCACATAGCATGTGCTAAAAAGTTGAGATGGTCTAGTTTGTATACGAAGTGCATCCAGTTTTTGCCGTAACCCTCTCAACTTTTTAGCACATGCTATGTGGGTGAAATGATGATAGCATGCCAACTTTCAACCTTTTCAAAGTTCATTTGTGGTGATTTCCAATTTCAGGGTCATTTAGCTCAAAAAAATGAGTAAATGCAAGAAAAGTACTAAATGAAGTCAAAAGGGTTGAAAATTTATGATGTGGCTTTGAATGGTGCATGTTGAATGCATAAAAAGTCTGGAGTTGAAATAAGTTCAAAAAAATGAAATCCCTTAGTAACACATGAGTTTTCGTCTGAAACCCTAATACTTCGAAATAGATTGTCGATTTTCTACACAAAGTGCATCCAATTTTTGTCGTAACCCTCTCAACTTTTTAGCACATGCTATGTGGATGAAATGATGATACCATGCCAACTTTCGACACAGTTCATTTGTAGTGCTTTTCAATTTCAGGGTCATTTAGCTCAAAAAATGGGTATATGCATGAAAAATACCAAATGAAGTCAAAAAGGGTTGAAAATTAATGATGTGGCTTTAAATGGTGCACGTTGAATGCAGAAAAAGTGTGGAGTTGAAACGAGTTAAAAATGAAATTCCTTTGTAACACATGAGTTTTCATGCGAAACCCGGATACTTCAAAAGAGATTGTCCATTTTGTACACGAATTGCATCCAATATTTTTTGTAACCCTCTCAAGTTTTTAGCACATGTTGTGTGGGTGAAATGATGATACCATGCCAACTTTCAACCTTTTCAGAGTTCATTTGTAGTGCTTTTCAATTTTAGGGTCATTGAGCTCAAAAGAATGAGTAAATGCATGAAAAATACCAAATGAAGTCAAAAAGGGTTAAAATTGATGATGTGGCTTTGAATGGTGCATGTTGAACACACAAAAAGTCTAGAGTTGAAACAAGTTAGAAAAATGAAATCCCTTTGTAAGAGATAAGTTTTCGTGCAAAACCCTCAAACTTCGAAAGAGATTGTCCATTTTGTACACGAAGTGCATCCAGTTTTTGTCGTAACTCTCTCAACTTTTTAAAACATGCTATGTGGGTGAAATGATGATACCATGCCAACTTTCAACCTTTTCAGAGTTGATTTGTAGTGCTTTTCAATTTGATGGTCATTTAGCTCAAAGAATAAACTAATATAAAAAAGAATGAACTGAAATGAATCAAAATAATATTAACTAAATTTATCAAAGTATTGATTTGTTAAAAAAGAATGAGCTAAAAAGAATCAAAAAAATACTAACTAGAATTATCAAAGTATTTAGCTTTTAAAAAAATGAACTAAAAAGTACTAATGTAAAAAAATGTCGCCTACTCGGCCACCACGGCGTGCATACGACTAGAAACCCTACACGCTAGTTCGGCCACGATGCAAGCGTGCAGCAGGCCTAGTAGGCCCACAGACAGAGAGAGTGCGCTTAGGCCCGTAGGCCTCATTAAAGAGGAGCTCGAGAGGGTTGGAGCAACCGCGCTTATAAACCACTCTCGACGCCTCTCAGCTAGCGAGGTGGGACTAAAGATCCACCCGCCCGACGCCATGCCAGCCGCAGGACTTTAGTCCCGGTTGGTGGCCTCAACCGGGACTATAGGCCCCCCTTTAGTCCGGGTTGTAGCCATCGACCGGGACTAAAGGCCTCTGCTTCCCGCCCTTTGGGCTGCTGAAAATGACCTTTAGTCCCAATTGGTGGCTGCAACCGGGACTAAAGGTCATTTTCAGCTGCCCAAAGGGCGGCAAGCAGAAGCCTTTAGTCCCGGTTGGTGGTCTCAATCGGGACTAAAGGGTGGCCTTTATAAGCGGGACTTTGCAAAGTTTCCAAATCCCCCATCACCAATTTCTTCTCCTCCTCTCCCGTGACGGCGCCGACGACCACCTCGGCGCCGCCAGGCTGCCTGACCGCACCTTCGCCCCTCGCCAACCCCCTCGTTGACGCCCTGTTGTCCCCGAGCCCGTTGACCCTCACCGACGCCGGACCTCCTCACGCGTCTTCCTCCCTGTCGCCGCGTGTCCCCGAGCCCGCTCCTCGTCATCGTCAGCCTCCACAGCTCCATCCCCGCGCCCCTAGTGAGCTCCCCCTTTCCCAAGCCCCCCTGCTGCCACTACTCCAGCCATGCTCGCCCCTGCTGCCACTGCTCCGGCCCTGGTCCCCTGCTGCCAAGCTCTGGCCATGCTCTTTTTTTTGTTGCATAATGAGATGAGATGATATGATATGGGATGAATAGATAGATGATTTTTTGTTGCATAATGAGATGAGATGAGATGTATGAAATGTGCTCTGTTTTTTTAGATGTGCTCTATTTCTTTAGATAGAGAAACAATTGTTAAATTTTGCATATGCATGATGACTTTTGAAATGAATATGTGAACCTCCCATTTTGAGAGATGAGATTTTTGTAGAAATGTGCTATATTTTGAAATGAAAATATGAAGGTATTATTTTTGTTAAAAAATGTGAAGCAAGTCTTTTTTTGAAATGAAAATGTGAAGCTATGTTTGAAAAATGCTTGGGATTATCATTAGGGACCATGAGGCGTAAGACCTGCAAGGTCTGCCAAAATTCATGTGTGGATAGTCTTGAAACAGCAGCGCAGTTCAGGGTATTTTTGAGAAAGGGATTTCAAAAATCAGTGGTAACGGTCTTTAACTTGAATTTGTATTGAATTCCGATCATTTGTTTAACTATTTTACTGACTTTATTGTTGATTATTAACTACTACATAGTGTGTTACATGCAACATAAGGGAGGACTTCAACAATTCATATGGTAACATGTTGTACTTTGTGGATGATGAGGAGCACGAATTCAAATTGGATCTCTGCAAAGGAAAGAATAAAACCATCATATATGGTGATGGATGGGAGCAGTACATTGCAGTGAACAATTCTAAAGGAGAACTCATACCTTTTTCCTTAACAGGAGAGGTGAATAGGTTAAGGACATTATATGTACAAAGCGATGATGATGACGATGACCAAGATGACATCGTCAGCCAAGATGACCAAGATGACATCGACATCCAAGATGAAGATGAGGAAATCCAAGATGAAGAGGAGGACATCGAAGATGAAGATGATGGTCCTATCATTTCTGCATTTTTTTTCTCAAAGGATGAAGAAGCTTACTCGGGATGATAAAACTAGTTTGAAGAAATTTTACCATCCTCTTCGGCATTCTTGGGGCAGCCCTTTCTGCACCGTCTAACAAAAACAAACATGGTGGAAAAAGTTATGGCGAGATGTTTTATATTCTTTCATCTCTTTTTGGTCATAACCAAGTATGGTGAGATTCCTAACATTCCGTGCTCTGTATTTTCTCATGGGGTCTTAAAAAGTTACCTTTGAAGATGTTTTATGGAGTGGACATCCCCGCCGTCGGCACTGATCGAGTAATCCATGGACCAAGAGGGCCTGTCACGAACGTCCAATACAATACATACGACGACGGGCGCATATCCTTCCACAAGGCCGGCTGGCGGGAGTTCATCAAGGGAAAGAGAGAACTAAGGGTCGACACCCTTGTGGTAATCACTATAAGGAAGAGCAACCACAAGGTCTGTCAGATGATGGTTGTTGTTGACCATGTTTAGACCTATCAGCTCGAGAACTGTTAATTAATTAATTAGTATGTTAAGATGAATGTGATACATTGATGTTATTTGTTTCTTAAGTTGAACAACTTTCAAGTGATATTGATGGTTCTTATTATATATTGATCATGACATTGTTGTGCAATAGTTCTTTCATTGCTATATGTAGTAGCTAGCGTCGAGTTGAATGAAAAGCATAAAATAAAATGGTGAACACATAAATAAAAGGGGGAAACATAATATGAAAACCCTCACAACCTAGCAGCTGCTGAGGCATGGCTGCATTTTAGTCCCAGTCGGTATTACAAACCGGGACTAAAGGTCCTCCTGCTAGGTGTCCCACGGTGGCCACGTGGAGCTCCTTTAGTCTCGTTTTGTAACCAAATCGGGACTAGAAGTATTGGGCATTAGACCCGATCGTTATGTCCCGGTTGCAGAACCGGGACTAAAGGCCCTGTGGAACCGGGACTGACGCCCTGTTTTCCACTAGTGTGGCTTATTTTTCTTGTTTTTTGATTTTTTTTCTGCTAGCAGGGATTTACCATAGCCCGGCCTCCTTCTTCCTTCTTCATGCAGATAGGAAGAGGGGGCTAATGAGATAAAGAGAAGAGGGACATAGAAAGGTACCGAGCCGCCGATCCCTCACCACCGCGGCACGTCCACCGGTCGGACCCTCGCCGTCCCGCCACCGTTTGTTGCCGCAATCCTCCGCGGGCCATCATCGACGCACCTCACATGGCCATGCTTTTTTGAAATTGTCACTCGGGGGGCTCCCCACTTGTCTCATGGCCACGATTTGATCCGGTCGCTGGTCGCTTGATCCCCACCACGGTCTCTCCTCTCCTCTCCATCCCCATCTTGCCCCATCCACTATCATCCCTTTCATCCTCCTCTTAGACAGGTTAGATCATCTTGATCTCCTCTACGGTCGCCCGAAGCAACTCCCGGACAAACCCTGGCCACGAGTTCTCCAACATGATGGCGGATGCCAGCGAGCAACATTGAAGGTCGTTAAACAAGGTTGTGTTGTTGTTGGTGCTCGACTGAGGTTGACGACGCGCGACACATGACCACGGTGCAGGTTGAGCCAACACCCATCTCACAATGCGCCTCCTCTCTTCAACTTTCACTAAATTCAAAAAATGCATGGCTAACTATAGTATTATTGTGTATTGACAACGTCTAGGATTTTTCAATTGATCATGTTGCAGTGGAATAAAATAGTTTTTAATGAGAACTAACAATGTTGTAAGGTCTTGCATCTTCTTATTCTTTAAGACTAGACCCATTGAGAAGTGAAGAAAGAAAGAAACAAGAGATGTGAAGCCTGTGCATCCCTTATCAGGATGCAAAAAGGTGAACAATGATTAATTGCTCAGTATTGGAGCTATCACGCTAATTGTTTGAGGTTTGGATGAAAACATGCGGCAGCTTGAAATATTGGTTTCACATAAAATTTGTTGGCCGGCAGCATTGCAGCCTCCCGTTGATTGGTACGCATCATCACCATCTATTTACTGCTCTTAATGACTTTACCCTGAAAAAGGAAAGTCTCATATATAATGTTGATATCGTATTTGTAGTTCATTCCCTATTTATATTGTTTGGCAAACATAAAAGTTTATCTTTTTTCACAAAATCAAACTAAAAAGTATCCACACTATCCCAAAGGCTTTATTTGGCACCTTGTTGAAATAAACTACAAGGAACATGATTACTACAGTATCTTAATCATGTTAACACACAAAAACAGAAATAATAAATATTGGGTTGTCTCCCAACAAGCGCTTCCTATGAATAGGTATTTTTCAAGCAAAGAATTTATTGTAGCAAGAATCAAATAGTATAGGAAGTCAAAACAAGCATGACTTCAAGACCTTGAACACATAGGGGTGAGCTTGATATTATTGCAATTCCTACAAGCATACGTTCCTCCCTTATAATAATTTTCAGTAGCATCATGAAGGAATTCAACAATATAACTTTCACTAAATCATTATTTTCATGATACATAAACACATAATTCATTAGTACACACATAAGCAATTTCTTCTCATTCATAATAGTATGAGCAAACTCAAGAAAATAACTATCATGAGACACTTGATTGGCATAGCCACACTAAATATTAAAATCATGATGATGAGTTTCATGGTTATCATTACTCTTTCTAGCATACATAACGTCACCATAATCATCATAGATAGGAGGCATGCCATCATCATAATATATTTGCTCATAAAAACTTGGGGGACTAAAAATATCCTCTTCATCAAACATAGCATCCCCAAACTTGTGGCTTTGCATATCATTAGCATCATGGATATTCAATAAATTCATACTAGCAACATTGCAATCATGCTCATCATTTGGGGAATTGTCATTAAGTATTTTCACAAATTCTTCCTCTACCAACTGAGCACAATTTTCTAAACCATCATTTTAGCAAAAGACATTAAAAGGGCGAAACAATTGAGGCAACCTAAATTCCATTTTTTGTAGTTTTCTTTTTGTAACCCAAACTAACAATAAAAAAGAAACTAAAGATTTGATTGCAAGATCTAAAGATATACCTTCAAGCACTCACCTCCCTGGCAACGGCGCCAGAAAAGAGCTTGATGCCTACTACGCAACTTTATTCTTGTAGACGTTGTTGGGACTCCAAGTGTAGAGTTTTGTAGGACAGTAGCAAATTTCCCTCAAGTGGACGACCTAAGATTTATCAATCTGTGGGAGGTGTAGGATGAAGATGGACTCGCTCAAACAACCCTGCAATCAAATACAAGAAATCTCTTGTCTCCCCAACACACCAAAGACAATGGTAAACTGTATAGGTGCACTAGTTAGGCAAAGAGATGGTGATACAAGTGTAGTTTGGATAGTAGAAATAGATCTTTATAATCTGAATAATAAAAACAGCAAGGTAAAAAGTAGTAAACAACAAGCAAAATATTATATAAATACTTGGAAATAAGGCTTAGGGTTCATAATTTCACTGGTGCAATCTCTCAACAATGCTAACATAGTAGAATCATATGGTCATCCCTCAACATGCAACAAAGGATCATTCCAAAGTTCCTATTAGTGGAGAACATAATAAGAAGTTATTGTAGGCAGCTAACCACCTTAAAGTTATTCTTTTCGATCAATCTTTTGGGCTATTCCTATAGGTGCCACAAACAGCCATAGAGTTCGTACTAGAATAACACCTATGATACATATCAATCAACCCTAATGTCACCTAGATACTCCAATATCACCTCAAGTATCCGTGGGTTAATTATTCGACATGCATCAAACAATTTTGGATTCATCATATTCAATCCAACACAAAGGACTCCAAAGAGTACCCCAAGATTTCTATTGGAGAAAGTGGGACAAGAACGTGTATCAACCCTTATGCATAGATTACCCCATTGTCACCATGGGAATCCAAAGTTGAGTACCAATACATACATCAAGTGTTCTCAAATCCAATATTCAATCCAACATAACGAGATCTCAAAGGGAAAGATTCAATTCATCGCAAAAATATAGCAAGGGAAGAACACCATATGATCCAACTATATTAACAAAGCCCGTGATACATCAATCTCATTACATCTCAAGAACACGAGAGAGAGAGAGAGAGAGAGAGAGAGAAAGAGAGAGAGAGATCAAACACATAGCTACTCGTACATACCCCAGCCCCAAGGATGAACTACTCCCTCCTCGTCATGGCCTCCGCCGAAATGATGAAGATGGCCACCGGATATGATTTCCCTCTCCTAATTTCTGAGGGTTTGGGGTTTTATAGAATTTTTTAGCATGCAACAGAGCCACTCGTCCCCACAAGCTATCATGGCGCGCCTAGGGGGTGGGCGCGCCCTGTTGGCTTGTGGCCCATAGGTGTCCCCCCTCCAGTGGTTCTTCGCTCCGGTATTTCTTATTTGCCCCAAAAAATCATAAGAAAGTTTCGGGCAATTCCGAAAACTTCTATTTTCTGCACAAAAACAACACCACGGTAATTATGCTGAAAACAACGTCAGTCCGGGTTAGTTATAAATAAATTATATAAAGTGCCTCCGAACCATATAAAAGTATTGTAAACATAGGCAAATATGGCATGAATACTTCATAAATTATCGATATGTTGGAGATGTATCACCCAACACACCCAATACAATGGTAAATTGTATAGGTGCACTAGTTCGACGAAGAGATGATGATACAAGTGTACTATGAATAGTAGAAATAATTTTTTGTAATCGGAAAATATAAAAAAACAAGGTAACAAGTAATAAAAGTGATCATAAGCGGTATTGCAATGCTTCAAATAAGTCCTAGGGTTTATACTTTTATTAGTGCAACCTCTCAACAATGCTAATGATCATCCCTCAACAAAGAATCACTCCAAAAACCATATCTACCAGAGAAAATAAGATGAAATTGTTGTAGTTAGCGAAACCACCTCAAAGTTATCATTTCCGATCAATCTATTGAGCCATTCCTATAAGTGACACAAACAGCCCTATAGTTCGTATTAGAAAAATACCTATGATACACATCCATCAACCCTAATGTCACCTAGATACTCCAATGTCACCTCAAGTATCCGTGGGCATCAAACAATTTCATATTAATCTTATTCAATCCAACACAAAGAACTTTAAAGAGTACCTCAAGATTTCTATCGGAGAAAGTAGGACAAGTACGTGTATCAACCCATATGCGTAGATTACCCATTGTCATCACGGGAATCCGCAAGTTGAGTACCAAAACATATATCAAGTGAATAAATAGAATGTCCAATTGTTACCATGGGTATACACATGCAAAACATTCACCATGTGATCTCAAATCTGATATTCAATCCAGCAAAACAAAATCTCAAAGGTAAAGATTCAATTCATCACATCAAGATAGCAAGGGACAAACACCATATGATCCAACTATATATATTAACAAAGCCTGTGATACATCAAGATTGTGACATCTAAAGAACACAAGAGAGAGAGAGAGAGAGAGAGGGAGAGGGAGGGAGAGAGAGATCAAACACATAGCTACTCATACATACTCTCAGCCTTGAGGGTGAATGATACGTCTCCAGTGTATCTATAATTTTGTATTGTTCCATGCTATTATATTATCATTCTAGGATGCTTTTCAGGGATTTACTTGTTGATTTATATTATTTTTGAGCACTAACCTAGTAACCTAGTGCCAAGTGCCAATTATTTCTTTCTGCATGTTTTTAGCTTTCCAAGAATACCAAACGAAGTCCAAATACCATGATACTTTTTGATGATTTTTCTGGACCAAGTAAAGACATTGAAGCTTTGGAGGAAGACCGGAGGGCACACGAAGCACCCCCCCCCCCCCAAGCCAACAGGGCACGCCAAGTGGGTGGTCGCGCCCTGATGGCTTGGGGCCACCTCCTAGCTCTCCAGCCCTCATTCTATGGCCTATAAATTCACATATATTCCAAAAACCCTACAGAGCCTCATGAAACACTTTTTCTGTCGCCGCAAGATTCTATCATACAGTGTGCCCATTTGGAGCCCTGTTCTCGTGCCCTCTAGAGGGGGATCGATTACGAAGGGCCTCTACATCATCTTTGCTGCTCCCATGGTGATGTGTGAGTAGTTCATCATAGACCTATGTGTCCGTAGTTAGTACCTAGATGGCTATCTATCTCTATGTTCTTCGTTACCATGATCATCACGATTCTCGTGGTGATCTACCTTATGTAATCACTCTTGTGTGGTGCATTTATTGGGATCCGATGAATTGTGGGTTTATGTTCAGATTATTCATGAGATTATATTGAGTTCCTTTCTTGTCTTTCATACATATGCATGATTATGACATCTTTGTAATTCTCTCCAATCTATCGATATGGTTTGGCCAACTAGATTGATTTATCTTCACTAGGAGAGGTGCATTGTAATGGGTTCAATCTTGCAGTGTTCAACCCTAGTGATAGAAAGGGACATGATACATATTGTATTGTTGCCACTAAGGGTAAAATGACGGGTTCCATTCATATTGATTGGATTTACTTTGTCTACATCATCTCATTATCCTTCAAGCATTACTCTTTTTTTACTTAATACGCTAGATGGATGGTGGATAGCGGTCGATGGGTGGAGTAATAGTAGTAGATGCAGGCAGGAGTTAGTCTACTTGCTTACGTACATGATGCATATATGTAATGATTATTTCCATGAATAAATATTGTATAACTATGGGCTTTTATATGAATTACCCAATAGTAATTAGTTCACCCACCGTATGCTTTCAACAAGAGAGAAATCTCTAGCAAAAACTATGGTTTCCGGGTCTATTCACAAATATATTTACAAAAACTCCAAATACCATGTTGTTCTTATTTACCTTTTATTTATTTTCTATTTATATTTATCAAAATATCTATCTACCACTACTTATCTCTTGCAAATAATGAGTTCAATGGGATTGACAA
Source organism: Hordeum vulgare subsp. vulgare (assembly GCF_904849725.1). Lineage (NCBI taxonomy): Eukaryota > Viridiplantae > Streptophyta > Magnoliopsida > Poales > Poaceae > Hordeum > Hordeum vulgare. The sequence goes on along the minus strand of NC_058523.1, from coordinate 532,039,463 downwards.
CCCTCTTGCCCGCGTTGGATGCAAGTCTGTGTTGGGGAACGTTGCATGGCAAACAAAACAAATCCTACGCTCACCAAGATCAATGTATGGAGAATAATATCTACGAGAGGGGGAGTGCATCTACATAACCTTGTAGATCGCTAAGCGGAAGCGTATATAATGCGGTTGATGTAGTCAAACATCTTCGCGATCCAACCATGACCCGTCCCGCGATCTCATCACGATCAGTGTCGCGATCCCATCACGATCTGTCCCAATCTAGTGCCCAACAGATGACACCTCCGTGTTCAGCACATGTACAACTCGATGATGTTCTCCACCTCCTTGATCGAGCAAGCGAGGGTGGAAAGGTAGATGAGTTCTCCGTTAGCATGATGGCATGGCAGCAGTGTTGGTGGAGCTGATCCAGCAGAGCTACACCGTGCGCTACCGAATCAATCTAGAGGTGGAACGAACTAGAGGAGGGAGAGATAGCTGCGCCATGACCTACGTCATACGGAGTGACAAATCCCAGTCTCGATTCACGGAGGATTGTCCAATATAACTTATATGCAAATATACTTGGATATAACTCATTATGTTGTCTTCCTTATACAACTTCAACTAATTTTATCAAGGTTGAAAATAATTAATGGGTATTCACAATCATAAAAGATGTCCAAGATAATATATTTGCATGCGAAAGTTCTCTTCCTTATACTAATCATTCATGAATTGCTTGTATGACCAATATTGTGATTGTCAAACTGCATTAGATTTTAGTTTCTAAACCAAATGTGAAACTATTACTAAGCATAAAGCAAATGGATAATTTTATAACAGTTTACTCTTAGGATATAAGTGAAACACAAGAGTAACCATCAAACTACTATCAAAATATACAAGTGATGATCAATGAGTAGTCAAATAATTAAGTGGCTATGTGAGCACTCTCTCTCAATAAATATTTACAAATCTGAAATTTATTTCAAATAGCAAAGAATACAAAAATACACTCCAAGAATAGCACATATCATGTGAACAAATAAAACTTAGGATCAACATAGGCTAACCGATACTTTTTGACGAACAGAGGTGGGATGCGTAGCATCCCCAAGCTTAGATACTTAGACATCTTGTAATATTTACTTGGGGATCCCCAATATTGAGCTTTTGTGTCTTGTTAATTCCTCTCATATCCTGGTTTCACCTAATTCTCAAAAACTTGATAAACTTCATCCACACAAATCTTGAAAATAACTCGTGGGATAGGTTAGTACACATAAGAATAAATCAGCACTTCATGTACTACCAATACAAGTTGCATAAATTTTTCCAAACATTAAGTATTGTATACTATCATTTCCACAATTTATATCTGATACGTCTCCAACGTATCTATAATTTTTGATGGTTTCATGCTATTATCTTGTCAAACTTTGGATGTTTTGTATGCCTTTTATATCTTTTTTGGGACTAACTTATTAACTCGGTGCCAAGTGCCAGTTTCTGTTTTTCCGTGTTTTTGACCCTTTTTAGAGGAGGATTTTAAACGGAGTCCAAACGGAACGAAACTTCCAAAAAGATTTTTTCCGAAACAGAAGACGGTCGGGGAACTTGAGAACCAAGGCAGGGGGCCACCAGGGACCCCACAAGCCCCTAGCCGCGGCCAGGGGGCCCGCGCCTCCCAGGCTTGTGGGCTCCCTAGGCCTCCTCTGCCCTAGGTCTTTCGCCTATATATTCCCAAAAATTTCAGAAAAAAATCAGGAGATCATCGAAAGTACTTTTCCACCGCCGCAAGCTTCTGTCTCCGCAAGATCCAATCTGGGGCATGTTCTGGTGCCCTGCCGGAGGGGGGATTCGGATACGGAGGGCTTCTTCATCAACACCATGACCTCTCCGATGATGTGTGAGTAGTTCATCATAGACCTACGAGTCCATAGCTAGTAGCTAGATGGCTTCTTCTCTCTCTTGGATCTTCAATACAAAGTTCTCCATGATCTTCATGGAGATCTATCCGATGTAATCTTCTTTTGCGGTGTGTTTGTCGAGATCTGATAAATTGTGGATTTATGATCAGATTATCTATGGATCTTATTTGAGTTTCTTCTGATCTCTTATATGCATGATTTCATATCGTTGTAATTCTCTTCGAGTTGTGGGTTTTGTTTGGCCAACTTGATCTATGATTCTTGCAATGGGAGAAGTGCCTGGTTTTGGGTTCATACCGTGCGGTGACCTCACCCAGTGACAGAAGGGGTAGCGAGGCACGCATCGTGTTGTTGCCATCAAGGGTAAAAAGATGGGGTTTTCATCATTGGTTTGAGTTTATCCCTCTACATCATGTCATCTTGCTTAAGGCGTTACTCTGTTCGTCATGAACTCAATACACTAGATGCATATTGGATAGCGGTCGATGTGTGGAGTAATAGTAGTAGATACAGAAAGTATCGGTCTACTTGTCTCGGACGTGATGCCTATATGTATGATCATTGCCTTAGATATCGTCATGACTTTGCACGGTTCTATCAATTGCTCGACAGTAATTTGTTCACCCACCGTAATATTTGCTATTTTGAGAGAAGCCTCTAGTGAACACTATGGCCCCCGGGTCTACTTCACACCATATTTTCAGCCTTACTCTTTTACTTCGTTGCACTTTCCGCCTTCAGATCTCATTTTGCAATCAATCTAGAAGGGATTGACAACCCCTTTATAGCGCTCGGTGCAAGCTCTTTTGTGTTTGCGCAGGTACTCTGGACTTGACGAGATTCTCCTACTGGATTGATACCTTGGTTCTCAAACTGAGGGAAATACTTACTGCTCCTGTGCTGCATCACCCTTTCCTCTTCAAGGGAAAAAAACAACGCAAGCAAGTCTCCGTCAACGTGTCAATTTCTGGCGCTGTAGTTTGAGAAGTAGCAATATCTACCAATATAAGCTATGAAAACTCTAGGATAAGTAGATAACAAAACTATGACAACAATGTGTCCAAGCAAAACATTTTGTAGCAATTAATTCAAAAAGTGTACTTCTATTTCTTCAAAAATGATGAACCTTAGAACATGATAAAAATTTGTATGAAAATGTTGTGTAAAAAAATCAGAAACTTTCCACGTTCTAGTAAAATAAATGAACATAAACTCTACAACAAAAGTTTCTGTTTTTGAACATCACACATCAAACGTGCAACTCAAACATCCTCAAGGAAATTCTTGGTAATTTTCATTGAAAAACATGATTATAAATAACTGTAAGCAAAGTTTAACAAAATAAAATGAGACTCCAAGCAAAACATATATCATGTGACGAATAAAAATATAGTTCCATGTAAGATCTATCATTAGTATTGAAGACGAAAGAGAAGATGCCTTCCAGGTCATCCCCAAGCTTAAACGCGTGAGTATTCCTTGGATATTACCTTGGGGTCGCCTTGGTAATCCCCAATATTAGGGTCTTACCGCTCCTTATGCTCCTCATATCGGTATCTCACCCAAAACTTGAAAACTTCAATCACACAAAACTTAATGGAACTTCATGAAATGGGTTAGTGTAATAAAGATAGATCATTCACTTAGGTACTGTAAAGACAAGATTCATAGTTGTTATCACATAATAACTACTGCATTATATCATTTTCATAATTTATATCACTAAATATAAGCTATGGAAACACTAAAACAAGCAAACTATGCATGCAAGACAGAATATGTCAAAAGCAGAACCATCTGTAAAGATCTGGACTAAAACTATACTTTCCTATCTCTAAAATTTCTAAAAGATTATAAAAACATAGAGCATTTATAGGGGATATTGTGTAAAAAATTCAGAATATTTTTCTACTCCAATAAAATCTACGAAGTATTATACTTGACATAAAAGTTTCTGTTTTTGCATAGAATTAAATCAATAAGTATCAACACTATCCCAAAGGATTTACTTGGCGCATTATTGAAATAAAAGGCACAAAACACGAGTAATACAGTATATTAATCATGTGATCACACAAAAATTGAAAGTAAAAGTGTTGGGTTGTCTCCCAACAAGCGCATTTCTTTAAAGTCTTTTTGCTAGGCATGATGATTTCAATGATGCCCGCGTAATAGTAGCAATTGAAACATGCAAGGCAGCATCATGGATCACATGGAAAGCACATTTAATTCTAACCCACTTCCTATGCATATGGATTTTAAAGCAAACAATTTATTGTAGCAAGAATCAACTTGCATAGGAAGGCAATACAAGCATGACTTAAAAACTTTGAACACAAAGGGAGGAAACTTGATATTATAGAAATACCTACAAACATATGTTCCTCACTCATAATAATTTTTACTAGCATCATGAAGGAATTCAACAATATAGTTATCACATGAAGCATTATCTTCATGATCCACAAGCATAGAAAATTTATTACTCTACCCATAAGCAAACTTGTCATACATAATAGTGGGAGTATCATATGAAACTCGAATGCTATAAATTGTTTCCACACTAAAAGATTAATGTTCAGAAAAATCTTATTCATAATTACCACTACTTTTTGTAACATAATAATAATCATCACTACTTTTTATAACATAAGTATCATCACAATAATCATCATAAGTAGCAACTTTATTCTCATCATAATCAATTGAAACCTCTTCCAAGATAGTGGAATCATTAGTCAATAAAGTCATGAGCTCTCCAAATACACTTTTATCATTATAATAAGATTCAACACCCTCCAAAGTAGTTGGATGATTATTATCTAAAGTTAACACTCTTCCAAATCCACTTTCATAAATACTGCAATCGTCATAAATAGGAGGCATGCAATCATCATAGCAAATTTGATTATTCGAAGTAGGGGGACTAAAAAGATCATCTTTATTAAGCATAGCATCACCAAACTTTGTACAAACATTATTTGCATCAACTAAATTCTAAAAAATGTCATTTTCATCAAACATAGCATCCTAACCGTGTGGGTTTTCATATCATTAGCATAATCACTCTTATCGTCAATAGTATGAATAGCACAAATAGTGTAACAATTATTGTCATCATAATTTTCCAAGTTGGTGCCAAAAATATTTTCAGTATTATAAAGAAGTATCACTGTCTTCCCAATCATAACTATCATGACAAGTAATAGGCGTAACAAAATCATCAAGTTTATCCTCATCCACGATACTATCGGATTCATTATCAACAATGATAGGAGCAACATTATTTGGGAGAGACACGTTTTTAACTCTACCTTTTCTTCTTTTCTTCCTCTTCACCACATCATGTGTGGGTTTAATCAATTTTTCCAAGCTTCTTATTGATGAGATCGGTTGGATAGAAATCGCCTTCTTGTCACATGTTTTTATCATGAGAGACAATAGGAGGGAAAGTGGAAATATTTACCCTTTAATTAGTATTACTTTTATATTCTCTTGGTTTTCCCATCTTTCTATAATTGGAAATATAAGCATTCTCATTGCAATTTACTATGCAATACATATAGAGTTCCTTTAGACTAGTTTCAATATAGTCTGTGAATATGAATGCTTCAAACCAACTAATTTTATTTGAAAATTCTTCACACCCCAAAAATAAACAAACTCATTATAAAGTTCAAGGGTGATCAAGTTATTACAATATTTGGTCATGATTCAATCATGAAAAAGTATGCATTAGAAATTAACATGACCAACCCTATTGCAAAGTTCACAAGTAATGGGATGAATAGAGCATAATTTTGTAGCAAATTCGTTTATCACTTTAAGACACCAATTAGTTTTATCATGTTTATGTACTCTACAAAAATTGACGTGCTTACAAGAAACAGTTTTGTCATGACTATTGCAGTCATAATTAGTAGTGCAATCATTATTAGTTTTATTTATATTCACAAAATTAATACCAACAACATTGCAATCATGCATTCAAGAATTTAATGCCAAACATTTTATTAAACTCTTCTTCTAACAATGTGGCACAATTTTTTGATCTATCGTTTTCCCGAAAGACATTATAAAGACGAAGTATTTGAGGTAACCTAAATTCCAATATTTTGTATTTTCTTTTATAAACCAAACTAGTGATAAACAAGAAACTAAAAGATTCATTTGCAAGATCTAAAGATATACCTTCAAGCACTCACCTCCCCGTCAATGGTGCAAGAAAAGAGCTTGACGTCTACTATGCAACTTTATTCTTGTACACGTTGTTGGGCCTCCAACTGCAGAGTTTTGTAGGACATCAACAAATTTCCCTCAAGTGGATGATCTAAGGTTTGTCAATCCGTGGCATGTGTACGATTAAGATGGCCTATTTCAAATAACCCTGCAATCAAATACAAGAAATCTCTTGTGTCCCCAGCGCACCAAATACAATGGTAAATTGTATAGGTGCACTAGTTCGAAAAAGAGATGGTGATACAAGTGTAGTATGGATTGTAGATATAGGTTTTTGTAATATAAAAATATAAAAAACAGCAAGGTACTAAGTAGTAAACACAGAGCAAATTTTTTAGAAATAATGCCTAGGGTTCATACTTTCACTAGTGCAATCTCTCAATAGGGCTTAGATAATTGAATCATATAACTATCCCTCAACGTGTGATAAATAATCACTCCAAATATCATATCTGGCGCAGAACATAAGATGAAATTGTTTTAGGTAGCAAACCATCTAAAAGTTATCCTTTCTGATCAATCTATTGAGCTATTCCTATAAGTGTTACAAACAACCCTAGAGTTCGTACTAAAATAACACCACATGATACGCATCAATCAACTCTAATGTCGCCTAGATACTCCTATGTGACCACCAGTATCCGTGAGTCAATTATACTATATGCATCAAACAATTTAAGATTTATCATATTCAATCCAACAAAAAAAACTTAAATAGTAGCCACAAGATTTCTATCGGGGAAATTAGGACAAAAATATGCATCAACCCATATGCATTGATCCCCCAATGTCACCGAAATACACAAGTTAATGTCATAACATATATCAAGTGAATCAATAGAATACGCCATTGTCACCACGAGTATCCTCATGCAAGACATATATAAAGTGTTCTAAAACTATCAAAGTATTCAATCCAACATAACAAAATATCAAAGGGAAAGACTCAATTCGTCACATTAAGATAGTAAGGGAAGAACACCATATGATTCAACTATATTAGCAAAGTCCATGATACATAAAGATCGTGCCATCTCCAGAACACAAGAGAGAGAGAGAGAGAGAGAGAGAGAGAGAGAGAGAGAGAGAGAGAGAGACAGATCAACCACATAGCTAATCGTACATACCCTCAGCCACGAGGGTGAACTACTCCCTCCTTGTCATGGAGACCGTCGGGATGATGAAGATGGCTTCCGGTGATGATTTCCCCCTCCAGCATGGTGTCGGAATAGGGATTTGGATGAGATCGCTTCGGAAAAGATTCTTGGGTCGGCGGAACATAAGTTCTAGGTTAACTTTTGGAGGTTTCTATATATATAGCATTTTCAGCGTTGGAATCACGCGAAATGAAGCCACGGGGAGCCACAAGGCAAAAGGGCACGACCACCACCCTTGGGCACGCCCTCTTGCCTTTTCACCTCCTCGTAGGTCCCGTGGTATTCCCTCGAAGCTTCACGGGCCTCTTTCCTTTTAGAAAAAAAATCCAAAAAGTTTCAACCCATTCCGAGAACATTTATTTTATGCACAAAAACAACACCATGGTGATTATGCTGAAAACAAGGTGAGAACGGGTTAATTCCAATTAAATCATATAAAATGCATCAAAACCATACAAAAATATTGTAAACATGGGTAAATATGGCATGAATACTTCATAAATTATTGATATCTTGGAGACATATTAGTGCTTCTAATGGTGCCATCAACAAAAGAGAATTTACGTGGACCTTGAACCCTCTTGGGCGCACATGGGTAGTCGAAGGGATGGTAACTTACTGACCGGGAAGTTGATACGTCCATTTGCATATATCATTTTACTATAATTTTTCATATTTAATGATATATTTCACAATATAATGCAATTCTAATGCCTTTTCTCTCTTAATAAAATAGAAGATATACAAATAGAGGGGGATTACTCACAACTAGAAATCTGACTTGAAAATTCAACAAAAGAAAAAGCAATTCTCTAGAGCTTAAAATGAAGCGTGCATTTTTGGAGAACTATTCTAAAATGTATAAGGAATTATGGAGCGAAAAGTACCAGAGGGGACCCATCAGTTTATGAATTGCTATTGTTTATGAATGGGTTGCGGGAGTGACCAGAACCAAACCCCTAGTTTATGAATTATTATGAAAGAGCTATTTTTGATCCAAATGTTTAATTCTATGATTTGTTTTATCTTAATTACTTCTGTTGTAGTTGCAGATACTTGCATGAAGAGTATAATCATAAGAAGGTATTTATCCAGTTAAGACAGTACCTTAGCTCCAGTCCACCCACGTAATACTTATGAAGACAATGAGTGTAAGTCGATGAATCGTGATGAAATTAACTTGATGATTTTCTCATGTATCGTCAAGAGCGCTTTAGTCCCTATAAGAAACATCATCTGTTTTTCCTTAACACAATTAAGGATTGGGCCACGTGCTGGACCTTTCTACTGTTGTTACTTGTTAACTCGTTACAAATTATCTTGTTATAAAACTATCTATCAAAACTATCATACATCACTTGTAGTGAAACTTTACTAAAACCCGTTTATGAATTCCTTCTCTCCTCGTTGGGTTTGACACTCTTACTTATCGAAAAGAATACTCAAGACTCTTTTCTAGTGTCATTGTTGAGGAGTGCATCGCTCTTGATAAGTGGAATTTGGTAAGGAAAATTTTATCACACATGTTGATTTTTATTATTGCTTGCTATTGTGAAAAATAATCCTTTGAGAGGCTTGTTTGTGGTGCCCTCACCACATGCGCAAGTGGTAAGAGAGGATTTCTCGCCAACTGAAAATATCTATTATGAAATTTCTCTTGGTACTTGGAACAATTGCATACTAATCGTTATGCAGGAGATGAAACAGTTCATTTGGATATGCAATTGCTTCTTATAGATGAACTTTGTAGAGTATTTAAGCTTGCCGGTTTATGAGGGAATGGAGTTAAGAAGTTATTCCCTTTATCTTTGGAGGGATAAACATTTACATGGTATCGGTTATTGGATAATGCGTGCTCATGTGACTGAAATGGGTTGAGACTAGAGTTCCATAATAAATTTTATCATATGCATTTGATTCACCGTGATCAAAATTATATCTATAATTTTTGTCCTTGTGATGGAGATAGTATGAGTCAAGTTCGAGGGAGGCTTAAAGACTTAATGCTCAAATACCCCGATCATGAACTATTGAGATATATTATTATTCATAAATTTTTTTGCTAGCCTTTTTCTTCGCGATAAGAAAATGGTTGATGCTTCTTCTGCTGCTTCTTTTACAAGTAGGCCAATTGAATTTGAATGGGATCTTAGAAAGAGTTAAGTGCAACATTGAATATTGGTAAGTCGACAAAGGTAAAAAGTCAGGTATAAATCTTGAGTATGATCATGTTAAATCCTTCGTTGAAACTGATGTCAATATGGACTTAATTCTGTGATAGTTGTCAATTATTGTAAGTCTTTTGCTGCTCACGTTGATCTCCCCAAGGATAAATGGGTTAAATATCATGAACCCATTAAAATTATTTGTAAGGAACCTATTATTGTTAATACTGAAAGACAAGCTTATGTGGTTAATCATGTTGTGCCTACTGCTTATATTGAAAAACATTGTTTTCCTCCTAGAATTAAGGAGCACTCTACTGCTACAGATGTGGTTAATAAGATTGATATTAGAACACCTAAAGACTTTGAAAAAATAAATTATAGCCTTCAATAGCCATGGTTAAACATCTTTTGGTTGAAAATCCTGATGGATATGTTATCTATTTTTATAATGAAACTTCTTAAATTGTTAAGCCACATAAAGAGAGAAAAATATAGAAATGTTAGATTTGTTGGCATGTCTGTTGCTTCTATTAATATGGGAGATCATTGTTAACATGGTTTGTGTGATATTGGTGCTGGTAGATGGGTTATTTCTTTCTCTCTTTATCAAGAAGTAATGCATGATATTTCACATGTTGGGACATAGGAAATTGATGTTACTACTAATGTTGCAAATAGGGATACCATCTCATCACTTGGTATTGTTAGAGATGTTGAACTCCTCCGTGGTAAGATCAGTACCCTACAGCTTTCTTAGTGCTTGGATCTGAACAAGATACCTTTTGTCCCATTAAACTTCTTAGACCCTTTTATAATACTAGTGGTGCTGAGGTTTGTGTTAAACAAAAAGTTAAAGTTAATTTTGGTGATGAACCTCATGAATTTAATTGTTGTAAGTTCAGCAAACAACATCATGCTAAAGATTTACCTCATGAAGATGTAATTGTTAGTCTTGGTTCTATTGTTGTGCGTTCTACCGATACTTTGGAGCAATACTTATTGGACCATGAGAATAATATGAAAATTCAAGAAAGAAAAGGAAAATATTATATGTTCTTTAGGAAAAAAACTATATTTTAACATAATTTGTGTGTTAAAATTTTGGGAGATCTTCCACCCCTAAGGGTAATCGTGTGTTTCAGTTAGAGAAACTCCCTAATACAATGAAATATGTAGAAATTGTTAAACCTTCTCTCCTTACGGATTGGCTGCAACCACAAATTCTATTATTAATATTAATGTATTTGTTACTGACATGTTGGGGTTTGTTAGCAGCAGGCCAATATATGACCTCTCATGGACAAAAAATTAAACATGCTTACACATTGATCGTAAATTAATTATAAGGCTTGACTTTTTTTATCTAGTGCTACTATTTTTGTTCTTAATCAGACTAGCTAGATGAACATAGGGATTTAAATTGCCATGCAAAGAGAGTTATGTCAGATATACATACATACATACATATAGAAACAGTTAAACTAATACTTACATAAAAAATTCTGCACTACATACATGTTTATGTTTCCTAACTATTGGTTTCCACTTTGAACTAATACCTATTGGTTGCAAAAAAAAATATCATGTAAAAAATTCTCTTAGTTCATAGTTCAAAGAGATTCGTGCACTCAGTTGTGTAACTACTAAGTTTCACCATCCTTGTAGCCTTGAACTCTAATCATATATCAATATCCGCCCAGGCAGATGGAGAAGATCGAACCATGATGAGCTAACAGACAAACTATAGAACCAACAAGCTCACCGATGGATCAACTTGAGAGTATGTCCGATGACACCTCACGAGTATAGATAAGGCCCATTAGAAGGAGAATGAGTTGGGGCATGAGGGTTTCTCATGTGCGAGAACTAGAGTCGGAGCTTGCTGATGAGAGCAGGTATCTAGAGAAGGCCAGACTAGCGGCTGCAAAAAAGCGAGAAGGACCAATCAAGGACCTTGCGCTGCCCAACAAATGCACGAGAATTATTTCTACATAATTTACTCGACAGATATAGTAGTTTGAAGTGACGGTCAGATACCAAAACATAACCTACCAACTTGGCGCCAAAAAACTGATGCTTGTTATTCATGATGCTCTCGGATAGATCTCGGCTAGTTATGATGGAAGTAGAAATTAGTACGATTTAAGTATAATTCATATCGTGTGTGTGTGACCATAGGGACGAGCTACCGCTCGAGGCCCAGCCAAGCGCATGCACAGAGCGGTAAGCACGGCCGTGACGGGCGTCGGAAAGGGGAAGTGTGTGGAAACGTTCCTGCATTATTAGGCTATCGTAGTAGGGAGTAACTTAGATTAGTGTCATGCATATGACACTACTCTAATTTACTACTTTTATAATGCAAGATAACACAAAATTAATATCATAAATGATTGTATTTATGAGCCTGTAGACTCATTTTACTTTGGATTGTATTATGTTACAGTAACATATTATGTTATTCCAAACACCTCTCTTCTCATTAACAACATGTCATATAAACAAACTAGTTTTGAAATACGATATGGTACTAGCTAAGTTACTCTCACTATGACCAAACTTACTAGTATGTGCACACATCAAAGAAAACATTGCTCGTGTCTGCTCCATGTGTGCGTGTCTGGCTGGGTCAACCCATAAGTTGAGCAAACAGTGTGACTGCTCCGGGTCTCGGAAGGAGGAGGAACCCATTAGGTTGAAAGATTGTTGAATACGTAAATAAAGCCTCAATTTATAGGAGCGCGGGTTCACACCACATACATATCAAGTTGAAACTATTTATGAATAGAGGTAATATCAGTGGTAGTCATATAACTTGCAAAGGACGTTCAGTTTAGTGTTAAAAGTTGTAAAAATATGTCATTGCAGTTAATTAACTTGTCTATGCGTGCACATACAGTTATTTTTTTCCGTATCCTGACGTATCTAGAGCTCACGTGGCTATAAGCATGAATGTGGCCCACATGTCAGTGCCGAGAGTAGTGAGGCGATGTATGAGCCAAGCATTACCTTTTTTTCGTAAACAACCTCAGCTTTTATTTAATAACACACATGTCAGCACATAATGGCTTGCGGGAAATAGGAATTAAAAAATAGCGCCAAGGGGATTCGATCGACATCCTCCACTCCATAAACTAACTGAACTATCCACTCGGCCAAGAATAATTTTATACAAGAAAAATAAACGCTATTTTCTTTAGTACAGTGTTCACTCAGCCCAACAAATGAATAAGCAAAAACTAAAACATGTTGTATTATTCCCAGCCAAAATAAATTAATTTACAGAAACAACTTATATGCTATTGTTTGTGACACTAAAAAAACATGGTTTACAAAAAAAGTACATGACATTTTTTAAAATGTTTAAACATTGTAAAAAATATTTGTGTAATTAGAATAACATAAGTTGCATTTTATAAATGTTCATGTATACCAGAAAAATGTTCATGCTTAGAATAGAAATGTTTGTGTGTATGTTGTTATTTTTTTGTGGGGTGTCTGTGTGTTGTTATTTATATTGTTCTATTTAAGCAAACTATGCGTGGAATAGATATTCTCCATGACATGTGCATATTATCATGGGGGCAGTGGGATCATCCTAATTGAGCAGTCTATTATTTTAAAATTAAAAATTAATCAAATTTTAAATTTATTTCGAACAAGCCACTTGACCTATGTTTCCTTTTACCTAGATTTTCATTTAAATTCATTTTCAAAAAAAATCCACTGATCTGTCTGAATGAAATTTGCGTACATCTAATCTGCACTATATCATCTTTTATCTAGATTTTAAAATTAAAACTATTCAAGATATAAAAAATAGTTGATTTGTCCAAAAAAATTACATGCATGCATTCTGACCTATATTTTCCTTTATCGATATTTAAAAGTTTCAAATTATTTGAATTCAAACAAAAACTATGTTGTTTTGTCCAAAAAAATACATACATTCATTCTGATATATATATTATTTTATCCAGATTTTCAAAATTAAAATTATTTGAATTCGAACAAAACATTCGTTGATCTGTTTCAAAGAATTTATATTCATTCATTCTACACAAAAAAAATTTATTAGAAAAAAATGATTTTATGAAAATTTGCGTACATTCATTCTGCACTATATTCATTTAATCTACTACAACAACAAAGCCTTTAGTCCCAAATAAGTTGGGGTAGGCTAGAGGTGAAACTCATAAGATCTCGTGACCAACTCATGGTTCTCACACATGGATAGCAAGCTTCCACGCACCCCTGTCCATGGCTAGTTCTTTGGTGATGCTCCAATCCTTCAGATCTTTCTTCACAGACTCTTCCCATGTCAAGTTCGATCTACCCCGGCCTCTTTTGACATTATCCACGTGCTTTAGCCGTCCGCTATGCACTGGGGCTTCTGGAGGCCTGTGCTAAATATGCCCAAACCATCTCAGATGATGTTGGACAAGCTTCTCTTCAATTGGCGCTACCCCAACTCTATCTCGTATATCATCATTATGGATTTTGTCCTTCATTGTGTGGCCACACATCCACCTCAACATGTGCATCTCCTTTTATCTACTATATTTGAAAATTTTAAATTGTTTGAATTCGAACAATTTTTTTTATTAATTTGTCCAAAAGAATATACGTGCATTCACATTGCACTAGATTTTTGCAGTTAAAATTGTTCGAATTAAAAAAAGAAACTGATTTGTTTGGATTATTTACGTACATTCATTATGCACTATATTTCCTTTTTCTAGATTTTAAATTTCGAATTCAAATAAAATTTTAGTTGCTTTGTCTAATTTTTTTAATCTAGAATATATGTTGTTTGTATACATAGAAAAAAAGACAAAAGATAAATTACTTATATCTCTTTAATTCATGTAAGGTCATAGGTTTAAACTGGGGCTTTCCCTCTTTTGCACACCCTTTTTCCTTTTTGATTTTTACTTTAATTTCTATTGACCATATATTATATTGATCTAATTGCCATACGTCCGTTGGTTATCTATGCGCTCTTAATCACAGGAATTCGTGGGTTTGAATCTAGCTCTAGGGTTTTCTTAATTTGATGACATGTGTGCATTTAAATAAAAGCCAAGAGTGTTTTCTGTAAAAACAAAAAAGATAATGCATGGCTCACGCAATGCTTCACCAGTCTCAGCCACTGACAAGTGGGCCGCATTCATGCTGACATGCCACGTGAGCACTAGATACGGCTTGATACAAAAGAAGGGACTGAATCTGCATGCATAGGCAAGTTATGTGATTGCAGTTGCATATTTTACAACTTTTAGCATTAAACTGAACATGAGATGTAAGTTTTATGACTGCCGCAGATCTTACCTCCTATGAATATTATTGGTGAAGCTACTTTAATTATGCTCTAGTTTATTTTTTATGGATCTCCGGCATGTGGTCATGAAATCCACGTTAAACCATATTTCTAAATTTAATTTATTTTGCAATTTTTTTATTTTACAAACCGAAAGGAAACCAACTCTTGTATGAACCACATCAAACCAAACACATTCTAGGCAAGTATAACAAACCAAATTGTATGTATGTATGCACAAATAGAAACAACATCATTTTAATATTTTTGATTTTTGAATAACAATGTTACTTTCAATACAAGTACAAAGCAATCACATTTTGTCCACTTGTTACATGAACCCAACTCGCAAGCAGTGGCGGAGCCAGACCATTTGTGCAGCCTGGGCAAGGTATGAGAGCTGCAAGATTCAGCTAAAATTGCCCACAAAAACTCACGGTGAGACACATAATCCGTAGAAAAATTAGTGAAGGATTGTCAAGTGGAGCCCGGGCAACTGCCCAGGCTAGCCGGGCCTTGGCTCCGCCACTGCTCGCAAGACACATTACCATACTCTAGATTTTTTCACAAATATGCTCAACTAATATTATTAGAAACCACTATTAAGATGTGTACGTTTTAGAGATCTCTATCATGATATTTAATGATACTAAAATACACATGACACATATATGCAAATATATATGTATAGACTATAGTTTATGTAAATTTCAAAAACAAAATCAAAGACAACTTCTATTACATCATACATTATAAATTTGATAGGAGATTTTTTTTATGGAATACATTACATTGTCAAAAAACATTATGACTATTATATAACAAAATTGTTATATGGTTAAATATGTTACTAAGTTATAAAACGTATACTCATTGATGTTGTAGTGTGATAGAATTAGTTTAAATAAGTATAATAGTTCAATATAAAAACTATTTAGTTCACGTTGTAAAAAAATAAAAAAGTTTACAGATAGTGTCACGGCCCTAGTTTCTATTTGCTTGCCAAGCATTCATGCATGCATATTTAAATTTGTATGAATTTGAAATGGGAAGTGATCAAGCCTCAATGAATTAAAATTTGACAAAAGGGCAATATAAATATTACCTTAAAATGAACCAGGAAAATGTTTCAAATATTTTGGGAAAATAGTGACATGATATAAATTTGTCAAACCAATATTTAGGTCACAGAAACATTTTGAAATGGATTTTTGAATTGATCAAATAACTATTTGGAATGGAATTATTTTGATTAATATAAAATAAAAATTTCAAAAATTATGAAACTGTTATGTGGCATTGGGTATTTTGATCACTCTCGCATAATACTATTTTAGGGTTTTATAAAATGATTAAATATTTTATTAAAATCCTAAACCTAAATGTCAGGAAAGAAATGAAATAAAAACAGAACAGAGAGGAGAAAACCTTACCTTACGCTCACCTGCTGGCCCAGCCCACCAGGGGGGTCTCCCCTGTCGTCTTCCTCCTCGTGCCAGAAGGCACAGGAGAAGGAAGGCACGGCGCACCCCTCGCCACCTCCTGCTTCGTGTGGAGCTCTCTCCTGCCTCCTCGCGCCAGCACGACAAGCTCTCCCTCTACCTTATCTCCTCCGCTCTCTCCATTCCCCTCCTCTCTTTCCCTGTTTTCTTCCTCCTCTCGCCGCCATTGCCGGTCTGCCCGGGCTTGCCTCCAGCGCGTCTCCGGCCACCCCTCGCTTCCCTGTCGCGCTCTACACCTCCGCCTCGACGAGCGGCTCCTCCCCGTCAACCTCCCCGAGCACCCGAGCCTCCGCAGCGTCGCCATCGCCACCTTCTTCCACCTCCGGTCGCCGGAGCTCCCCGCTTCGATTCGCCGGACATAGGGCCTCTCCTTCGTCGCCGATGCCAGAAATGGAGCTGCAGTGAGCCCCTGCTCCTTTTCCCTCTCTCTCCCGCGCGAAAACACCTCCAGAGCTCCTCCCTGACGAGCCCGACCTTCGGCCGCCGCGCGCGCTCGTCGCCGGCACCCTGTCCGGTCACCCTAGCCCCTCCTGCTACCCCTACCATATCAGGCGCTTCGCTAGCTAGCCGTAGCCGCAAACCGCATGCCAAATAGTGCCCCGTAGCGCGATTACGGCCAACTCCGGCGAACCTGCGCCGTGGGCTTGGTCGCCGGCGACCACCCTCCGGTGGGCGTCGACGTGGCCGGCCATTAGCGCTTAATTAAACCCCCCGCAGCCACTGCCAGAGGGCCCCACGCCTGGTCAAACCCCAAATAGGGGCTGGTTAGCGCGGGTTTAGCCCGTGGGTCACTGACCAGTGGGCCCCACTGGTCAGGGTTGACCTGGCCCAAGCGCTGTTGACTGATGAGGTCAGTCTGACGTCATAGTGACGTAGTAAAGCTTTTCTGATTTTAATTAATTCCAGATTATTGCCAAAACTTCAAAAAATCATAGAAAATAAAACATAACTCGGATGAAAATAATTTATATATGAAAAATCATCAGAAAAATGCAAGGAATCCAATGGTACCATTTTCATGCATATTTGAACTTTTTAACCTTGCTGAAAATGACAAAATCACAATAGGTTTATAAATGAAATGTAATTGGATTTTGAAAATGATTTATATAGATCATATAAACTTCAATCAACTTGTGATCACTTGCATTAGGTAAAATCAGCATCATGATAACCTGCCATGCTCATGCATCATTGTGAAGCATTTGTCGTGATTAACATATCCTTGTTTGATCTGTTGGTAGACCTTGCGAGATGTAGTTATCACCGACATCGAAGAATAGCTGAGTTCTTCTGATCAACAGGCAAGCAAAACCCCTTTGAACATTCCGACAAAACCCTATTCTCTCGCTCCTGCTCTCATTTCTATGCATTAGGACAAAATGATTCAATTGGTAATTGTATTACAATAGCTGAACCTATTCCTTTGCATGACCTGGTTTTGATCACAGTAAATAGCTAAACCAATGCAACCTAGCATACCTGGTAGATGCTTGAGTCATGTATGCCATTACCCTGTTATGCTTGCTATGCTTAGGTTTGAGTTTGGTCTGAGCATCGGAATGATGTATTGGAATGATCATGTCCTACTGATGAGAGTTAAAGATGTCAAATTGTTTTGGTAAAGGTAGCGATGAGAGGCCATGTTGGAGTACATGGTGGGTTGTCTCATTGTCGCCGCACTTAAGACCTGAGATCTTGTGTTGGTGTTCCAAGACTAGTTACTACCGCACATTGGGTTCTGGTAACTCGACCCCTCTCGACCTATTAACTACTCTGTTCTTAGTCCAGGAGTCGCAGTAGTTCGAAACGCTCATAGATTGTGGCACGGCCTGCTAAGTGGATGAACGGCCCAGTCGGGACCGGCTTGGGGCCCTGCTCACATCGTTTGAGGCCATGTTGGAAACCTCGACCGGACTTCCATTATGGGTTCCAACTCAGATAGGCGACTGCCTTGGGTGAGAGTCATTGTAGGTTAACGTCCGTAGCCGACTTCCTCGCTGGGCTTCCGCTTGAAGGTTGTCGAGGTTCTTGTTTTATGTGCACTTGGCGATAAGTGGCGGAAGCATGTGTGACGAAGTACACCCCTGCAGGGTAATTATCTATTCGAATAGCCGCGTCCTCGGATATGGACTGCTCAGATACTTGCATGGTTCATAGATAACTTTAACGGATACTCCAAAATGGTCCAGATAAGTGTGAGTGCTATGGATGGCCTTCTCGTAGGATGACGAAAGAGGATCCATGGTAGTGTATTGATGTGATGGTTATGTGGACTCGTGTGCGCTCTCTCGTAAGGAGACGAGAGAGGTATTAAAACTTTGTTGTAGAATAGGTTAGCCAAAGGTCGAAGCTGGCTTTTCTACAATAAACCCCACAATATCGTTCATTGATACATGATGCATATGTAGTTAGTTGTGATGTAAGTCTTGCTGAGTACCTTCGTACTCACTGTTGCTTATTTACATTTTTGCACACATAGATGTTGTTCTCTCTACGTTACCTCTTGATGTTAACATCGATGGAATAGCTTGGGAACCCAAATAGTGATCTGGCTCCTATGGTAGAGTCGTTGTAGCTTTTAGGCTCTTCCAGACGCTTTTAATAGATGTCTATACCCAGACATGTAACTTTCGCTTGATGCTTGTATGCTCTGAATGTTGGGTCATGTGACCCCTTCTGTTTGTAACATTATACTATGTTGGCTCTTCGGAGCCTAATAAATAAATGATGTGTTGTAGAGTTATGTTGTGATGCCATGTTGTATCTACACATATCGTGCATACTGTGTGTATGTTTGCAATTCATTGATATGTGTGGGATTCGACACCTAGTTGTGTGCCTTTAGTATTACTCTTTACAGGGAAATGTCTCTTTGTGCTTCCACCGAGCCTTGGTAGCTTGCTACTGCTCCGGACACATTGATTGACCGGCATGTATCCTTCTTGGTTGCGGTGTATGTCCCCTCGGGGAAATGTCACGCGGTGTAATGGAGTCCCTGTAGCTTGCTACGACTCGTCTACACTCGCTGATGACCGACACCTGCGTTGCTGGATTATGTATGCATGTGTCTGTACGGATGTGCCACTTGGGTTCATAACTAGCCATGTCGACCCAGGTTCTCTGACATATGATTGCTGGCGACATAGTCATATACGTGAGCCAAAAGGCGCAAAGGGTCCCGGCCAAGGTAAGGTGACAGTCGTGGTGATTATCGTGCGTGAGGCCACAAAGTGATATGATGTGTTACAAGCCGGAGTTGTATGGCTTAGGATCGGGGTCCCGACAAATAGACCCTGGTGCATTGGTTCATAACTCTCGACCGGAGCCGATGGAAAAAAAATCCGGCTCTACGATAGAGTGCATAGACAAATAAACTATTAAAACAAATTCCAAATGTCATCCTAACAAGGTCTTGTTTTCACATTTAATATAATGTTATGACATGATTTTCAATGATTTTGTTTGTTATGATAATAAAAATATAAAAGTATACGCTCTAATTATTAAGATTATATCTATAATTTTATAGTCAATTTTGTTCTATATTAAATTAATAGAACATTGTATATATGTATAGGGTAACTGAACGTGATGGTTACAAATTAAAAAACGTAAGCAAAACGGAAGGCAACAACTTAGAGTAATGGTATCTTAAGCGCACTTCAGCGTTTTTTTTAAAATTAGCCAAAATTAAACTGTTTTTAATAATATAAACATGAATATAGCACATAGGTAAATAAAATAGCACATAAAATATAGCTGACCATGGGATACCCGGCCTGCCTAGCCCGACCCAAAAAAGACTCACCCGACCCGGCCCGATCTTCCCCGTGGGCCGGGATTGGGCCTAGATTTTGAGCTTGAAGGCCGAGTCGGCCCCAGGCCCGCCATATTCACGATTTAACAAAAAGGCCCGGTCTAAGGCCTAAGGCCTGATGGGCTTTTGCGTTGATGGGCTGGGCTTGGGCTTGATTACTAGACCTGACGCTTGGGCCGTATCAAGCCTGGGTTTTAACTTCGGCCTAGGTTAAGCCCGGCCCGGCCCGACAAATGGCCATGTATAATATAAAATGAAGTTCACACCATAGCAAATACACATGAGGTTCACACAACAAGCAAATTAATAACTAAAATGCAGTTCAATTCAAATAGACATTGCCTCATAGAGATAATGTGGCTGGAATTTGGCCAGAATTTGAAAGAAATAGTTCCCAAACAAACCCTAATAATAAAATAAATGTTATAATGCCATTATTGCGCAAGCAATCAATCAAAGGTAGTTCAAAAACAAACAAATTTTGACCAAATTTAAAAAAGACTCCTTATGGCTAAAGCGAAGCATTTTGCCATCGCTCAGTGCTTAAGCACGCTTAAAACACTTTCTTGAACACTGACTCAACCCGACACAAAATGACACTAAACAAGGAGGATCAAAACTACAACTGCCTTAAAATATTGCCGAAGTCACAACTCTAGACATGTCATTGTTGCACCACCACCATAGCTCTTGCCGACAATGAACAACATCGAGACAGATCTACCCAATACTCATTGAACTGTTTACAAAGACATGTAGAGGAACAAATCTCATTGAATCGCCACAATGGTAGACCGCCATGTACATCCGAGGTTGGTAGTCACACCACAATGATAGACCGCCATGTACATCTGAGATTGGTAGTCACACCATGCCGAGGGATCAGCCCAATCTCGACAGACATCCAGCTACTATTGTCAGACACCTAGTCGGCGATCTTGCTCAAAGGCTATGCACATGGAACCATCCGCAGACGACAAAAATAAACAATCATCACCCATAAAGAACAACAGGGATGAAAACTTCCCAAGCTATCCATAAAGAACAACTGGGATGAAAACTTGCAAGCTACTCGGCAACATCACCACAAGCATCATTGAGGCAGGATTAGAGCCAAAAGACTTCTATTTGAGATGACAACAGACATAAATCGAAGCGACGTCGTCACAAGACCAAAATGTACTAATAAGGTGATCCATTAGGCATTATGACGTTTTTGCAACAAATCCATACATTCAACTCAGCAGGTAAGCTTACACATGATAGAGTAACAAAAAAACGACTGGATGCTCATAACTGGCAGTATGTACTTTGTACATTGTCCGCATACTTACAGAAAGGGGAAGAATGCACACTCCACTCTGCCGCAACTAAATGATACAACAATATGGTGATTTAACTCATTTCACTGCACAAAAGGCTGTTGTCCTAACCTCTAAGGCTCTTGCTCGCCTCCAAGGGGGAACTCCCCCAAATAATCTCTATTTACAAACGATTCCCCGCGCCTTTCTCTCCTCCTAACAGTATGTGTTAACTTAACACCAGGCTAAAACTGTTGGCCACCCAAAATCGCTATCCTTTCAGTATCATGACAACGGTCCGTTGCTTTGCAATATGCGATCTGAATCAGAGGAAAGCTCCTCCTCCAAGGCGCTAAGAAGATCGAGGTACTCGCTGAATACATCATGTGACTGCAAGTGGTTTGCACACATGTCAGAGACACTTGTAAGATTCTTAAACCCTGAAAAACGAGCACCATTTATGCTTTGCCAACCTGTAGAGTGATGCTATATGCTTTCCACAACCTCAGATCATGCCGAAAGAGATCCACCAAAACCTGAGGAAAATAAAAAGAATGCATTACAGCAGCAAGGACGACTAATGCAATGAAGGATGTAACCTCGCCTCCTAGGAGGATGTACCGACACTACCTTTCCAATGAAATGAAGCACAAAGGTCCTTTGCGTTTTCTCGGAAAAGGAAAAAAAAAAAAGGACGACTAATTTTGCAAAACCAAACAATTCACCTCCAAACCATCACGCCTCGAAACGCTATTATTCACTGATAACAGTGCACCACCTAGATTAATATCTGATCTAAGAAACGGATTCTGCAACAATTACTCCATCCAGTTAAGTGCAAGTTGTGCGGCAAGTAAATACCAGTGTGCAGTGAAGAACCAGCTATATATGTTCGGATGCAAACAAAAACTTGAGCCCAGATGCAAAAGGCAATGACAAGGTTACCAAGAACAGCACATTCAAACAATTCACCTCCAAACCATCACGCCTCGAAACGCTATTATTCACTGATAACAGTGCACCAGCTAGATTAATATCTGATCTAAGAAACGGATTCTGCAACAATTACTCCATCCAGTTAAGCGCAAGTTGTGCGGCAAGTAAATACCAGTGTGCAGTGAAGAACCGGCTATATATGTTCGGATGCAAACAAAAACTTGAGCCCAGATGCAAAAGGCAATGACAAAGGTTACCAAGAAACGGATTCTGCAACAATTACTCCATCCAGTTAAGCGCAAGTTGTGCGGCAAGTAAATACCAGTGTGCAGTGAAGAACCGGCTATATATGTTCGGATGCAAACAAAAACTTGAGCCCAGATGCAAAAGGCAATGACAAGGTTACCAAGAACAGCACATTCAAACATTTTAACTAAAAAGGGCAGCCCAGTGCATGTAGCTCCCACTTGCGCAGGGTCCGGGGAAGGGTCCGACCACTTTGGGTCTTGTACGCAGCCTTTCCCTACATTTCTGCAAGAGGCTGTTTCCAGGACTTGAACCCATGACCTCATGGTCACAAGGCAGCAGCTTTACCACTGCGCCAAGGCTCCCCTTCAAACATTTTTAACTAGCACACAAGAATTATTAACCATGTCAAAGCATAGATTTATAGAAGTATTACCTCTGCACGCCTCAATAAAGTTGCTAGCACCACGATCCATTCCTTAAACTTGACAGAACACATATGAGCAAGAAGGAATTCAGCATCTAGCCGGCTCTGAAGTGTGTCCATTTGGAGCTGTCATCAGAACATCAGTATTACAAGTGAGAACTTCGTCATTCAAGAAAAGCAGATGGAAACAAAATAATATATTTTCTATTGTGTGACTTGCAAACTTTCAAACCAACCAAGGGTATTACAAGTGAGAACTTTATCATTCAAGAAAAGCATGGAAATAAAATAATATATTTTCTATTGTGTGACTTGCAAACTTTCAAACCAACTAAGGGTGTATCGACTATCGAGGTATGTGATGCATCTGCTTGAACCAAGTAAACAGGTGATCTGCACAAGATCATCTCAGCTTATTATTCCTTTTGTATTTTCAATACTGTCAAGTGATATGCTGATTTTCTCAAACAAATCATCTCCCTAGGTACTTGAAAGACAGCCGTAACATTCAGGTTCTAGCTTTGAGCACAGCACAATTAGCATGAGAAAACTGCAGCAAACACTACTATGATTTTTCCAAGACTAAGAACGTCAATACCATTTACAATGTGACCAATACCTGGTTGAATTTAAACACAATAGAGATGGAGAGTTTTACTAGGGCTGTCAAAAAGGTTCAAGCTCGACCAACTGTTTGACAATGTGAATTTTTGTCCAAAAAGACCACTAGCCGAATGATATTGTCAAAAAAGACCACATGCGGTATGAAATGCGAGAAAAGACCCCCATTTTTCGTGGCGGCAGGCGCGCTAGGTGACGCGTGGCACCTGCCACGGGCCGAGGCGGCTGGGCCCCGCCGCCACCCGACGAGGCGGCCGGCCGGGCAGGTGGCACCTGCCGCCAGCACTCCAGGCGGCCGGCGGGATGCTGTGCATGTCAGCATGCATGTACGAGAGCATGCATGTACGAGAACACAGCCAGCCAGCTCTTGAGGCATGCATGTACGAGAGCATGGGCAGCCTGCCGCCTGGAGTGGTGGCGGCAGGTGCCACCTGCCCGGCCGGCCGCCTCGCCGGGTGGCGACGGGGCACAGCCGCCTCGGCCCGTGGCGGCAGGTGCCACGCGTCACCTGGCGCACCTGCCGCCACGAAAAATGGGGGTCTTTTCTCGCATTTCATACCGCATGTGGTCTTTTTTGACAATAACATTCGGCTAGTGGTCTTTTTGGACAAAAATTCTGACAATGTAGGCTCAGCTCGAGTTCAGCTTGAGACGCTAACGAGCCAAGATCAATCCTGACCTCAACCTCGCAAGCTTTAGAGGCTCGAGCTCAAGAAGTTCGGTAAAGCTGGACAGAACTTGTACTAAGTGGTCCACTTAGAATCCCAAGCCCACCATTCTTCAAACAATGTGTTAAAGCCCGAATGAGGTTTTAATCCAAGAAGTAGATATGGCATCAACTGCCCTAAACTGATTAGCTTTTGACGAGTCCACCAAGGGTTATAGCCCACTTTGCAATTAAGCACCGGTTCATGAGAATATTCTCCGCAAACAAAAAGGCGTGTGCAAGCCTTTGACGAGTCAAGAGCTCGCCTAGCTTTAGGCTCAGGGTATTAATCAAGCCCGAGCCAAGCCCTTCATTCTGCGACTCAGATAGGCTATGATTCGTGTCTCAGCCCCGGGTGTATTCACTCGAGCTCTGCTCATTGACAGCCCTAAGTTTTACATATCAGGACTGCAGATTTTTCAAATATGTAACCTATACAGTACAAGTCCAAATGTTTTTTCAAAGCAAAAATTCTAAATAACTAGGTGTCATTCCATTAATGATTATTACATGACCAAGACAAAGGCTCCCAATTTTGCAAAGAAAATTGAACACAAAGTAAAATTGAAGTATTGATTCTTGATGAATTGTTAAACAAAAACCTTTTCTCCAATTAGTTCAAGTGCGGATGCAAAATTCTCCAGTCGAGCAGACCCTTGCCTTTCTCGCTGAAGATATTCCTGCATGAAGTTACAATGAAGTATGATAACAGGTGGCTTTTAAATCAATAAAACTGTTACAATGATGAATGGTGAGAATCTCACCACAAGATCAAATTGAGTCCCTTTGACAAAAGCAACGAGCTTCGAAAGTTCCTTGCCAGACATCAAATAGCTAGCATGGCTCTCCAGAATGTTCATAACAGAGTTAATATGTGGGCTAAGTTCTTTCATTGAGTTACTGTCCAGATAGGGAATAATAACACATAAGTTCTGGTAACAGCACCATAACCATTCAAAAAAAACGACGTAACCTTTTAAAGTTAACTAAAAAATGTACCTTTTCAAGTCAGAAGATTGTCTCTTGTATGGCGAACGGAATAGAAGATAGCCCATAAACCTTGGAGATAGTTTTTCAGAGTCCGTATTGGCATTTTCAAAGTCTCTGCCAGACCTTAGCAAGAAGCGTACCTAAGAACATTAATGACATTCCTTAATTCCATTGGAGAATATAAATATAGGAAATAGACAAGTCATAGCATAAAAAGCATACCAGCTCCCCAGCAAGCTCGTACAGAGATTCATCGAGTGTAGCCTGCAAAGTTACAAACACTTAATTGAGAGCTTGAACATGTGAGACAACTAGCACATAGACCAAAACCACCTTATGATCAAGGTAAAAGAATTACTTGAAGCAAACGGAGTGCACAATACTGACTGACAGCAGGGCCTTCCAGCTTAGCAATGACCTGTAATCATACAACATTTTAGGCACTAATTCTTGCGGAACTAAATGATAATAATGGTGAAAATAATCTTTGTTAGTGCATAACTCTGAGCAATACTATCATGAATCAGATATTATTTAACATATCCTAGAAGGGCATACCAATATGTAGCAAGCAGCAGTCCTGTACCATCTCCGTTGGAAACATTCCTCAAACATCCTACCATGGAAGATCAGTCATATAAGAACGCAACAATTAAATTTATTTCAAATGTTAACCAATTATTAACCACTGTCGATGCTACACAGTAGTTTGTTGGTAAACATCGTAAACATTTTTTTAGAGTCTGCACTCCCAAGATACAAACGTGGGTGCTAGGCTGGTAACAGTAAACCTTCTGCAAGTATCTATATACACAAATAAGGAATCAATGGAGTTATGAAAAATGACTGCCAATACAAATCAAGCAACATACATATCCTCTAAAAACCTAAGAAAATCCCTGAGCTCTACAAAATTAGGGTCATTCTGACCCCACAATAGAAGTAGTCCATGTTAGCGTGATTAACAAGTCAACAGAATCAACATGGATCAAAGCGTGATTAATAAGTCAACAGAATCAACATGGATCATTTAGATTCTTGTTGATGGACATCAACTATGGCATATGGAAGTGTGCAAATGTACAATCTAGCTGATGTAAGACAATTACTAAGAGCAAGAGTTACAACTACATTATAAAAGGCAGCACACTTACTCTGTGGATCGTCCAGCTGCAGAGAAAAGATCTGCCCAGTGCCGGCCATCAGTCTTCCTAGCAACACTGACTACTACATCCATATATTCAGAAAAATTTCGAAGTAGGTCACATGTCTTCTCTAAAAGAGACTTCTTTGGAGATTCACTTTTTTGTGGAAGTTGGTTTTTTGAAGCACTTGGCCTGCAATTAGCAAAGTTACCAATCAGAAAAAGAATTTGATTCATTATTTAAGCAATGATGACATGAAAGCTAGCAACTTAGTGAACAAACGATGTAAGCATGCTACCAGTTACAGCATTAATATTATAGTGATGGTCTGATGGATGGCATCCACTTCAAAGAATTTTATTATCAAAAAAATACACAATGAACTATGACATGTTCCATCTTTGTTTCAGCTCCAAATTGCAATATGCAGTAGATTTTACGAGCATAGTGAAAGAGTCAGAATCAAATACCTTGATATATCTGCTTCAAATACCGTAAACAGAAGCCACTCTAAACAGTGAGAGAAGTGAGGTTTCTCTGCTGACAAGTTTGCCAAACGCAAAGCTTCTTCATGTTTGTCTCTCTGTTAAATAAATAGAATGGAAAAGTAATTTTAGAGGCACAAGAAAATGATTTATACCACATTTAATATAAAATAGGGAAGTTGACGCAAGTAGTCCAATAAAGCATCGCTGTAAACATAACTCCATAGTAAAGCCACAAAATTAACCTTCTGAAGACAACAACCCTAGATTGATGTAAGTGAAATCATCTTCTTTTATGCTTACATTAAGTATGTCCAAAAGTCCTGCTACACAGTTCAAGCAGGCAAATATCATAATATAACAGTCTAATAAAAAATTAATCCCAGCATTCTTCCTAACGTATCAAACATTTCTCCAAGGGATAGCACAATGGCTGCAAATTCGTTAGACCTTAACAACAGCTTACTCCTTGTTATCTCTTTATTATTCTGGACTCACCGGTGAATCTTTAGAGCAACTCTAGCAGATCCACTGAAACTCTGTTCCACAAATTTTGTTTGAGGGATCCTGTAAAACGAATTTGCGGTACCGCGGATGGCACGGCAGAATCACCAGCCGCCACCGCGTCCTTCACGGCGGTGAGATCGATCTCCGCCTCGCGCAATCTCTTGGTGGTTGGCCAAAGTTGGTCGCCGATCTCGAGGAAGCGACCTCACGCGCCCCGGCCGCCGCTGCGGGAGAGCGCGCCGCGTTCGCGTGCCTGCTTCGAGCGCCACGGCTCGACGGCAGGCCGGCTGGAGCTGCCGGCCCCCACGTCGTGCCAGGCATGCTTTTGCGGCAGTGACCCGCCGCGGCCCCCACGCCCACGAGCCCCGCCGGCCATGGATCTGCGAGAAATGAATGCGTGCGCGCGGAATCGCTCGCCGGCGAAGTGGGAATGGACGCTAGAGTAGGGATTGCGGCAGAGGGGGTGGTGGAAATGGAGGATACGAACCCTAAATTGCCCTCTGTTAGGTAAATATAGGCGGAGGGGGGGATATACGGGCCGCCTGTACAATTTTTACAGGCCGAGCCATTTTTAGCGGTTCTGTTCGGGCCGGAAAACTCGCAAATCCTGTAAAACGTCCAGAATTATAAGGGCCAGCGAGGTTTTAGCGGATCTGCTAGAGTTGCTCTTAGAAAATTATAAAAAAGAGTTTCCAAAGAGCGGGATGACCAGAGACGTTGATGAATTAACAGGCAGAAGCCATGTTAACTTTGCAAATTCATTCAGTAAGATAGCAAGATAACGCAACTTATCCAAGCTAAAATCAATGGTGGGAAAGGATTTAGATGACAACGCATAAAAAAATATTCATAGATCACATTGGATGTGTGTAGCAATGTTTATGCAATCTTCATCAAATTTTGCCCTTTACATTTCATTTTTAAGCGTAAGTCATGTTTTTTACGGGTTGTGTACTAACACTAATCTGATGTAAGAACTCAAATTTAGATGCACTGCTAGGAGTCCCAAAAGCATATATTTGACTAATGTGGGAATCTGAAAAAAAATATCATTCTTACCAGATTAATGGAAAAGTTTCTGAATATTGCCTTTATTATCTTAAATAAGGTCAACTGATAGAAAACATATACCAAAGAGGAACGATCATTGCTAATTCTACCTGAAGAAGATGCCGTAATAAACAATGCAATATTGTTTGCGCCTTTGGAGAAGGCTCAAAGCATGGGAACTCCGCCGTTGAGAAGGACGTCCTCTGAGAAACACCAACAACTGCACCAACATTTGGCAGGAGACCAAGAGGATACACCTCACGGTCAAATTCAAGCTCTGGATCCAACTACAGAATCAAATAAGACATGCTTAATTTAGAATAACATCATGAAAAGCTTTTCATTTGATAAAAGATCAGCATATGAAAATATTACAGCTTCTATTAACAGATTTACCCAAAAAATATTAACATTTCACAAAAAGTAGGTGGTAAACTCCAAGCAGATATCAAAATCATTGCAAGATCTAAGAAGTAAGATCAGTACCTGCAGAAAATCCTCTTGCCTAAAAGGATTTGCTCCATGTGATGGGTACCATACCTAAAACAAAGCAGTTTCTGCATTATAAGGATAGCAAGCAAAATTTTGAAAAGAGAAAAACATCTATGACCCAAAAATACATGTGCATAATAGAGAGAATATGTATTAAAGAATACCACTAAAACCGACCTGCATCCCTTGATGGCCATAGTCAAGCCATGAAACCTCTTTGATAAGATTACCCTTCTCTTCCTTCTGAGAACCAACGACCCAGAAGAGTTCAACTGAATTTGTAAGTGCTTGTTCATGTCCATCATCCATGTCCAGCACAGAAAGTTCCCCATTCACCCGCAAGATCAGACATCTAATATATTGCAAGCCAAATAAGAATCAAGGAGAATAGG
Organism: Hordeum vulgare subsp. vulgare; assembly: GCF_904849725.1. Taxonomy (NCBI): domain Eukaryota; kingdom Viridiplantae; phylum Streptophyta; class Magnoliopsida; order Poales; family Poaceae; genus Hordeum; species Hordeum vulgare. Next base: position 532,010,052 of record NC_058523.1, on the reverse strand, counting down.
ACCAGGTGACATCTGGATTAAAATATACCTTGAAGGTTGTTGGGACGACAGGTTAGAAGATCCATTTGTATCTTGCTTCAGCACACCTTCATCAGTTGGTTCAGGAATCAAGCGCATTGAAACAGGTGGGCTTTTTGGACTCATAATTGAAAGTTCTCTAACTGTTGAAAGCTGTTTAATCATAGAGAAATGCACATTATAAGGCAGAAGCTAACAAAAGAATCTACATTGAGGATGCAAAATTCTCACGTCACCTGTAAAACTGGACTACTGGTAGGTGACAATTCTCCCGAGATCATCACATGGAATATATGCACATCAAATGGACTGTAGGTAACGAGAATGTAATCCTGAAAGACATCCATGACAATGGGTCTACCAAGCAGTGGTTTCCGATAAAGTAAGGAGCTATGATCAAGGTGATATCTTGGGAAAAAGAGCAGCTCGTACCTAAGACAAATGCAGTGAACGTGTCATATAGTTAAATGCTAAATAGCAAGTCATACACGTGTGAGAGATAAGTGGTATTTAAATAGGTAACGAAGCACTGAGAATAGAAAAATATTAATGATTCTTTTGACATATAACAAACTGTTAGGTTCAGACAGTATCTATGTGAGTTCAAGCACTTGTTCAAAGCATGAAGCTCAGTTCAAATACTCCCTCCGTCCCAAAATAAGTGTCTCAACTTTGTACTAGCTCTAGTACAAATTTGTACTAAGCTTGAGACAGTTATTTTGGGACGGAGGGAGTACATAACTAAACAGCTTCCATGCGCAGAAAGTTTCAGACTTGAGACAGTTACCAGATAGCAAAAAATAAGGTAAGAAAGTGAGACTAACGTGTTTGATGATTCGACATAATTGCATACGATGACTATTTTACCCAGCCACAACAAGCCTTTGCATTGAATCTTTTGCTCTTGAGTAACATCCCCAAAAAAACGCCATCTTTTGTTTCGCAAATCATACAGCACTAGGCCACGAGAGCCAGCAACTGCCAAGTACATGCCATCATCACTTGCAACTACATGCATAACTGGCCAGTTCTGTGAACTATAGGACACCTGCTTCCAAAAGATAAGTATTACAATGAGCCATACGTCAACATATGTTGCGTTTTACCTAATAAGCAGATCAAAAATAAAACCGAAGACTTAACTGGAACATTAAGATGTAATATCTTAAGTTCATCAGTATCATCAGGTTGCACTAATAGGATTCGATCTTCACCATAAAGAATCTGGCGAGTATATGTTGTGCTCGAAAGTCCTCTGTTGAGGCAACATTTGGCAAATGAGAAAGCAAGAACCCTTTCTGATAAGCTCTCTTCAACTGCAAATAATTTATATCCATAATCATCCCACTGAATGTGTGATGTCCCACCCATTAGAGGCTCAAATTTTTGGGCATTAGGTTTAACCATTGGAGACAAAGCAGAATTCGATCCAGCTTGACGAAATGTGCACATCAACCGACATCCAGATACAGACCAAACAGTAAGTCCCCTAAATTTCCATCCAACTGCAAAAGCACAATTGTCAGGCGTCCAAGATATACAAGTAACAGGACCTGTATCTTCCACTGAATACCTACAAATTTTTATCCAAGAAAAAAGAACAGTTATCACAGCTTCAATTGAATAATAACTGGAAAAAATTGCTACTAAATCAGTACACTTCAGTCGCAAATGACAAAACAAAATGTTGAAACATTGACATTTCTGGCAAAATGACATGTTTAAATGTATGCACGAAAAGACAATATTGACATTAGGTGCTTAACCAATACAATCAGGCACTCAAAATTCACTGGAATTTGCAACACTTTGAGATGACGACGTCTAGTAAATAAAGTAACAAAATGTCTCAAAATTCCACTAATGTTTCATTACATGTAAGAAGGGTTTCCTAAATCAGTACAAATTTGCAACCAACTGCCAGAAAGTTAGGTCGTCAGAACTCAGAACAACCAATGCAACTTGTTCTTAACAGCTTAAGAAAAAACATATATCTGTATGAGAGGCTTACCCCCAGTCAAACAAAGAAAGAGTGCGTATATGCCGCGCATTCTCAGCCAGGTCATACAATTCAACAACACCTCTGCTGCACCCGACGGCAAGAATCTGCTGTTCGGAAGCCACAGAAGTACACATTGCATCGACAGTGTTCAACCATCTGTCTACCCTGATGCCGCTGGTTTGCTTTAATCCCTTCTTGCCAACCGTACAAAGCGCAACCTGACAGTCTGAGTACACAGCAACTAGCAATCTTAGCTTCACCGACAACTCAACATGGACGATAGCAAAATCCCCTGTGCAGCAGGGAGCAGGCCTTGCATTAGAATTTCCTCGCAAGCTAGGCGGATCAAACACCAAAGCATCTACAACGGCAGCAGTTTTGTCGGGCGAGCATGCGGAGCAACGAAGCTTGAAGCTGTCCGAGAACTGGCAAGCAAGAACAACAACAACACATGCAGCATGCTTAAGATAGCAAGTAGGAAGCAAAGATGGCACAAGTACACGCTTCGCTTCTAACGGGCGACTTACAAGAAACAAAAGCAGTATGCATTTCCATGTACCTCAGCATTCCAGGACACGACCTGCAAGTGCCCATTGGACAGTCCAAGGAGCATGCTCTTGCTGTCGCACGCGAAATTGCTCCTGAAACATGATACCATACTGACACATTAGCTCCCCGCAGCAGGAATTTTTGTTGGCTCTCGTGTCTGGGGGTAAGGAGCAGTGGCCGGATACCGTACGTTACAGAAATGTCATTGGCGAGAGGGACCTTCTCGACGATTACTTGGGACAGACCGGCGAGGCAGAGCCCGGGGAGCTGCTTGCCCCCGACGATCAGCGGCTTCCCCGAGAGCTGCACCTTGTATATGTGGAGGTAGAAGGAAGAGGTCTGCGCACAGCACACGCACACACACACAGTCACACACACACGCATGGAAGTGAGTCGTTGAGCGGAAGAGAGAGAGGGAGGGAGCTGGCGCGGAGCAAGCGGGGAGAGGCTGACCAGGACGGCGACGGTCTTGGCGTCGGGGCTCCAGACGGCGTCGGCGTTGGGGCCGTGCGCGGCGAGGGAGTCCGGGGAGCGGTCGAGGCGGGCGAGGCGGACCTTGTGGTGGGAGGCGGACCAGAGGTGGAGCGAGGCGGGGCAGACGGCGAGGAGGAGGCGGCCGAGGACGCGGAGGAGGACCGCGCCGTCGGACTCGCCCGGGTCCAGCGGGATCGACTGCGGCCACCCGTACGCCATGTACATCGCGGCGGCGAGCGGCCCCCCCTCGCCGGCGGGCGTCGTCCGGCCGGGCGAGATGCGGCGCGGGTCGGGGGAGATCTGAGGGACGGGGGAGGAGGCTGGTGGGGCGAGGCGATGCGGGAGATGCGCACCGGTTTCTTTCTTTTTTGTTTTGCCTTTTCGCTCCCTCGCCCTTTTTCTTTTCTTTATCTACAAACACAATTAGTTTATTTCGGGATCAGATCGGAGATTCCTGGCCATCAGATCAGATCGCTGCTGATTTCGCTTCATGTAACGGCGAAGTCGATGGCAGCGGAGGAGGATCACCGTGACAGGACCGTTCCTACAAACTAAACCTGGGCATAGTCCGGGTCGGACCGGGCTTTAAAAAGTCCGAACGGGAAAACTCAGGCCCGAGCCCGGCCCGGCCCGGCCGTCGGGCCTAACAAATCGGGCCCGAACCCAGCCCGAACATGCAAAGCTTGGTAAAGCCCGACAGGCCCGGCCCGTTCTAGACTTAAAAAATACGTTTTGCAAGCCTGAGCCCGGCTCGGTCTGCTCTTCGGGCTTACTTTTCAGACCTGAGCCCGGCCGGGCCCGGGATTTTCGGGTCGGGTCGGCCGGGCCTGGCTGTCCATGCCCAGATGTACTTCAAACCAAGGTCAAAAAGATTTGCCTCGTTCAATCGACAATAAAAGAGATCAAGTACTTTCCCTCGGGGAAAAATGATCGGGTACAAGAGTGAAAACCACATGCGGTAAATTATATTGTCCAGGTGGAAGCAAATTAGTCATCGAACTCAAGAAACGGTAAAAGCCGATGTATAAACTTGCTCTGTCTAATTTTATCTTTTCAAGAAACTCCGTCTAATAACATATGACATTGTAGTCACGGATAGTGTCAAACCGATAGCAGGCCTGAGCCGGCTTCGAAAACTACCTTGGATTTGTACCTTACGTGTGTGGTAACCGCAAAGGAGTTGGGACTCAATCCTCGGGGCCCGATCCCTAGGTCGTGGATCATATCTCTGCCTCAGATTGTACTTGATTTTCCGCATATTTTATCGACGTGACAGTATCTTTGACATACCAAGTATATATGGAAGTGTGTTTGTGACACCATGTTGTTTCCTAGGGGGTGATAAACATGTGGGTTGGTATGTGTCGTGGTGCTCAATTTGACAATGAAAGGGGGGTATGAACGGAGTTTGGTCTGACGAGACGTGATTGGAGACACAAGAATGTATACAAGTTAGGACCCCTCGATGGAGAAGGTAAAAATACTAGTCATGTCTTTGTGTGATTTAAGTTTACGTATGGGTACGCGGAGACTATAAACCTTTAGATAGATTCCTTAGGCGTGTTTACATAGAATGCATTGTCGCAAAGGTCCCTTCAACTATCTAGTAATGACTTGGATTGATTATAGGTGATTGACAGCCCACTACTAGTAGTAACACGTGTATATATTATTATGTCCCCATTGCGTTTCGATAGATCAAACTCCATTCATACCTCCCCCTCCCTCCCACCTTCACTGTCAGATTTAGCACCACGACAAGCAATGGGTCGTTCGTTGCTCGCGAAAAATGGAAAGATGAGTTGTGTGTGAACTGAAAGATGTATGTAGCCAAGGGCACTGGGCAGCGCCCCGGCCGGTCGACAAGACAGAGAGACATGCCTGGCATAGTCGCATAGGAAGGCAACGTCATGTTCGCTCTTGTATGCACATGGCATGGCAACTCAATCATCGAATTAATGCACTCTTTCAGAGTTAAATAGTGTGCATGTCGCAAACTTGAAGTGTATGATAGTTAAATAGTGTGCATGTCGCAAACTTGAAGTGTATGATACGCTTTGGTGCATAATCATACGTATCATGGTCGCAAACTTGGCACACATGTGACATAAAGGTCCTTGGCCAATCACTAGGCATCCGCTGGCAGCCACCTTGTTCCTATTTGACGAGCTAGTGACGCGTTAACGACCATTGCAATGTTGATGGTATTCCTTATGGTCTATGCTATTCACTTCTTTAGTCACTCATTTGGTGACTCCGTAGTAAAATGTTGTGTTTATATTGCTCAGTTTCGGTCAAATAGCTCAGTCTCTATGTCACTGCTCTCACCCTCGCCCTCTCCCCGCATAGTAGATTTAACGTCGTTGCCGGTGTTACCTGCATGGCGCGACCATGCCATCGTGGGACTACGGAGAGAGTTCCTTCTATGATTCGACGAGGAGCAGGGTGCATTGCTCTAGCTTTTCCCAATTTGAGGATTTACTGTTTCCCCTATATTAAATCGTTTTGGTTGGTGTTGTAGGTGTTGTACAAGGATTGGAGCAGGCTAGCAATGGATGTGTCTCCCTCATGCCACCATAAGCTCACGTGTGGAAAGATGATGACTTTTTAGTCAATTGATACCATGAGGAAATTTCTTGGGTGTGCAAGCATACCTTGGCTTATCTCGAGCTAGGTCGGGCTTCGGGTCGTGCCAAAAAAACCCGGGGCTAAAAACCCAGGCCTGAGTCCGGCCCATCCCGGCCATCAGGCCTAATAAATCGAGCCCGACCCCGAGAAAGTCCGACACGGCCCGGCTACGACTAAAATTATGTTTTACACAAGCCCAAGCCCGGTCTGATGGCACAATTAGGCTCGCCCTGATCCGGGATTTTCTGGTCGGGTTAGGTCGGGTCGAGCCGTCCGGGTCGGGCTGCCCATTGCCAGTTATATGTGCAAGTCATGTGAGTTATTTTTACCTCATTTCGAGGTGCTCTAGTAATTCTTTATTCGACTAGTGTGCAATCAATAAGGGCATGTGTAATTTGGACATTTGCATGTAGTTGAACCATCCTATAAATATGTGCATTGTTTGTTTGTTGTTACTGCTTTAAGCTTGATTACCAAAATAGTTCACTACAAAATGCAAGTGTTTCAGCTGTCCCATGTTGTAAACGTATGTTCATCGTACGCAGCCAATAAATAATGCATGAATGCAAAGCTATGTTCATTTGTGGATTCTAATTTATCCTTGGTGTTGAACATGTAGGAAGGTCAATTATGTGGATATTTGGAGCAGTGGTGTCCTTTGAGATCTGTTTGGATAATAGAAGGCCCCGGTACCTTTTCCTCAAGGAGTGACCCTCGATCATCGAACCCTTGAGAGGATGTGGGCTACGATAGAGAGTCAAACAAGTTATTGTCATCGAATTAAATTCTAGTTTTTTAACCAAACCTTTAATAATCTTTCTGGGTGTAAACATTGAGATGAAAATAGGAATGTGTATGAGGTCTTACTCTCACAACCTTATATTTGTGCTTGGGGTCTTGTCTTGATAATAAACATAGATTTGGAAGATAACGGCTATGTTATGCTTGCTACGTGATGAAGCGGGGGGTGTCCAAAGTATGCCTTGAGTAGTGTGCGGCCTGCATCAAGAGTTTGTTGTCCAACTGATGGCTCTTACCGTTGCACGAGGTTACCTTGATTATTAAGAATAAACATTTAGACAAAAGCATGGAGTGTTTAATGACTACACATCATTAATCCTCAAATAATTGTTTCTCCTGTAGTACTAACTCCTTCTCTCACAGTTGTTCGGTGTAGCATTCCATGCATCATCGCTCCTTAACCTCCTTCTTGAATGACCTACGAGTTCATCGGTGCGTGTATCGCCTTAGAACAAGAACAAAACAACAAACAACCCCACTACGAGTTAATGAAGTTTTCTCGTACCATGACTCGGGCCTATAGCTCCGCCGCTAAAAGGGGTTGTTTGACTATTAGATGAAGAAGAGTCCAAGTCCTACCAGACCTAGAGAACAAGATAGAGGGAAGATGAATCGACTAAAGCTCGCCATAAATACCTCAAGACCAAGACGAAGGAGGGGTCTTGGATCTCAATGACCAAGACAGAGGAAACAAATCCATGTCTAGTTTAGCATATAACATATTCGATCTAAGCCACTCCATCAATTTCGACCACAACGAAACCCAATGGCCTCATATAGAAGTCACCCCCCATTGTACTTGTTGATATGTTATTCCTCAATATAATTCCAGATAAGCAAGATTAGGGTTATTACTTGCATCGCAATGGCCCAGACTCTGTTCTTCTGTGATCCCATGTGAAGAACTTTCTCGATACTGTGTCGCATGGGGAATCCATCACGGAGGCTTTTTTTTCATCAACCTTGTTGCCTCCTCAATGATGTGTGAGTAGTTTCCACATGACCTACGTGTCCATAACAATAGCTAGATGAGACACTCTCTCTCTTGACATCATTTTTTATTCTGATACCACTTTGAACCCGTCCACGACTACAAAACCGAACCCACACCACCCACTAACCGACCCCCCTAAATAAAAAAGAAAAAAGAAAAACCTCTTGGGGATGGATCCGAGCGGGACCAGGCATCGATCCCTCCCAGTCCATCTCCTACTCCTCCTCCACATAGTTAACTTTATTTGCTCTAATTTTGAAGTGCAGTGAAGCCCCCCTTGCAGTTTGCGGCATGTAAATGTGAAGTACGACAAGTGTGACCTGCTGGCAGGTCATGCCTGTCCCTGGGCTACACATGTTCCTTTCCCTTCACGCGGGGTAGCGTGGGTCTATACTCGGCCTCTCCTGCCTCTCTGTCCTTCCTCGAGGGGGCTGGTCGTGCTGTGTGCTCCTGGGAGACGCGGGTTCCACGGTCTCGTCATCGAATTGCGGCAGTAGACGTCGAAGTGGGTAGCTTTTTTTTATCCGAACACTCGGTGCCATACCCTTCTTCGGCTGCCAGAACATTCATCCATCTATCGTTGAGGGAGTCCAGCTCGGCTCTGAGCTACTGCTGATTTGCTTTTAGGCTCTGGGTGGTGGCTATGAGCTGCTGCCTGAACCTTTCTTGGTCCTTAGGGTCTTCGGGAACTGTGAAGTCTTCGGCTTCCAAGCTATCTTCCTCCTCGACAGGGGGAGGTAGTTGTCGTCCTAGGTATCATCGAGGTCTTTGGGATCATGCTGATCCTCAGGCCTTTCCGGGTTCTCCGGTGGTTACTCGGGGGCTTCGTGGTCGTCGAGGTCCTCCGCGTGTCGTATTCCCCGATTGTGACAGCCCGATGCCGACGTTTCAGAAGATTCCCCACTCTTTTCGTTTTCGTCGTGTGGCTTATTTTATTTGTCGTGTCATCATCGCATCATGCGCATCATCTGCATTGCATCGGCATCTCCGTTGCCGCCAGTTTTCAAAACTTGCATCCGTTATTAGTTGTCGCTTCTCTTCGCGTTCGTCGTTGTTCGTTCCGAGCCTGACCGCACACGCATGCGCCCGCGGCACCGTCGAAACCCTGTTTTAAAAGTGTGCATTAAACTTTCTCTGATCGAGGTGAAACTTGGCATGCGGTCGTGATTAGTTATAGCTAGGCCGCCTGTCGAATTTCGTCGCGATCGGAGACCGTCTGGTACCCGAACGGTCGACCGTAGCGGTCGTCTCCGGATATCCCCTCTACACAACCACTCGTCCGTCACGCATTCGGAATTAGTCGAATCCGACCGCGCGGTTGGATCCGGGTCGAAATTTCGCTAAACCTAGCCCCCTTTCCTATTTAAACACACCTCCCCTTCCATTTTAGGCCTCCCCTAATCCTGCCTCGAAAACCGTGCAATTCCGAAACCCTAGGAGCCATCTCTCTCTCCTCCCAGATCTGATCCACCCAGGGCGCCGATCTGGACCGTCGGATCCCTGATCCAACGGCCCAGGCTCCTCCCGCAGCCCCCGTCCTTGGCCTCCCGTGGCCGAGGTGTTCCTCCCGCGCCTCGAGCCGCCGACCGCCGGGCTGCCCGCACCGCCTAAGGCTCCCCGAGCCCATGCCTTCCTCGCCGGTCGCGCCCTGCTCCGCCTGACCGCGCAACCCTGCCTCCCTGCTCCTCTCCGCCGCTCGCCTGCAAGGAGCCGCGCCGCTGCGAGGAGCTGCGCCAGCCGCTCTCACTTCCCCGCTCCTTGTCGGATGCGTCGCCGGGAATGGGGTCCGGGGGGCTGGATCCATCCGTCGCCGCCAGATCCGGCCAGCCCCCTCGCCGGAGCCTTGTCGTCGGCCGCCGCAGACTACCCTGCGCCGCTGGAACCCCGTCCTGCCCGTGCTCCAGGAGGGAGACGACGGGGGACGCTCGGGGTAGGCCTATTCCGCCTCGCCAGCTCGTGGGCCGCGCAGGAGCAGCCAGGCTGCCAGATCCGGCCCAGCTAGGGAGCCCCCCATCGGCCTCCTCCAGGCTTCCTCCACCGCCAGCCCAGGCCGGTGTGCATCTGCCGCCCGAGGCCTCCTCCTCTCCTGGGCTCGGCCCACCAAGGTGAGCAGCCCCGCTCCGTTAATCCCCGTCCGTGGCGATTTAATCTATGCTGCGCCATGCCCCTGTGTAGCCCATTAGGATTAGATTCGGCCCGTTAGCTATTTAGATTTTTCGGAGTTTGATTATAAATTCCAGAAAATTAGACGTTTAATAAAATCCACGTAACTTTTTATCCGTAAGTCGGATCGAGGCGTATTTTATATGGTTTTGGCGTAGAATTTTGCGTAGAATAAGATTATCGAACTTGCATAATTATTTGACGTAGTTTAACGTGCCAAATGCCTAGTTTTGCGTGTTGTTTCAATAGGATACGCCCCGTATTTAATTTTCGTGCAAGTCCGGATTGCTCGAGTGCCGCATTAGAAATGCCCATGTTCTAGGAACTATTTTTCCATGTATTTTAGGCCAGTCATTTGTATTTTTGCGTGTAGGGTTTGCCGGTAGTTTATTTTCCCGCGTATAGGTTATTTTTTCTCGCATTTATGTGCGGCATTATTTTGTGTTGCAAACCCCACATATTTTATATGTTTCCGGGGTAGAAAAATCCCGTGGATTTTTCTGTGCAATTAGTTTTAGCTTTTGAGGAAGTTAGTTCGCGCGATATTTTACCGTGATGCCCTTTTGTTTAATTCGTAGGATTTATTCCATGCCTCGTTTGAATTAGTTGTCAACTAGGGAGTTCTTCTTAAATATTTTGTTTAGCCCCTGGTATCTTTAGTTGCAATAGAAATGCATGTTTAGGTGTGTTTTGCTTGCTCTCAAGTTGCTAGAAATAGTGCTGTTTTGGGCGTGCTGAAATATTTCTAAGTCTGGAATCTGTTATATTTTGTTGCTGTCTTGTCTTGCTTGCATCTTGTGATCTGTAGCTCTTTTGAGGTTGGTCCAATGGAGTTAGTTGTAGCCCTTATGTTTCTCTAGCTTGCTGTGAATTTTCATGCCATTTGGAGTCCTGTAGCTTATGGTTTTTCTGCTGTCAATATGCCTTCAGGCTGAAAACTGCATTTTCATGAGGTGTTATTTTCACTAAGTCTGAAATAGTGTGTGAGATGCCATTTTGTGTCTTCTTTTCCTAGTGCTCCTTGCTTCCATGCTAGTTGTTGTTAGTTGTTCGTAGTAGTGCTTCTTGCCCTCTTCCGTGCCATGCCTTGCTTGTGCATTTCGGAGTTATGTAGCTCGTAGTTGTGGGGCGTAGAATATGCTATGTGGCTGATTTTGGCAGATTGTAGTCATTTCTTGTTTTGCTCGTAGTTGTTGAAACGTAGCTCCGATTTGATCGTGTCCTACATGAAACTTGCTTAGAATCTCGTGTAGATTCATTTTCTCTTGCTGTTTGTATGTCTTGAAGTGCTCGTGACCGTCGTTGCACACATATTGCATTCATGCCATCATATCTTGCGGTGCTTGTATCTTTTGAACCGTAGCTCCGTTGGAGGTGATCTCTATGTGTAGATTGCTTGCCTTGACGCGTAGAATCACGTGAACCTAATTGTTTTGCTGTTTAACAACTAATTAAATGCATTAGTTCAGATCTGGACAGAATTGTAAATTAACATGTGAGGTCGTCTCGGAGGTGCTATATGTCATTTCCGACCTCATTTAAAATGCCTAGATAGGTAGTTTAATTGCGCTTCACCTCTTGCCATGTTTAATCACATTTATTATTGCCGTGTATCTAATTGGGATAGAACTAAATAGTTAACGTGGAGTTTCATCAATATGCAACTCGTTGCATATTGAACTTCACTTAATGTGTAGTGTTTGATTGTGTGAATTGCCATGCCATGCCTTGCATTTTAACCTGTTCATGCATCATAGTAGGTTGTGCATCGTGTGGTGAATATTTGTGTTGATGTTTGTTTCCGGTTTCCTTCGTCTCGTTAGAGTTCCGCAAGCGTGCCGGATTGTGAGGACCCGTTCTACTACGTCGGTTCGTCTGCTTCACTGAGGCATTCTTCTTCCAAGCGGGATCTCAGGCAAGATGATCATTTCCCCAGATACCATTTCTATCATTGTCATGCTAGTTTATCGTTTCTGTCGTTATGTCTCGTTGCCTACCACATGTTAAATTCAGCCTCTCAACAATGCCATGAAAACCTTCAACATGTTCAACCTAGCAAACCACTAATTGGCTATGTTACCGCTTGCTTAACCCTGTGTTAGCGTTGCTAGTTGAAGGTGCTGTTGCTTCCATGTGATAACATGGGTTCCTTGTTATATCACCATATTTAAATGCTATTTAATTTAATGCACCTATATACTTGGTAAAAGGTGGAAGGCTCGGCCTTTCTAGCCTGGTGTTTTGTTCCACCTTTGCCGCCTTAGTTTCCGGCTACCGGTGTTATGTTCCATAATTGAGTGCTCCTAACACGATCGGGGTTGTTATGGGGACCCCCTTGATAATTCGTTTTAGATTAAAGCTGGTCTGGCAAGGCCCAACATTGGTGCTACATTTGCCTAATCACCTAATAAAATTGCATAGGGACTTCCCGGGCCCCGAGGATAATTTAATCAACCCCCGGGGCAGTGCTCCTCATGAGTGTTGGTCCACCCACCTAGCAGTCGGCGGTGCCACCACGGGGCAACTCGAGGTTTGGTTCCCGTACACTTTGCATAGACGGTGTGTCCTGAGAACGAGATACGCGGCTCCTATCGGGTTCGTCGACACACCGGGTGGCCTTGCTGGATTAGTTTTACCTTTGACGAGATATCTTGTGCATCGGGATTCTGGCGATGCTTTGGGTAATCTCAGAGTTGAGGTTTTCCACTAGGGAATCTGACGAGATCGCGAGCTTCGTGATTGAGGATTTCTATGCGGCTTGTGGTAATTTGTGATGGACTAGTTGGAGCGCCCCTGCAGGGTTAAATCTTTAGGAAAGTCGTGCCCGCGGTTATGTGGCAACGTGGAAACTTTGTTTAACACTGGTTCTAGATAACTTGAAGTTAACTTAATTAAAACTTGCCAACTGTGTGCGTAACCGTGACTGTCTCTTTCGTGAGTTCCTTCTTCGACCGAGGACACGGTGGGGTTATGTCTGACGTAGGTAGGTGTTCAGGATCATTCGTTTGATCATCAGTAGACACGACCGTTATGCGTAGATCTTCCCTCTCTTATTTCTTGTACTCGTGAGCTTAGCCACCAAATATATGCTTAGCCGCTGCTGCAACCTCACCACTTAACCATACCTCACCCATTAAGCTTTGCTAGTCTTGATACCTTTAGAAATGAGATTGCTGAGTCCCCTGTGGCTCACAGATTACTACAACACCAGTTGCAGGTACAGGTAAAGGTTACTTGATGCGAGCGCGTTGATTGTTCATTCGGAGTTGCTTCTTCTTCTTCTTCTTCATCGATCTAGGATGGGTTCAAGGCCGGCAGCCTGGGATAGCAAGGATGGACGTCGTTCTTATTTTCTTGTTTGTTTTCGTCCGTAGTCGGACCCTGCTCTTACTCTTGATGTTATGTAATGTACTAATGTGACTCTGATGTAGCTTGTGGCGAGTGTAAGCCAATTCTACTATATACCTCTTCTTTTCAGTACATGTACTTGTAACGATATCCATTCTTGCGACACGACGAGATGCGCTTCTATCCCTGACGAGGCCTTCGTGCCAAATTGAGGATAGGGTCGCAGATTGGGCATGACAAGTTGGTATCAGAGCCGTACCGACCTAGGAGCCCCCTTGATTGATCGAACTTGGCCGAGTCGAGTCTAGTGAAAAACTACTTTGAGTCTAGTTATATATCAGAGAGTAGGATTCTTTTTACTCCTCTTCTATGCTCTGGTGAGGAATCTTGACGTAATAATTTACTCTATTCCTCTTCCCACTCAAATTTTTTTTAGGATCACGCGGATATTTTTGGAATCTATATGATGCCGATGTGACGGAGTTCTGTCTTGGTGCCTCCTGTCTGACTTGATTTTCTTCCGGGGAGTTGAGCTCTAGGGGATTCTTGAGCACATCGTTATCATTTAGATTTCTTAGTATCTCATGACGAAGGATGTTCGTAATTGCTTCAATACTAGTAGTGGCGAGATAACCCCGATGTCCCCAGTACTGGTGCAGATTGTTCGGGAGTACTGCCATACTTTGTATCGTTGTGATCACGAGGGTCTGTTGTAGATGAAGGTCCGAGATTCTGGCCGTGTGTTGACGGATGTGATACAGGTGACGGGTTAGTATAGGAGTTGTGTGTTATTACTCCTTGTATCTGTGTACCGGATTGCATGACTAGATATTTCGGGAATTCTTAGGTGGGAATTCAAGTAGTTGCTTATAGGACAATCTTCCAACAAATGCATGATGTTAGGTTGGGGTTCGACATCTAGTGGATTCGTTTGTTCACGGTCGACTTACAGCGGTACACATTGTGTCTTAAAGAGTCCTTGTAGCTTGCTACGACTCGGGGATGCTTCGTATGTCAGGTGCACTGCCTTGCACTTGATGGCTACTGTAAATCGAGCCCGTGCGATCATGTCCACGAAAATATTGGACGAAATCTTTCTCATGAGTTTGTTCTGGCTAATTGCAAGCCGCATCCTTGTTTTGTTGGAATATGGTAATTCGACTTGCTTCGACGTCAAGTGGTGATTTCAGATCTTTCCTAATCTGTGTTCTCATATTTTTATGTGAATGCAACTTCTTTGCTCAATCGGATCGTCTTATCAACTCTTTACAACCGGAGTCGTCGTATCAATTCCATTCAACCGGTGTGTTTCTCTGCAAGTGGATTCAATCCTCTCCAATTTTTGCAAGATCATTCTCTCGTTTTATTCCGGAGTTCATCTCATCTGTCCCGAGTTGTCTTTGTTTTTCCCCGCCCTCCCACCCTTTTCTTCAGTGATTGGATTTCATCCAAGTGCATTTCATTTCTTTGTGCTTCCGCTATCTGTTCTTTTCTCTCTTACCCGGTGATTCGTTGTGAAGATTCTCAGGAGCTTTGTGTTCATCTTTATTCAATCTTGTTATCTTTTCCGACCAATCCGATTTAATTATCCGTGTCATCTTACCCATTCATCCTTGTAATTCTTTCCTATGTTGGAGATTATTATCAACCTATCTTGTTATTATTTCATCTATGTTCCATCCGAAGTGTTGAAGATATCTCAGAAGTTTCATGTTTTCAATTCGTTAATTATTTCGGGGTGCTAACCTCATCTAGTTTTCTTATACCGGTGCAATATCTCTCGTTCTAGCAATTGTTTCAACGGTGATTTCTTTGAGTGGGCCCATAACCCACAGGTTCTTCCCAGGATCTTTCCTGGCTTTTTTTAATTTTTTCCCGGAGATCATTAATTCTTTTCAACTATGACGTAAGCAGGATTTTAATGAGTCATATTCCTTCTCTAAGATCTATTTGAATTAATTCTCACATTGGCTCAACATTTCATTCTTCTTTATTCCGGAGTGTCTCATTAATTCTTGGTGGTGTTCTTCTCATCATTCTTTTCTTTCAAGATCGAAGGAGTGTTTCTCTCAGTATTTTTCCATTCTTGTGAAGATTGTCATCTCAGCTTCGTGTTATCCTCTCATTGTTCCAATCATGGGTATCCCTTTCTTGCTATCCGGTGCTTCTCTGAGTTGTTTTCATTCTCGATCCTCCGAAGGCCATCATTTCAGAAGATTCTTCGTTCTCAGCTTTCAGCTTTCATCCTCAAATCTTCTCAATTGTTGTCTCTTCGTTCGTCTCTCAATTATTCTGGTGTTTTGTTTAAATTTCTCTCTCAGATGGATCTTGATCTCTTCATTCTCATGTGTATCCATGCTTTCTTGGTATTCCCATTCAATTGTGAATTCTTACCGGTGCTTCCTTCAATTATGCTTCAAGTGGGGCTTATATCTCTCTCTCTTCAAGATTCTATCAAGAGGAATAAGCTGTATGCTAAATTCGTTGCTTGTCATCAATTTAACTTGATGAAGGATAAGCATAACATAATTCTTATTCTTGTTCTTCCTTCTTCCAAGAGATTTCAATTCTTCTTCCGGAGTGGCTCATTATGTCAATTCCTTTTTCTCAAGTGTTGTTATCTTTTCTTTTTCGGAGTTCCAAGTTCTTTTTAGTATCTCTTTGTGACGCTTCATCTAAATCTTGGCAAGATCATAATCTTATTATTTTCTACCATCATATCGTTGCATCATTCATACGGAGGTCCTTCATGGCGGTTCATCATCATATCAATTCATTCTCAAGTGTTCTTCAAGATTCTTATTGGAGAACCTCAAATTTTCTTCTCTTGCATTTCCAAGTGCATTTGTTATTCCTTTATCCTTTGAGGTGGTATTATAGCATTCTTGTTAGTGTAGGAGCCTCGAAGAGTTTTGCTTTCAACAGTGAGATAATTAAACCCACCAATTCTATGATCATGAAATATTTTCAACCCAGGATTTCTTCATTGAGCTATCTTGGTTTGGATTTCACCTAGAGCTTTTCCTATGGATTGTGCTATCATGGTGCTTGTCATTAATCCCAGTTCTCAATGTATCCTCTTGGTGTAAGAATTGTTCATATCTTGTTTCTCCTAATCAATCATTGTTTCCTTTAGTGGTTGGTTGTCACCTCATATTTGTTGAGATGATTTTCGTAAGCCCACTACCATCTTGTTCTTTTCGTTGTTGTTTTTCCAACAACCCCGTTCAATTCTTCTCTCAAGGGTGCTTGTCAAGTTCATTTGAGTTAGTACTTGTCATTCTTTCCTTCATTCTCTTCTTCCGTATGAGCTAGTTCATATTCTCTTGTTCCGGAGGCATTGTGATATTGCTCTTTTGGGTCTATCTTGTTGTTCTAGCAAGATCATGGTGTTCCCTTGCTCTATTTAGTTGTTTGGTATGATTATTGTCTATTTCTTCCATCTTATCGAATTTTTTGTCCCATTTTCCTACCGAAGTGCTGCCGAAATTTTCCGTGAATTATTGCTTCTTTCTCATATCATTCCTCATCGCCTTGCAACTTTCAAGGATCATTGGTTTCACTCGTTTGTCAAAGAAGCGACTAAGTTTTTACCTCGTGTTCTTTCTCATCCTCTCCCCTTTCATTCTTGGATCTC
This sequence comes from Hordeum vulgare subsp. vulgare, assembly GCF_904849725.1. Lineage (NCBI taxonomy): Eukaryota > Viridiplantae > Streptophyta > Magnoliopsida > Poales > Poaceae > Hordeum > Hordeum vulgare. The sequence goes on along the minus strand of NC_058523.1, from coordinate 531,993,438 downwards.
GGGGCGAGATCCTCTTGTAGTGTAGGAGAGTTGTGACAGCCCGATGCCGACGTTTCAGAAGATTCCCCTCTCTTTCCGTTTTCGTCGTGTGGCTTATTTTATTTGTCGTGTCATCATCGCATCATGCGCATCATCTGCATTGCATCGGCATCTCCGTTGCGGCCAGTTTTCAAAACTTGCATCCGTTATTAGTTGCCGCTTCTCTTCGCGTTCGTCGTTGTTTGTTCCGAGCCTGACCGCACACGCACGCGCCCGCGGCACCGTCGAAACCCTGTTTTAAAAGTGTGCATTAAACTTTCTCTGATCGAGCTGAAACTTGGCATGCGGTCGTGATTAGTTATAGCCAGGCCGCCTGTCGAATTTCGTCACGATCGGAGACCGTCTGGTACCCGAACGGTCGACCGTAGCGGCACCGTATTCGTTCTACCGTTGGACGTCTGTCGGTGTTTTAAAAAATCGTTGCCGCACCGCCCATTCTCCCTCTCGTCTCCGGATATCCCCTCTACACAACCACTCCTCCGTCACGCGTTCGGAATTAGTCGAATCCGACCGCGCGGTTGGATCCAGGTCGAAATTTCGCTAAACCTAGCCCCCTTTCCTATTTAAACACACCTCCCCTTCCATTTTAGGCCTCCCCTAATCCTGCCTCGAAAACCGTGCAATTCCGAAACCCTAGGAGCCATCTCTCTCTCCTCCAGATCTGATCCACCCAGGGCGCCATCTGGACCGTCGGATCCCTGATCCAACGGCCCAGGCTCCTCCCGCAGCCCCCGTCCTTGGCCTCCCGTGGCCGAGGTGTTCCTCCCGCGCCTCGAGCCGCCGACCGCCGGGCTGCCCGCACCGCCTGAGGCTCCCCGAGCCCGTGCCTTCCTCGCCGGTCGCTGCTGGAACCCCGTCCTGCCCGTGCTCCAGGAGGGAGACGACGGGGGACGCTCGGGGCAGGCCTGTTCCGCCTCGCCAGCTCGTGGGCCGCGCAGGAGCAGCCAGGCTGCCAGATCCGGCCCAGCTAGGGAGCCCCCCATCGGCCTCCTCCAGGCTTCCTCCACCGCCAGCCCAGGCCGGTGTGCATCTGCCGCCCGAGGCCTCCTCCTCTCCTGGGCTCGGCCCACCAAGGTGAGCAGCCCCGCTCCGTTAATCCCCGCCCGTGGCGATTTAATCTATGCTGCGTCATGCCCCTGTGTAGCCTATTAGGATTAGATTCGGCCCGTTAGCTATTTAGATTTTTCGGAGTTTAATTATAAATTCCAGAAAATTAGACGTTTAATAAAATCCCCGTAACTTTTTATCCGTAAGTCGGATCGAGGCGTATTTTATATGGTTTTGGCGTAGAATTTCGCGTAGAGTAAGATTATCGAACTTGCATAATTATTTGACGTAGTTTAACGTGCCAAATGCCTAGTTTTGCGTGTTGTTTCAATAGGATACGCCCCGTATTTAATTTTCGTGCAAGTCCGGATTGCTCGAGTGCCGCATTAGAAATGCCCATGTTCTAGGAACTATTTTTCCATGTATTTTAGGCCAGTCATTTGTATTTTTGCGTGTAGGGTTTGCCGGTAGTTTATTTTCCCGCGTATAGGTTATTTTTTCTCGCATTTATGTGCGGCATTATTTTGTGTTGCAAACCCCACATATTTTATATGTTTCCGGGGTAGAAAAATCCCGTGGATTTTTCTGTGCAATTAGTTTTAGCTTTTGAGGAAGTTAGTTCGCGCGATATTTTACCGTGATGCCCTTTTGTTTAATTCGTAGGATTTATTCCATGCCTCGTTTGAATTAGTTGTCAACTAGGGAGTTCTTCTTAAATGTTTTGTTTAGCCCCTGGTATCTTTAGTTGCAATAGAAATGCATGTTTAGGTGTGTTTTGCTTGCTCTCAAGTTGCTAGAAATAGTGCTGTTTTGGGCGTGCTGAAATATTTCTAAGTCTGGAATCTGTTATATTTTGTTGCTGTCTTGTCTTGCTTGAATCTTGTGATCTGTAGCTCTTTTGAGGTTGGTCCAATGGAGTTAGTTGTAGCCCTTATGTTTCTATAGCTTGCTGTGAATTTTCATGCCATTTGGAGTCTTGTAGCTTATGGTTTTGCTGCTGTCAATATGCCTTCAGGCTGAAAACTGCATTGTGAGGACCCGTTCTACTACGTCGGTTCGTCTGCTTCACTGATGCATTCTTCTTCCAAGCGGGATCTCAGGCAAGATGATCATTTCCCAGATACCATTACTATCATTGCCATGCTAGTTTATCGTTTCTGTCGTTATGTCTCGTTGCCTACCACATGTTAAATTCAGCCTCTCAACAATGCCATGAAAACCTTCAACCCGTTCAACCTAGCAAACCACTGATTGGCTATGTTACCGCTTGCTTAACCCTGTGTTAGCGTTGCTAGTTGCAGGTGCAGTTTCTTCCATGTGATAACATGGGTTCCTTGTTATATCACCATATTTAAATGCTATTTAATTTAATGCACCTATATACTTGGTAAAAGGTGGAAGCCTCGGCCTTTCTAGCCTGGTGTTTTGTTCCACCTTTGCCCCCTTAGTTTCCGGCTACCGGTGTTATGTTCCATAATTGAGCGCTCCTAACACGATCGGGGTTGTTATGGGGACCCCCTTGATAATTCGTTTTAGATTAAAGCTGGTCTGGCAAGGCCCAACATTGGTACTACATTTGCCTAATCACCTAATAAAACTGCATAGGGACTTCCCGGGCCCCGAGGATAATTTAATCAACCCCCGGGCCAGTACTCCTCATGAGTGTTGGTCCACCCACCTAGCAGTCGGCGGTGCCACCACGGGGCAACTCAAGGTTTGGTTCCCGTCCACTTTGCATAGACGGTGTGTCCTGAGAACGAGATACGCGACTCCTATCGGGTTCGTCGACACACCGGGTGGCCTTGCTGGATTAGTTTTACCTTTGACGAGATATCTTGTGCATCGGGATTCCGGTGATGCTTTGGGTAATCTTGTTGGGGAACGTCGCATGGGAAACAAAAATTTTCCTACGCGCACGAAGACCTATCATGGTGATGTCCATCTACAAGAGGGGATGAGTGATCTACGTACCCTTGTAGATCGTACAGCAGAAGCGTTAGTGAACGCGGTTGATGTAGTGGAACGTCCTCACGTCCCTCGATCCGCCCCCGCGAACAATCCCGCGATCAGTCCCACGATCTAGTACCGAACGGACGGCACCTCCGCGTTCAACACACGTACATCTCGACGATGATCTCGGCCTTCTTGATCCAGCAAGAGATACGGAGAGGTAGAAGAGTTCTTCGGCAGCGTGACGGCGCTCCGGAGGTTGGTGATGACCTTGTCTCAGCAGGGCTCCGCCCGAGCTCCGCAGAAACGCGATCTAGAGGAAAAACCGTGGAGGTATGTGGTCGGGCTGCCGTGGAAAAGTCGTCTCAAATCAGCCCTAAAACCTCCGTATATATAGGTGGGAGGGAGGGGACCTTGCCTTGGGGCTCAAGGAGCCCCAAGGGGGTCGGCCGAGTCCAAGGGGGAAGGCTCCCCCCCCAAACCGAGTTGGACTTGGTTTGGTGGGTGGGAGTCCTTCCTTCCCTTCCCACCTCCTCTTTTTTTTTCTTTTCTCTTTGATTTTCTTTCCTAGGCGCATAGGGCCCTTTTGGGCTGTCCCACCAGCCCACTAAGGGCTGGTGTGCCACCCTCAAGGCCTATGGGCTTCCCCGGGGTGGGTTGCCCCCCCGGTGAACTCCCGGAACCCATTCGTCATTCCCGGTACATTCCCGGTAACTCCGAAAACCTTCCGGTAATCAAATGAGGTCATCCTATATATCAATCTTCGTTTCCGGACCATTCCGGAAACCCTCGTGACGTCCGTGATCTCATCCGGGACTCCGAACAACATTCGGTAACCAACCATATAACTCAAATACGCATAAAACAACGTCGAACCTTAAGTGTGCAGACCCTGCGGGTTCGAGAACTATGTAGACATGACCCGAGAGACTCCTCTGTCAATATCCAATAGCGGGACCTGGATGCCCATATTGGATCCTACATATTCTACGAAGATCTTATCGTTTGAACCTCAGTGCCAAGGATTCATATAATCCCGTATGTCATTCCCTTTGTCCTTCGGTATGTTACTTGCCCGAGATTTGATCGTCAGTATCCGCATACCTATTTCAATCTCGTTTACCGGCAAGTCTCTTTACTCGTTCCGTAATACAAGATCCCACAACTTACACTAAGTCACATTGCTTGCAAGGCTTGTGTGGGATGTTGTATTACCGAGTGGGCCCCGAGATACCTCTCCGTCACACGGAGTGACAAATCCCAGTCTTGATCCATACTAACTCAACTAACACCTTCGGAGATACCTGTAGAGCATCTTTATAGTCACGCAGTTACGTTGCAACGTTTGATACACACAAAGCATTCCTCCGGTGTCAGTGAGTTATATGATCTCATGGTCATAGGAATAAATACTTGACACGCAGAAAGCAGTAGCAACAAAATGACACAATCAACATGCTACGTCTATTAGTTTGGGTCTAGTCCATCACATGATTCTCCTAATGATGTGATCCCGTTATCAAGTGACAACACTTGCCTATGGCCAGGAAACCTTGACCATCTTTGATCAACGAGCTAGTCAACTAGAGGCTTACTAGGGACAGTGTTTTGTCTATGTATCCACACAAGTATTGTGTTTCCAATCAATACAATTATAGCATGGATAATAAACGATTATCATGAACTAAGAAATATAATAATAACTAATTTATTATTGCCTCTAGGGCATATTTCCAACAGTCTCCCACTTGCACTAGAGTCAATAATCTAGTTCACATCACCATGTGATTTCAACGAATCCAACACCCATATAGTTATGGGGTCTGATCACGTCTTGCTCGTGAGAGAGGTTTTAGTCAACGGTTCTGAAACTTTCAGATACGTGCGTTCTTTACAAATCTTTATGTCATCTTATAGATGCTGCTACTACGTGCTATTCGGAAATGCTCCAAATATATATACTCTACTATACGAATCCGTTTCACTACTCATAGTTATTCGGATTAGTATCAAAGCTTGCATCAACGTAACCCTTTACGACGAACTCTTTAACCACCTCCATAATCGAGAAAAATTCCTTAGTCCATTAGTTACTAAGGATAAATTTTGACCGCTGCTAGTGATTCAATCATGGATCACTCTCTGTACCTCTCAACAGATTTTGAGTCAAGGCACACAGCAGGTGCGGTACACAGCATGGCATACTTTAGATTCTACGGCTAAGGCATAGAAGACGACCTTCGTCTCTTCTCTTTATTCCGCCGTGGTCGGGTTTTGAGTCTTACTCAAATTCACACCTCACAACGCAACCAAGAACTCCTTCTTTGCTGATCTATTTTGAACTCTTTCAAAAACTTGTCAAGGCATGCATCTTGTTGAAACTTCTATTAAGCGCTTTTGATCTATCTCCATAGATCTTTGATGCTCAACGTTCAAGTAGCGTAATCCAGGTACTCCTTTGAAAACTTCTTTCAAACAACCTTGTATGCTTTACAGAAATTCTACATTACTTCTGATCCACAATATGTCAACGACATATACCTATCAGAAATTCTATAGTGCTCCCACTCACTTCTTTGGAAATACAAGTTTCTCATAAACCTTGTACAAACCCAAAATCTTTGATCATCTCATCAAAGTGTATATTCCAACTCCGAGATGCTTGCACCAGTCCATTGAAGGATCACTGGAGCTTGCATACTTGCTAGTATCTTTAGGATCGACAAAACCTTCTGGTTGTATCACATACAATGTTTGCTCAAAGAAACCGTTGAGAAAACAATGTTTTGACATCCTATGTGCAATATTTCATAAATAATTCATCAACAACTAACATAATTCTAACAGACCTTTAGCATCGCTACGAGTGAGAAAGACTCATCATAGTCAACAGTTTGATCTTGTCGGAAACATCTTTGCGACAAGTCGAGCTTTTCTTAATAGTGACTTATCACCATCATCGTCTGTCTTTCCTTTTAAAGACCCATCTTTACTCAATAGTCCTCTGACCATCAAGTAGTTCTTCCAAAGTCTACACTTTGTTTTCATACATGGGTCCTCTCTCGGATTTCATGGCTTCTAGCCATTTTGTCAGAATCTGGGCCCACCATCGCTTTCTCCATAACTCGTAGGTTCACTGTTGCTCAACAACATGACCTCCAAGACAGGGTTACCTTACCACTCTGTAGTAGTATGCGACCTTGTCAACCTACGAGGCTTGTAGTAACTTGATCTGATACTCGATGATCACCATCATCAGCTTCCACTTCAATTGGTGTAGGCGCCACAAGAACAACTTCCTGCGCCCTGCTACACTGGTTGAAGTGATGGTTCAATAACCTCATCAAGTTCTACCACTCTCCCACTCAATTCTTTCGAGAGAAACCTTTCCTCGAGAAAGGATCCGTTTTCTAGAAACAAACACTTTGCTTTCGGATCTGTGATAGGAGATGTACCCAACTGTTTTGGATATCCTATGAAGATGCATTTATCCGCTTTGGGTTCGAGCTTATCAGACTGAAACTTTTTCACATAAGTGTCGAAGTCCCAAACTTTCAAGAAACGACAGTTTAGATTTCTCTAAACCTCAGTCTATACTGTGTCATCTCAACGGAAATACGCGGTGCCCTATTTAAAGTGAGTGCGGTTGTCTCTAATGCATAACCCATAAACGATAGTGGTAATTCGATAAGAGACATCATAGTATGCACCATACCAAATAGTGTGTGGCTATGACGTTCAGACACATCATCACACTATGATGTTCCAGGTGGCATGAACTGCGAAACAATTTCCACATTGTCTTAACTGCGTAACAAAACTCGTAACTCGGATATTCATTTCCATGATCATATCGTAGACAGTTTATCCTCTTGTTACGACGAACTTCACTCTGAAACGGAATTGAACTTTTCAACATTTCAGACTTGTGATTCATTAAGTAAATACTCCTGTATCTACTCAAATCGTCAGTGAAGTAAGAACATAATGATATCCACTGCGTGCCTCATCACCCATTGGACTGCATACATCAAAATGTATCACTTCCAACAAGTTACTATCTTATTTCATCTCAATGAAAACAAGGCCTTGCTCATGTGGTATGATTTGCATGTCACTAGTGATTCGAAATCAGGTGAGTACAAAGATCCATCAGCATGGAGCCTCTTCATGCAATTTATACTAACATGACTCAAGCGGCAGCGCCACAAGTAAGTGGTACTATCATCATTAACTCGTATCTTTTGGCACCAATATCATGAACATGTGTAACACTACGATCGAGATTCAATAAACCATTGAAGGTGAATATTCAAGAAAATAGAGTAACCATTATTCTCTTTAAATGAATAATCGTATTTCAATAAACACGATCCAATCATGTTCATGCTTAACGCAAGCACCAAATAACAATTATTTAGGTTTAACACCAATCCCGATGGTAGAGGGAGCGTGCGGCGTTTGATCATATCAACCTTGGAAACACTTCCAACACGTATCGTCACCTCACCTTTAGCTAGTCTCCGTTTATGTCGTAGCTTTCATTTCGTGTTACTAATCACTTAGCAACCGAACCGGTATCCAATACCCTCATGCTACTAGGAGTACTAGTAAAGTACACATCAACATCATGTATATCAAATATACTTCTTTCGACTTTTGCCAGCCTTCTTATCTACCAAGTATCTAGAGTTGCTCCGCCTCAGTGAATGTTCCCCTCATTATAGAAGCACTTAGTCTCGGGTTTGGGTTTAATCTTGGGTCTCTTCATTAGTGCAGCAACTGTTTTGCCGTTTCACGAAGTATCCCTTCTAGCCCTTGCCTTTCTTGAAACTTAGTGGTTTTACAAACCATCAACTATTGATGCTCCTTCTTGATTTCTACTTTCGCAGTGTCAAACATCGCGAATCGCTCAAGGATCATTGTATCTATCCTTGATATGTTATAGTTCATCACGAAGCTCTCAAAGCTTGGTGACAGTGACTTTGGAGAACCATCACTATCTCATCTGGAAGATTAACTCCCACTTGATTCAAGTGATTGTCGTAGTCACACAATCTGAGCACACGCTCAACGATTGAGCTTTTCTCCTTTACTTTGTGGACAAAGAATCTTGTTGGAGGTTTCGTACCTCTTAACAAGGGCACAAGCATGAGATCGCAATTTCATCTCTTTAGAACATCACTTATGTTCTGTGATGTTTTACAACGTTTTCGGCGCCTTGCTTCTAAGCCATTAAGTATTTTGCACTTGAACTATCGTGTAGTCATCAGAAACGTGTATGTCGGATGTTTATAGCATCCACAAACGACGCTCGAGGTGCAGCACACCGAGTGGTGCATTAAGGACATAAGCCTTCTGCGTAGCAACGAGGACAATCCTCGGTTTTACAGACTCAGTCTGCAAAGTTTGCTACTATCAATTTTCAACTAAATTTTCTCTAGGAACATATAAAAACAGTAGAGCTATAGCGCAAGCTACATCGTAATTCGCAAAGATCATTAGACTATGTTCATGACAATTAGTTCAATTAATCATATTATTTAAGAACTCCCACTCAAAAAGTACATCTCTCTAGTCATTTGAGTGGTACATGATCCAAATCCACTATCTCAAGTCCGATCATCACGTGAGTCGAGAATAGTTTCAGTGGTAAGCATCTCTATGCTAATCATATCAACTATACGATTCATGCTCGACCTTTCGGTCTCATGTGTTCCGAGGCCATGTTTGCACATGCTAGGCTCGTCAAGCTTAACCCGAGGGTTCCGTGTGCGCAGCTGTTTTGCACCCATTGTATGTGAACGTTGAGTCTATCACACCCGATCATCACGTGGTGTCTCGAAACGACGAACTGTAGCAACGGTGCACAGTCGAGGAGAACACAATTTCGTCTTGAAATTTTAGTGAGAGATCACCTCATAATGCTACCGTCGTTCTAAGCAAAATAAGGTGCATAAAAAGGATTAACATCACATGCAATTCATAAGTGACATGATATGGCCATCATCACGTGCTTCTTGATCTCCATCACCAAAGCACTGGCACGATCTTCTTGTCACCGGCGCCACACCATGATCTCCATCAACGTGTTGCCATCGGGGTTGTCGTGCTACTCATGCTATTACTACTAAAGCTACATCCTAGTAAAATAGTAAACGCATCTGCAAGCACAAACGTTAGTATAAAGACAACCCTATGGCTCCTGCCGGTTGCCGTACCATCGATGTGCAAGTCGATATTTTCTATTACAACATGATCATCTCATACATCCAATATATCACATCACATCGTTGGCCATATCACATCACAAGCATACCCTGCAAAAACAAGTTAGACGTCCTCTAATTTTGTTGTTGCATGTTTTACGTGGTGACCACGGGTATCTAGTAGGATCACATCTTACTTACGCAAACACCACAACGGAGATATATGAGTTGCTATTTAACCTCATCCAAGGACCTCCTCGGTCAAATCCGATTCAACTAAAGTTGGAGAAACCGACACTTGCCAGTCATCTTTGAGCAACGGGGTTACTCGTAGCGATGAAACCAGTCTCTCGTAAGCGTACGAGTAATGTCGGTCCGAGCCGCTTCAATCCAACAATACCGCGGAATCAAGAAAAGACTAAGGAGGGCAGCAAAACGCACATCACCGCCCACAAAAAACTTTTGTGTTCTACTCGAGAAGACATCTACGCATGAACCTAGCTCATGATGCCACTGTTGGGGAACGTCGCATGGGAAACAAAAAATTTCCTACGCGCACGAAGACCTATCATGGTGATGTCCATCTACGAGAGGGGATGAGTGATCTACGTACCCTTGTAGATCGTACAGCAGAAGCATTAGTGAACGCGGTTGATGTAGTGGAACATCCTCACGTCCCTCGATCCGCCCCGCGAACAATCCCACGATCAGTCCCACGATCTAGTGCCGAACGGACGGCACCTCCGCGTTCAGCACACGTACAGCTCGACGATGATCTCGGCCTTCTTGATCCAGCAAGAGAGACGGAGAGGTAGAAGATTTATCCGGCAGCGTGACGGCGCTCCGGAGGTTGGTGATGACCTTGTCTCAGCAGGGCTCCGCCCGAGCTCCGCAAAAACGCGATCTAGAGGAAAAACCGTGGAGGTATGTGGTCGGGCTGCCGTGGAAAACTCGTCTCAAATCAGCCCTAAAACCTCCGTATATATAGGTGGGAGGGAGGGGACCTTGCCTTGGGGCTCAAGGAGCCCCAAGGGGGTCGGCCGAGTCCAAGGGGGAAGGCTCCTCCCCCCCAAACCGAGTTGGACTTGGTTTGGTGGGTGGGAGTCCTTCCTTCCCTTCCCACCTCCTTTTTTTTCTTTTCTCTTTGATTTTCTTTCCTAGGCGCATAGGGCCCTTTTGGGCTGTCCCACCAGCCCACTAAGGGCTGGTGTGCCACCCTCAAGGCCTATGGGCTTCCTCGGGGTGGGTTGCCCCCCCGGTGAACTCCCGGAACCCATTCGTCATTCCCGGTACATTACCGGTAACTCCGAAAACCTTCCGGTAATCAAATGAGGTCATCCTATATATCAATCTTCGTTTTCGGACCATTCCGGAAATCCTCGTGACATCCGTGATCTCATCCGGGACTCCGAACAACATTCGGTAACCAACCATATAACTCAAATACGCATAAAACAACGTCGAACCTTAAGTGTGAAGACCCTGCGGATTCGAGAACTATGTAGACATGACCCGAGAGACTCCTCGGTCAATATCCAATAGCGGGACCTGGATGCCCATATTGGATCCTACATATTCTACGAAGATCTTATCGTTTGAACCTCAGTGCCAAGGATTCATATAATCCCGTATGTCATTCCCTTTGTCCTTCGGTATGTTACTTGCCCGAGATTTGATCGTCAGTATCCGCATACCTATTTAAATCTCGTTTACCGGCAAGTCTCTTTACTCGTTCCGTAATACAAGATCCCGCAACTTACACTAAGTCACATTGCTTGCAAGGCTTGTGTGTGATGTTGTATTACCGAGTGGGCCCCGAGATACCTCTCCGTCACACGGAGTGACAAGTCCCAGTCTTGATCCATACTAACTCAACTAACACCTTCGGAGATACCTGTAGAGCATCTTTATAGTCACCCAGTTACGTTGCGACGTTTGATGCACACAAAGCATTCCTCCGGTGTCAGTGAGTTATATGATCTCATGGTCATAGGAATAAATACTTGACACGCAGAAAGCAGTAGCAACAAAATGACACAATCAACATGCTACGTCTATTAGTTTGGGTCTAGTCCATCACATGATTCTCCTAATGATGTGATCCCGTTATCAAGTGACAACACTTGCCTATAGCCAGGAAACCTTGACCATCTTTGATCAACGAGCTAGTCAACTAGAGGCTTACTAGGGACGGTGTTTTGTCTATGTATCCACACAAGTATTGTGTTTCCAATCAATACAATTATAGCATGGATAATAAACGATTATCATGAACTAAGAAATATAATAATAACTAATTTATTATTGCCTCTAGGGCATATTTCCAACAAATCTGAGAGTTGAGGTTTTCCACTAGGGAATCTGACGAGATCGCGAGCTTCATGATTGAGGATTTCTATACGCCTTGTGGTAATTTGTGATGGACTAGTTGGAGCGCCCCTGCAGGGTTAAATCTTTCGGAAAGTCGTGCCCGCGGTTATGTGGCAACGTGGAAACTTTGTTTAACACTGGTTCTAGATAACTTGAAGTTAACTTAATTAAAACTTGGCAACTGTGTGCGTAACCGTGACTGTCTCTTTCGTGAGTTCCTTCTCCGATCGAGGACACGGTGGGGTTATGTCTGACGTAGGTAGGTGTTCAGGATCATTCGTTTGATCATCAGTAGACACGACCGTTATGCGTAGATTTTCCCTCTCTTATTTCTTGTACTCGTGAGCTTAGCCACCAAATATATGCTTAGCCGCTGCTGCAACCTCACCACTTAACCATACCTCACCCATTAAGCTTTGCTAGTCTTGATACCTTTGGAAATGAGATTGCTGAGTCTCCTGTGGCTCACAGATGACTACAACACCAGTTGCAGGTATAGGTAAAGGTTACTTGACGCGAGCGCGTTAATTGTTCATTCGGAGTTGCTTCTTCTTCTTCTTCTTCATCGATCTAGGATGGGTTCCAGGCCGGCAGCCTGGGATAGCAAGGATGGACGTCGTTCTTATTTTCTCGTTTGTTTTCGTCCGTAGTCGGACCCTGCTCTTACTCTTGATGTTATGTAATGTACTGATGTGACTCTGATGTAGCTTGTGGCGAGTGTAAGCCAATTCTACTATATACCTCTTCTTTTCAGTACATGTACTTGTAACGATATCCATTCTTGCGACACGACGAGATGCGCTTCTATCCCTGACGAGGCCTTCGTGCCAAAATTGAGGATAGGTCGCAAATTGGGCGTGACACCGATGCCCGGGATGGCTTTCCTTCCTTTGTTTGCCTTGGATTGCTTGCGCTGTCGCCGACATTTTGATGGCTCTTCCCCGGATTTGTTGTCGTTTTTCTTGTGTGTGTGGTCGCCTTTGTCATCGGGGGTGTCCACCATGTAGTTGTCGTAGGTGGAGGTGGTTGTCCACCGCCCCGTAGTTATAAGGGCGGGGGCGTGGTCCTCGTCGTCCATGTCTTGTGCCTCCTCGGAGGCGTAGTCCAACATATCGGTTAAGTCTTCAATAGTGGCTACCAAGTGGGTGGTGGGTGGGCTGCGAAATCCCTCGTGATCTAACCTCGGGCCGATCTAAACGTGGGTCGGGTATATGTCATCCACGATATCGAATGACTGGATTCGGTCAAGCGTCTCGTTTAATATCGTGAGGCTGTCCTGATCAAGCTTTCGAAGGTTTTTGGGGCTGACCTCCGGGGCATCCATGAAGGATGCGTGTTCGGCAAGGGCCGAACGCTGGTGTTTGGGCGCTGAGATCGGCTCCGAGCACAAGACCGGCTCTCCAGCGGAGAGCGAAACGAGAGCGGGACCGAGCAAGAGACCCGAAGTTAAGGCTTCAGGATTTTGGAGCTCATCAAACGAGACAGAGAGCCCAGTAGGGAACAGATCGCCCCGGGAGTAGGCGGAGAATTCCAGATTCCTGAACCTTATCTCTTGGCTGGGGGCGAAGTTTCCGAACTAGCCGAGATGGTCGGCCGGATCAACACGCAATGTGATGCCGCCGAACACAAAAACCTGCACAGGGACAAAGATGTCCCCGATGCAGACCTGATTGCTGATGATTAAGCGCACCATCAACCCTTCTAGCGATCTCACAGCGGAACTCTCAATGAAAGCACCAATGTCGGTGTCAAAACCGGCAGATCTCGGGTAGGGGGTCCCGAGCTGTGGACCTTAGATCGATGGGTAACAGGGGACGAAGGAGATAGTGTTTACCCAGGTTCGGGCCCTCTTGAGGAAGTAAAACCCTACGTATTGCTTGATTATATTGATGTGGATGAGAATTACAGAGTTGATCCACCTCGAGATCATATGAGCTAAAACCCTAGATGAGTCGACCTCCTCTTATGAACGAAACCCTCTGGTTTATATAGACACCAAGGGTACCTAGGGTTACACATAACTGGCCTCCAACCGAGGATAGATGCGCCAATGTTGACTTCAAGACTTGGACGATACGCCAATCTTCAGAGTTTTTCTTTCTGAACACGAGGTCATCACGTAGTCTGGTCTTCAATAGAGTGGCCCAACAAGTCGGCCTACGAGAGATGAGCCGATGATCCGAGGACCCCCTCAGTCCCGGACTCCCTCACTCTCCTCGTGCACTAACATGACTATGTCATCAGGTATTTAGCTACTCACATGCACACATGAACCACTAGTCCACTACCCATAATTTGTTTTTTGGCAATAAACAAGAAAGATAATTAGTCTTGTTTTAACAGATGGTTTAATTCTATAGGATAATCATGCCAACTGAAAAATACCAAGTGATTAAGCTGCCGTTAGGCTTATGTTGGGCGGCCAAGGTCTTGAGTTTAAAACCCTACTAACGCGACATTAAATAAAACGATTATGCGGCCTACATCGATCCCATGTCTAAGGACTAACATAGCCTACACGTGAAGGGAAGTGTTGAAATATATTATCCACCTCTATTCATCAGTTTGGATTTTTGAAACAACTGACTGAAACATGAACTGTTTGTCTGTATATTATATATTTATAAAAGGGACTGGCTGCAGACCAAGCGACCGAAAATAAATTTTGGATCAATCGAGTGACCCCAAACTAGTTTCAGTCGAGCATTAGGCAGCCCAGATAGCCCAGCTCAATGAACTCTGCTTTCCCTGCGGTCGAAGCTTGGGGCTGTGGTTCTGATCATGGTGGTAGTTACCTATCCTTGATGAGAGCAGAAGAAAGACTTGTAGTATCCAGACATGGATGCGTGGTCACCGTCCCTTCCCAAGTTACCATTGGCTGGTGCTAATGCAATAGAATGACTAGAGTTCTACCAGTAAACACACGTGCAACAAGAAATAAACAATGTATAATCATTAAGTTACACTCCCAACGAAATAACTCGGAATGAAATTTACACAAATCTGGAAGCAGCTCCAATCGTCAGGAGGTTGTGCAAAAGCTCAAGAACTAGATTAAACGCATTCATCATGCAACTACCGGTTCATTACCACGACCAGGGAACCTTGCGTACTTCAAAGCTCAAATACTAACTAGACGGTACCGCTTATTCACTTGACTGGCTTATTTCTTAGATGCTGCTAGTAGTTTGGTACTGAGATCACCATCATCGCTTCCTAGTGTACACTTCTTGGCAAGCAGAGCGACGCCGATTAACAACATCCTGACTAGCGACGCGATAATAATAACCAGCCATGTATCCCTCTGGTTGTTGGAAAACTTCTTCATAGCCCATACGAGCGGGATAAATGAAAGCAGACAATATATCATATCCTACAAAGGAGAGACAAGCAGCAGGCAGGATAACAGAAGGTTAGTTTCTGAGCAGAAAAGAAAAATTCAGGAGAAATAAATTGCATGGAATTCAATTCAACAATGAAGAGCATGTCAAGCAGGAGCCTGATTAGTATAGTGAAAAGGTTAACACGTCACTAAAGCACCCGAGCATTAGCAAATCAGAATGGCCAAAATCAGCAGACAGATACTTAAGGTGAATCTATTGGCATGCTCTTGTTCTATAGGCTCTTGATACTAGCTGCGAGATTTGTTGTCAAAAACATATGTACGATCTGTACCACAATACTTTTCGCTGGGGAACTTGAAATTGTTTCCCTCAACAACGACAAGTATTTAGATACAGATGGAGTATGTGCCATGCACAAAGATGGGAATCTTCTCAATACTTTTGGTAGGGCACAAAGGTTGTCATGGCCAACCATATGCTTCGTTTCTTTCCTTTAATTTGGGGGCGGCAACGAGTGGGCTTCTCAACAATCCACTCACTGGAAAGTTTGAGCTTACACCAACACAATCGTAAGTTGAGAGTAATTAACTAGCATTAGAAATTAGAATGCATCGACACAATGATCTGCCTACAAGTAGCAACACCAATGACATGGCGCATAACTGTCATGCATGAAGAAACTGAAACTGATGTGGAACCATGCTGGGTGGATCTAGAAGCAAGATAAGTGGAGACAAGAGCAAAAGACTCACCAGCGTCAACATATACTTGACCAGGCGAGGGTTCAGCACGGCCTGCTCCTCCCCCTCCTTCGTCGCCGCCGGCCAGGCGGCGCCTTTCTCTAGATCCAAATCAAAGGGAAGGTCAGAACTCGGCGACGGCATGGCCGCGCTGACGGTGAATTGATTCGCTGTCGCCGCTGGCCCGGCGACGCCTTTCTCGAGATCTACGGGTGGATTGGAACTCGTCGACGACATGTACACGGCGGCGGCGCAAGCGTCTCACAGAGAGGGGTTTCGCGGCGGCGGCGCAAGCGTCTCACAGAGAGAAAGCAGAACCGACGGGGACGGGAGGCGCTGCGTGGACTTCCTTTTATGAGGGAGAAATCAATTGGACTTCCTTTTATGAGGGAGAAATCAATTGGACATAGATGCGGGGCCGAACAGGGTTTAGGTAGGAGTAAGACGCAATTGGTACACGATACGGTCAGGGGGCATATTCTATTTAGCGCTTTTAGCTATTTTTCTTTTTCCTCTTTTCTTTCTTTTTTCTTTTGTTTTTTTTCTTTACTCAAATTTCACAACCTTTTTCAAAAGAGGTAATTACCCCACTGGTGCTTGAACTTGCCTCAGTTATGCACTTTAGTGTCTGAACTTGCAAAATACATCGAACTGATCTCATAATTTGGCATGAACAAGCAAATACGGTTTAAATCGCATTTGTATACGTCCACGACACTGATGAGGCACGTCAGCCTGGTAGGGGGACCACTGTCAGTGACCGGACGACGGAAAGAAAGACGCGGGGCCTAGTTTTTTGCGGAACCCCCCTCGAATAATTTTCCTCTTACAAAAAGCTCTCGGATAAAAACAACACAACTTGTATAAAATTAAAAACTGGTCAAACGCGGGTTCGAACCCACGGTGTGTCGCTCGGCTGTGGGTGTGCCTAGCCATTGGACAAAATCACATCTACATGATTGAAGAACATATATTGCATACTTTAGATACTAAGCCTGATCAACATAAACAAAGAAATTTATTTCAGAAAAATAATACTGGATCAATGATTCGAACCTGCACTCTAAGGCCAGATAGCGGCCACAAATACCAATCCAACGCGCAAAACGTAATATTACACAGTATAATTTCTCTTCATAACATAATGTGCTCGTGTGGGTAAAACGACCACAATGCGGACCATTTTTAACGTGTTTATTTTTTTCATTTCAAAAATTTGTAAAAAGTTACATACATTATAATCTTCTGTTATAAATAATACAGACACAATTAAAATAAAATACATTTATAGTTTTCATATGATTTCGTAAAATATATACATAATAATTTACATAATAATTTACATAATAATTTATAATTTTCATAATATCTAGAAGCAAGATAAGTGGAGACAAGAGCAAAAGACTCACCACCGCCAACATATACTTGACCAGGCGAGGGTACAGCACGGCCTGCTCCTTCTCCTCCTTCGTGGCCGCCGGCCAGGCGGCGCCTTTCTCTAGATCCAAATCAAAGGGAAGCTGGGTACTCAGCGACGACATGGCCGTGCCGACGGGCAATTGATTCCTTGTCACGGTTGGCCCGACGGCGCCTTTCTCGAGATCTACGGAAGGATCGGAACTCGGCGGCGGCGCAAGCGTTCACGGGAAAGCAGAACCGACGGGAGGCGCTAGTGCTATTATTATAGGCCTAGAGTTAGAGCAATTGGACTTCCTTTTACGAGGGAGAAAGCAATTGGACATAGACGCGGAGTCGAACAGGGTTGAGGTAGAAGAAGGACCCAATTGCCAACCCAATTGGTACACGATACAAAATTACGTACAGGGGGCACATTCTATTTAGCGCTTCGGACGCATTTTGCAAAAGGGCGCCATAAGCCCTTTAAATTGGACCGGCCCGTTTAGCTATTCTTTCCGTTTCCTCGTTTCTCTTCCATTCATGTTTTATACTTAAATTTCGTGATATTTTTATAAAATTGATGGAAATGTTTTTCGATATGAAATTTTTCAATTTGTGAACTTTTTTTTAGAATCGATGAATTTTTACACAAAGTTCAGTAAAATAGCTGAACATTATTTTAAATTTGATGAAGATTTTTTTTCAAAATCCAAAAGATTTTTTCTTTTTTTACAGAATTTATTTCGCATATTTTAAATTTGATGAAGTTTCTTTTTTTTACATATTTTAATTTTTTTTAAATATGCAATTTATTTTAAAATAGCTGAAATTTATTTCGCATGCATTTTCGGATTTAGAATGGTTTTCTATGTTCCGACATTTCTTAACTTTCGGATATAAAAAACAAAACAAAATGCATGAAAAAACATTTTTTTAATTCTTTCGTGAGAGACACGGTTTTTCTTTTACGAGAGGCATGGCCGTGCCTCTCGGGAACAAAAAAACATATTTATTATTATTATTTTCATAAGAGGCACAGTTTTGCTTTCATGATAGACACGGCCGTGTCTCTCAAAAACCAAAGAAAATATGTTTTATGTTTTTTTCTGTGAGACACGATTTTGCTTGTGCGAGAGACATAATTTTACCATCGGGAGAGCCACAGTCGTGCCTCTCGGAAATGAAAAAGAAACATGTTTTTTGTTTGTTTTTCTATCGTGAAAGGCATCGTTTTTTCGACCGACTTTTTCGTTCTTTTTTTATGAAAAAAGTTCATTAAAACCTATCAAAATGGGATCTAGTTTGGAAGATCTCCACACGAGGAACCCAAGATGAATATGGTTCGAAATTTGGACACACGGTTTAAGAGATAAAATATTTTTTTAAATAAGGCGTACGAAAAAGGAAAAACTCCCAGGTTGCGACAAGTGGCACACATGTAGTGCGCCACTTGTCACACCGGGAGGTGAGAGTGATCTTTAAAAGAAATACTCCTCAATTAATGATTTCGTTAAGTTGATCCTTAAAAATGCGTATAAGATGCACTCTAAACCATTTTTATTGTGTGAAACTGCCCTGGGCAGAACAGACCCCGTAAATAAAAGTGTATCCCATTATAGACTATTTTTTCTTTTTTTTCCCTTTTTCCTCGCGTCCTCACAAAGCCCGTATTCGGCCACGGCGTGCCTCGCCTCGGCGCCCCGGCGCCGCCCGTTCCTGGCCACGTGTGCAGTGAAGGAGCCCTACGCCGCCAGCCCCAACTGCGCGCTCCCTGGCATGCCTGTCTGTCCTTGATTGAGCCTAGAACCGTCTGTCGCCGCACCAGCTTCACGCCCTTCTTCGATGCCGCTCCGCCTTGATTGGGGTCGTCGGTGGCCTGCCCCGCCCTGCCCGTCGACGGCTTTGCCTCGGTAGTGGAGGTCGAGTCGGCCACAATTTGAACCGGCGAAGGCAATTCCGACATGCGGCAACGGATTCCAGTGAGTTCCTCGTAGATTCCAGCCAGTTCCATGGTAGCGCATCTGCTCCAACAAGGTTTGATCGGTTTACAGATTAAAATGTATGTTGTCTTTGAAATTGTACATACGAGGTTCCTGCAGATGGATTTTCAGTGATGTTTAAAAAAAATTAAGGGCCAAACGAGTTTTATGGGATATGCTAGGCGTCGTTTTTTGACCGAAATTGTAAAACGCCTCTTTTTTTACGGGTACACTTTTAAGTGGTTTGCTAGACATGCTCTTGGCCTAGCAGTATCTAATTGAAGAGCTCCTTCGGGAGACTCCGAAGGGTCACTCTCAGGCACCGACACTTGACGTGTTCTCAGCCATCGCCATGTGTCGTGTTCTGGATGTATTCTTTGGATTTTATTTTATTTTATTGCACGCTTTTTCGGCTTTTTAGATTGTTTTTTCGGTCTTTCTTAGCTTTTGGACCAATTTTTTTAACTTTTCATTTTAACGAAAAAATAATATTTTTTCCTCAAGAGGCACAGTTTTGCCTTCGCGAGAGACACAGTTGAGTCTCTAAAAAAGGCTTTTTTCCTTCCTCGAGAGGCGTGAATTTGCTTCCTGCGAGGCACAACCTTGTTGGGGAACGTCGCATGGGAAACAAAAATTTTCCTACGCGCACGAAGACCTATCATGGTGATGTCCATCTACGAGAGGGGATGTGTGATCTACGTACCCTTGTAGACCGTACAGCAGAAGCGTTAGTGAACGCGGTTGATGTAGTGGAACGTCCTCACGTCCCTCGATCCGCCCCGCGAACAATCCCGCGATCAATCCCACGATCTAGTACCGAACGGACGGCACCTCCGCGTTCAGCACACGTACAGCTCGACGATGATCTCGGCCTTCTTGATCCAGCAAGAGAGACGGAGAGGTAGAAGAGTTCTCCGGCAGCGTGACGGCGCTCCGGAGGTTGGTGATGATCTCGTCTCAGCAGGGCTCCGCCCGAGCTCCGCAGAAACGCGATCTAGAGGAAAAACTATGGAGGTATGTGATCGGGCAGCCGTGAGAAAGTCGTCTCAAATCTGCCCTAAAAGCCCCATATATATAGGAGGAGGGAGGGGAACCTTGCCTTGGGGTCCAAGGGATCCCCAAGGGGTCGGCCGAGCCAGGGGGGAGGACTCTCCCCCCCCCCCCAAACCGAGTCCTACTTGGTTTGGTGGGAGGGAGTCCTTCCCCCTTCCCACTTCTTCCTTTTTTTTCTTTCCTTTGATTTTTTCTCCCTTGGCGCATAGGGGATTGGTGGGCTGTCCCACCAGCCCACTAAGGGCTGGTGTGACCTCCCCAAATGCCTATGGGCTTCCCCGGAGTGGGTTGCCCCCCTCCGGTGAACTCCCGGAACCCATTCGTCATTCCCGGTACATTCCCGGTAACTCCGAAAACCTTACGGTAATCAAATGAGGTCATCCTATATATCAATCTTCGTTTCCGGACCATTCCGGAAACCCTCGTGACGTCCGTGATCTCATCCGGGACTCCGAACAACATTCGGTAACCAACCATATAACTCAAATACGCATAAAACAACGTCGAACCTTAAGTGTGCAGACCCTGCGGGTTCGAGAACTATGTAGACATGACCCGAGAGACTCCTCGGTCAATATCCAACAGCGGGACCTGGATGCCCATATTGGATCCCACATATTCTACGAAGATCTTATCGTTTGAACCTCAGTGCCAAGGATTCGTATAATCCCGTATGTCATTCCCTTTGTCCTTTGGTATGTTACTTGCCCGAGATTCGATCGTCAGTGTCCGCATACCTATTTCAATCTCGTTTACCGGCAAGTCTCTTTACTCGTTCCGTAATACAAGATCCCGCAACTTACACTAAGTTACATTGCTTGCAAGGCTTGTGTGTGATGTTGTATTACCGAGTGGGCCCCGAGATACCTCTCCGTCACACGGAGTGACAAATCCCAGTCTTGATCCATACTAACTCAACTAACACCTTCGGAGATACCTGTAGAGTATATTTATAGTCACCCAGTTACGTTGCGACGTTTGATACACACAAAGCATTCCTCCGGTGTCAGTGAGTTATATGATCTCATGGTCATAGGAATAAATACTTGACACGCAGAAAACAGTAGCAACAAAATGACACGATCAACATGCTACGTCTATTAGTTTGGGTCTAGTCCATCACGTGATTCTCCCAATGACGTGATCCAGTTATCAAGCAACAACACTTTGTTCATAATCAGAAGACACTGACTATCATCGATCAACTGGCTAGCCAACTAGAGGCATGCTAGGGACAGTGTTTTGTCTATGTATCCACACATGTAAATGAGTCTTCATTCAGTACAATTATAGCATGGATAATAAACTATCATCTTGATACAGGAATTATAATAATAACTATACATTTATTATTGCCTCTAGGGCATAATTCCAACAGTCTCCCACTTGCACTAGAGTCAATAATCTAGCCCTCACATCACCATGTGAATTACATTGTAATAAATCTAACACCCATACAGTTCTGGTGTCGATCATGTTTTGGCCGTGGAAGAGGTTTAGTCAGCGGGTCTACTACATTCAGATCCGTGTGCACTTTGCATATATTTACGTCCTCCTCCTCGACGTAGTCGTGGATGAGGTTGAAGCGTCGTTTGATGTGTCTGGTCTTCTTGTGAAACCTAGGTTCCTTTGCTAAGGCAATGGCACCAGTGTTGTCACAGAACAAGGTTATTGGATCCAGTGCACTTGGCACCACTCCAAGATCCGTCATGAACTGCTTCATCCAGACACCCTCCTTAGCTGCCTCCGAGGCAGCCATGTACTCTGCTTCACATGTAGAATCTGCTACGATGCTTTGCTTGGAACTGCACCAGCTTACTGCACCCCCATTAAGAAAAAATACGTATCCGGTTTGCGACTTAGAGTCGTCCGGATCTGTGTCAAAGCTTGCATCGACGTAACCTTTTACGGCGAGCTCTTCGTCACCTCCATACACGAGAAACATCTCCTTAGTCCTTTTCAGGTACTTCAGGATATTCTTGACCGCCGTCCAGTGATCCACTCCTGGATTACTCTGGAACCTACCTGCCATACTTATGGCCAGGCTAGCATCCGGTCTAATGCACAGCATTGCATACATGATAGAGCCTATGGTTGAAGCATAGGGGACGGAGCGCATATGCTCTCTATCTTCATCAGTTGCTGGGCACTGAGTCTTACTCAATCTCGTACCTTGTAACACTGGCAAGAACCCTTTCTTGGACTGTTCCATTTTGAACCTCTTCAAAACTTTATCAAGGTACGTGCTTTGTGAAAGTCCTATCAGGCGTTTTGATCTATCCCTATAGATCTTAATGCCTAGTATGTAAGCAGCTTCTCCTAGGTCCTTCATAGAGAAACTTTTATTCAAGTAACCTTTTATGCTCTCCAAAAGCTCTACATTGTTTCCAATCAGTAATATGTCATCCACATATAATATTAGAAACGCCACAGAGCTCCCACTCACTTTCTTGTAAATACAAGATTCTCCAACCACTTGTATAAACCCAAATGCTTTGATCACCTCATCAAAGCGTTTATTCCAACTCCGAGATGCTTGCACCAGTCCATAAATGGATCGCTGGAGCTTGCATACTTTGTCAGCATTTTTAGGATCGACAAACCTTCGGGTTGCATCATATACAACTCTTCCTTAAGGAAACCGTTAAGGAACGCCGTTTTGACATCCATCTGCCAGATTTCATAATCGAAAAATGCAGCTATTGCTAACATGATCCTGACGGACTTAAGCATCGCTACGGGTGAGAAAGTCTCATCGTAGTCAACTCCTGGAACTTGTGAAAAACCCTTTGCCACAAGTCGAGCTTTATAAACGGTCACATTACCGTCAGCGTCCGTCTTCTTCTTAAAGATCCATTTGTTCTGAATAGCCTTGCGGCCCTCAGGTAGTATCTCCAAAGTCCACACTTTGTTCTCATACATGGATCCTATCTCGGATTTCATGGCTTCTAGCCATTTGTTGGAATCTGGGCCCACCATTGCCTCTTCATAATTCACAGGTTCATTGTTGTCTAACAACATGATCGATAAGACGGGATTACCGTACCACTCTGGAGCAGCACGTGATCTCGTCGACCTGCGTGGTTCAACAGAAACTTGAACTGGAGTTTCATGATCATCATCATTAACTTCCTCCTCAACCGGCGTCGCAATGACAGAGGTTTCCCCTTGCCCTGCGCCACCATCCAGAGGGATGAGAGGTTCGACAACCTCGTCAAGTTCTATCTTCCTCCCACTCAATTCTCTCGAGAGAAACTCCTTCTCGAGAAAAGTTCCGTTCTTAGCAACAAACACTTTGCCCTCGGATTTGAGATAGAAGGTGTACCCAACTGTCTCTTTTGGGTAACCTATGAAGACGCATTTTTCCGCTTTGGGTTCCAGCTTTTCAGGCTGAAGCTTTTTGACATAAGCATCACATCCCCAAACTTTAAGAAACGACAACTTTGGCCTTTTGCCATACCACAGTTCGTATGGTGTCGTCTCAATGGATTTCGTGGTGCCCTTTTTAAAGTGAATGCAGCTGTTTCTAATGCATAACCCCAAAATGATAACGGCAAATCAGTAAGAGACATCATAGATCGCACCATCTCTAACAAAGTACGATTACGACGTTCGGACACACCATTACGCTGTGGTGTTCCAGGCGGTGTTAACTGCGAAACAATTCCACATTGTCTTAAGTGAGCACCAAACTCGAAACTCAGATATTCACCCCCACGATCAGACCGCAGGAACTTGATCTTCTTGTTACGATGATTTTCCACTTCACTCTGAAATTGCTTGAACTTTTCAAATGTTTCAGACTTGTGCTTCATCAAGTAGACATAACCATATCTACTTAAATCGTCAGTGAATGTGAGAAAATAACGATATCCGCCGCGTGCCTCCACGCTCATTGGACCACACACATCGGTATGTATGATCTCCAACAAGTCACTTGCACGCTCCATTGTTCCGGAGAACGGAGTCTTAGTCATCTTGCCCATGAGGCATGGTTCACACGTGTCAAGTGAATCGAAGTCAAGTGACTCCAAAAGTCCATCAGCATGGAGTTTCTTCATGCGCTTTACACCAATATGACCCAAGCGGCAGTGCCACAAAAATATGGCGCTATCATTGTTTACTCTAACTCTTTTGGTCTCAATGTTATGTATATGCGTATCTCTATCAAGATTCAATATGAACAATCCTCTCACATTCGGTGCATGACCATAAAAGATGTTACTCATAGAAATAGAACAACCATTATTCTCAGACTTAAAAGAGTAACCGTCCCGCAATAAACAAGATCCTGATATAATGTTCATGCTCAACGCAGGCACTAAATAACAATGATTTAAGTTCATCACTAATCCCGATGGTAGTTGAAGTGACACTGTGCCGACGGCGATTGCATCAACCTTGGAACCGTTTCCTACGCGCATCGTCACTTCGTCTTTCGCCAGCCTTCGTCTATTCCGCAGTTCCTGCTTCGAGTTGCAAATGTGAGCAACAGAACCGGTATCGAATACCCAGGCACTACTACGAGAGCCGGTTAAGTACACATCAATAACATGTATATCAAATATACCTGATTTTTCTTTGCCCGCCTTCTTATCTGCCAGATACTTGGGGCAATTGCGCTTCCAGTGACCCATACCCTTGCAATAGAAGCACTCTGTTTCAGGCTTAGATCCAGCCTTGGGTTTCTTCGGCGGATTGGCAACAGGCTTGCCGCTCTTCTTCGAATTGCCCTTCTTGCCTTTGCCGTTTCTCTTGAAACTAGTGGTCTTGCTCACCATCAACACTTGATGCTCTTTACGGAGTTCAGACTCTGCGACTTTCAGCATCGCAAACAACTCGCCGGGAGACTTGTTCATCCCTTGCATGTTGTAGTTCAACACAAAGCCTTTATAGCTTGGCGGCAGTAATTGAAGGATTCTGTCAGTGATAGCTTCTTGCGGGAGTTCAATCCCCAGTTCAGCTAGACGGTTTGAGTACCCAGACATTTTGAGCACATGTTCACTGACAGACGAGTTTTCCTCCATCTTGCAAGCATAGAATTTATCGGAGGTCTCATACCTCTCGATCCGGGCGTTCTTCTGAAAAATAAACTCCAACTCCTGGAACATCTCAAATGCTCCATGACGCTCAAAGCGACGTTGAAGTCCCGGTTCTAAGCCATACAAGACTGCACATTGAACTATTGAGTAGTCCTCCTTACGTGCTAACCAAGCGTTCTTAACATCCTGATCAGCCGTAGCGGGTGGTTCATCTCCTAGCGCAGCATTAAGGACATAATCCTTCTTCCCAGCTTGTAAGATTAGCTTAATATTACGAGCCCAGTCTACAAAGTTGCTTCCATCATCTTTCAACTTAGCTTTCTCTAGGAACGTATTAAAATTCAGGATGACTGTCGCGTGAGCCATGATCTACAACACAAATATATTCAAAGTGGACTTAGACTATGTTCAAGATAATTAGAGTTCAACTTAATCAAATTATATGCTAAACTCCCACTCAAAAAGTACATCTCTCTAGTCATTTGAGTGGTTCATGATCCACTTACACTATCCCAAGTCCGATCATCACGTGAGTCGAGAGTAGTTTCAGTGGTAAGCATCCCTATGCTAATCATATCAGCTATATGATTCATGATCGACCTTTCGGTCTCATGTGTTCCGAGGCCATGTCTGCACATGCTAGGCTCGTCAAGCTTAACCCGAGTGTTCCGCGTGCGCAACTGTTTTGCACCCGTTGTATGTGAACGTTGAGTCTATCACACCCGATCATCACGTGGTGTCTCGAAACGACGAACTGTAGCAACGGTGCACAGTCGGGGAGAACACAATTTCGTCTTGAAATTTTAGTGAGAGATCACCTTATAATGCTACCGTCGTTCTAAGCAAAATAAGGTGCATAAAAGGATTAACATCACATGCAATTCATAAGTGACATGATATGGCCATCATCACGTGCTTCTTGATCTCCATCACCAAAGCACCGGCACGATCTTCTTGTCACCGGCGCCACACCATGATCATCCATCAACGTGTTGCCATCGGGGTTGTCGTGCTACTTATGATATTACTACTAAAGCTACATCCTAGCAAAATAGTAAACGCATCTGCAAGCACATATGTTAGTATAAAGACAACCCTATGGCTCCTGCCGGTTGCCGTACCATCGACGTGCAAGTCGATATTTCTATTACAACATGATCATCTCATACATCCAATATATCACATCACATCATTGGCCATATCACATCACAATCATACCCTGCAAAAACAAGTTAGACGTCCTCTAATTTTGTTGTTGCATGTTTTACGTGGTGACCAAGGGTATCTAGTAGGATCGCATCTTACTTACGCAAACACCACAACGGAGATCTATGAATTGCTATTTAACCTCATCCAAGGACCTCCTCGGTCAAATCCGATTCAACTAAAGTTGGAGAAACCATCACTTGCCAGTCATCTTTGAGCAAAGGGGGTTACTCGTAACGATGAAACCAGTCTCTCGTAAGCGTACGAGTAATGTCGGTCCAAGCCGCTTCAATCCAACAATACCACGGAATCAAGAAAAGACTAAGGAGGGTAGCAAAATGCACATCACCGCCCACAAAACCTTTTGTGTTCTACTCGAGAATACATCTACGCATGAACCTAGCTCATGATGCCACTGTTGGGGAACGTCGCATGGGAAACAAAAATTTTCCTACGCGCACGAAGACCTATCATGGTGATGTCCATCTACGAGAGGGGATGAGTGATCTACGTACCCTTGTAGATCGTACAGCAGAAGCGTTAGAGAACGCGGTTGATGTAGTGGAACGTCCTCACGTCCCTCGATCCGCCCCGCGAACAATCCCGCGAGCAGTCCCACGATCTAGTACCGAACGGACGGCACCTCCGCGTTCAGCACACGTACAGCTCGACGATGATCTCGGCCTTCTTGATCCAGCAAGAGAGACGGAGAGGTAGAAGAGTTCTCCGGCAGCGTGACGGCGCTCCGGAGGTTGGTGATGATCTTGTCTCAGCAGGGCTCCGCCCGAGCTCCGCAGAAACGCGATCTAGAGGAAAAACTATGGAGGTATGTGGTCGGGCAGCCGTGAGAAAGTCGTCACAAATCTGCCCTAAAAGCTCCATATATATAGGAGGAGGGAGGGGGACCTTGCCTTGGGGTCCAAGGGACCCTCAAGGGGTCGGCCGAGCCAAGGGGGGGAGGACTCCCCCCCCAAACCGAGTTGGACTTGGTTTGGTGGGAGGAGTCCCCCTCCCTTCCCACTTCCTCCCTCTTTTTTTTTCTTTTCCTTTGATTTCCTTCTCTTGGCGCATAGGCCCCTTTGGGGCTGTCCCACCAGCCCACTAAGGGCTGGTGTGTCTCCTCAAAGCCTATGGGCTTCCCCGGGGTGGGTTGCCCCCCCCCCCCCCCCGGTGAACTCCCGGAACCCATTAGTCATTCCCGGTACATTCCCGGTAATTCCGAAAACCTTCCGGTAATCAAATGAGGTCATCCTATATATCAATCTTCGTTTCCGGACCATTCCGGAAACCCTCGTGACGTCCGTGATCTCATCCGGGACTCCGAACAACATTCGGTAACCAACCATATAACTCAAATACGCATAAAACAACGTCGAACCTTAAGTGTGCAGACCCTGCGGGTTCGAGAACTATGTAGACATGACCCGAGAGACTCCTCGGTCAATATCCAATAGCGGGACCTGGATGCCCATATTGGATCCTACATATTCTACGAAGATCTTATCGTTTGAACCTCAGTGCCAAGGATTCGTATAATCCCGTATGTCATTCCCTTTGTCCTTCGGTATGTTACTTGCCCGAGATTCGATCGTCAGTATCCGCATACCTATTTCAATCTCGTTTACCGGCAAGTCTCTTTACTCGTTCCGTAATACAAGATCCCGCAACTTACACTAAGTTACATTGCTTGCAAGGCTTGTGTGTGATGTTGTATTACCGAGTGGGCCCCGAGATACCTCTCCGTCACACGGAGTGACAAATCCCACTCTTGATCCATACTAACTCAACTAACACCTTCGGAGATACCTGTAGAGCATCTTTATAGTCACCCAGTTACGTTGCGACGTTTGATACACACAAAGCATTCCTCCGGTGTCAGTGAGTTATATGATCTCATGGTCATAGGAATAAATACTTGACACGCAGAAAACAGTAGCAACAAAATGACACGATCAACATGCTACGTCTATTAGTTTGGGTCTAGTCCATCACGTGATTCTCCCAATGACGTGATCCAGTTATCAAGCAACAACACCTTGTTCATAATCAGAAGACACTGACTATCATCGATCAACTGGCTAGCCAACTAGAGGCATGCTAGGGACGGTGTTTTGTCTATGTATCCACACATGTAAATGAGTCTTCATTCAATACAATTATAGCATGGATAATAAACTATTATCTTGATACAGGAATTATAATAATAACTATACATTTATTATTGCCTCTAGGGCATAATTCCAACACGAGCATGTCCAGTGGTACTTACTAGGACGCTCACAAGTGCAATGTCGCGTCCGAAGGGAAACCATAAATGAGCGACCACCATATGATTGCCCATCTCTCGTTGTACCGCCTGGCTCATCCACTTGGTATTTCATTTCAGCGTTATCGAAACAAATGGCTCGCTGCATGGCTGACTTCTCCTTTTGAAACTCTAGCCACTCGGCAACCTTCTTCGGATAGATCTCATTGGAAGGCTTCTCACTCTCACCAATCAACTTGCCAATTTCTTCGGAGTGCTTAAGAAAATACTCATTTAGCTTGTAAAAGATATATTCAGCTATTGTCGTGATCGGCAACTGACGTGCCCCCTTCAAGACAAAGTTGAAGCACTCAACAAGATTGCTTGTCATGTCGCCATATCTCATGCCTCCTTCGTCACATGCCCGTGACCACTTATGTCTCTCATCTATATTCCTTTGTAGGAATTCTTTCCCACCTTCATTTGCCTTCTCATATATTTTGTTCAATCGTTTAGTGAACGACCCAACGGAGAAGGCCACACATGCGGAGTTAAGATCCTTAGCCAGATCTTTGTTCTTACAAGCCCTGTAAAAGTTTGCAACGAAGTGCCTCATGCACCATCGATGGTGAAGCCTCGCATGCCCTGGAATGTGAACATCCACGGCCTTCAATATGCCTTGGTGTCGATCGGATATGATGCATACCTCCCTATTGGGAGGAATCACCGTGCTTCTCACAAGTCTCATGAACCATTCCAAGTTGTCTTGGTTCTCCGCTGACACCAAAGCAAATGCCACAGGCAACACCTGATCATTAGCATCATGTGCCATTGCTATCATTAGTGTGCCCTTGTATTTGCCAGTTAGGAATGTTCCATCTATAGACAAAACCGGACGACAATGCTCAAAAGCTGCAATGCATGGGCCAAACGTCCAAAAGGCACGACGGAACACTCCTTCAATATCTTGGACATAGTGGTACATTCCGGAGTTTCTATAGGCCACCGCGCCCAACAACCGGGGTAGCATGTTGTACGCCTCTTCCCATCCACCGTACAACATTCTAAAAGCGACCTATTTGGCCTTCCATGTCTTCCCATACTTGACCTTATATCCAAATCTCTCGAAAACCCAACTCATCAACAACTTCACTTTAATGGTTGGATCCTCAGCTATATGTTTCTGGTATTTATAACCGATGAATTCCGAGGTTAACTGACGGTGTGTCTCTGGTGCTTCATCTCTCGGCGGTGTGCATTGGTGAGCTGCAATGCAACTACTTATCTTCCACAAACCATCTTTCATGAGTCTTGAATTGACTTTCCATTTGCATTTTTCTACCTCACATTTCACGGTGTATCGCTTGTGGCAGTCCGAGTAAGCAACTCTGAAAGGCCTGTAGTGCTTGACGGCATACTCACACAACCACATCTTCAATTCTAGAATGTCCTCGAACATCAAACCTTTCTTTAGGTAAGACGTACAAATCGTGTTGGGTGTGCTACTTGGGAATATTCTAGCCTCAATTGTCTTGCTCATGCCACCGTCGACTAAAGCCTTATCTGCAAGGCTAACATCACAAAACAAGGGAACTTTGTGATCCCTACCGATGATTTTTGTATACCACTCCGCTTCTTTCTCAGTCAACCCATCCTCATCCAACTCATTCACCGGGCCTTCATCATCCGACTCATCCACACAAGCACGCTGATAAACAATGTCAGGATCCATGTCATCATGCCTTACTTGAGCCTCTACGTCACCAACAATGTTGTGTTGCCTCTCATACTCTTCGTCGGACTCATGACCATCATCTTTGATCGGTGCACTACCTCCAAACTCATATTGGGGATACTCATTGACTTGCACTTCTACTTTATGCTCAACAATAGGTGACACATCATTATACGGGCTCAAATCATCTACTATGGGTTGGTTCAAGTCAACATGAAGAGGAGCATTGACCACCGTACTAGCAAACACTTCGAGTGACTTGTCTATCGAGGATGCAACAGCCTCCTTGTATGCAACCCAATGCAAATTAGACTTGATAGGCATTGTCTTCATTCGACACTTGTGTGCCGACCCAACATCATATCTTCCTAACAATTCTACTTGGTCACTTGGATCAACCCACTTCAATCTTATCCGAGTTTCTGCCACAACCTCTTCATAAGTAGGACTATCAAGAAATGTCAACACTTCCTCATATTTGTCAACAATAGCAACATTCATGAATGCCTCTTTGTCAACATAATGAATATTCACAATCTTGTCCATCTAAAAAAGGGGACAAAATTACCAATTCTAAGTATAACAAAACAACTAACAAGACATTACCCTAACCATTTGCATCCAAATTAGGCATTAACACAAACCCTAACCCTAAACCTTGTCCATCCAAATTAGGCATAACACAAAACCTAACACTAACCCTAACCCTTGTCCAACCAAACTAGGCATAACCCTTGTTAGAGTTATAATACAAGTCATGTACCCTTTTGTATTTATCCCAATATATAAGGGGTTTTCCTGCATATAGTCCATCACCTGTACATGTATATATATCGGCCTATGGACTCATGGGAATACAAGTTGCTTTCCTAACATGGTATTAGAGCCTAGGTTCTTTTTGCACGCGCAACTCGTGCTTTTTCCGATCTAGCTTTCCCACCGCTGGTACCGGCCCTCGTCTCGCCTGCCTCGTCCCGCACGTGAAGGAGCTCCAGCCGCGTCTCTACAATCTCCCGACGCGTCGCTTCAATCCCAGGTCGAGGCGACTCCATCTTCTCTCGCCAGATCGCATCTGGCAGGTCTTGGCGCGGCTCCATCGAGATCAAACTCCTTCTAGTCGCCCGCGCACGCCAGAGGACCGATCTGCAACGTTGCCCCGCGCCTGCCAGATCCGATCCAGTGCACGCGTCGCCCCGCGCCTGCCAGGACGGCTGGAGCTCCTCCACGCGTCGCCCCGCGTCCGCCAGGACCGCTTCAGTCGCCGCCGCCCTTCCTCGATTTGCCCCGCGTCGCCCCGCGTCGCCAGGACCGATCCAGTGCCCCGGGACCCTGTTGTGTTGTCCGTTGACCGAGACCCTGGCCTGATCTGATCTATTCGATGCGGTCTCCACTACCGACGGGGCCCCCAGACCGAGTCTCGCCTTCTGCTGTCGACGCGGTTTCCTCCCGTTGACTGATTTCTTTCCCAAAAAAAAATGTCTACTGCATCTGGCTATGTTGCTGTTCCTCGTTGTCCGGTGATCTTTGATGGCACTAACTACACCGAGTTCATTGGCTTCATGCGCATTCACATGCGTGGCATCCGCCTATGGGGTTTTCTTTCCGGCAAGGTCTGCTGTCCGTCATGTCCGGTTCCTCCCGTGGCTCCCACTCCGCCGACCCCACCGGCTCTTCCTGCGGATGCTTCTCAGGCCGCAAAGGATGCGACTAAGCTTGCTGATGAGGCCGCTGTGAGTGCTTATGATGAGAAGGTCTTGGCTTATGAGGAGGCTCTTCAGCTGTATCATGGTGCTCTGTCCGTTTACACCCAGTGGCTTGATGATGATGCTTGTGTTGCCGCTGTTCTCACTACTAGTGTTCTGCCTCAGTTTGCTTCTGAGTTTCTGGGCCTTCCTACTGTATTTGAGATGTGGACCCGCCTTCGTCAGCGCTATGAGCCCTCTGGCGATGCCTTATACCTCTCTGTGGTCCGTCAGGAGCATGCTCTTCAGCAGGGTGACTCTACTATTGATGACTTCTATGCACAGAGTTCTGCTATCTGGCGCCAGCTTGATTCTCTCCGCAGTGCTAGTTGTCGTACTTGCCCCTGTTGCCAGGCTGTCCAGGCCGACTTGGAGTTTCATCGCGTCTACGAGTTCCTGTCTCGGCTCCGTAAGGAGTTTGAGCCCCGGCGTGCTCAGTTGTTTGCTCGTGGCCGTATTTCTCTCATGGAGGCGCTTTCTGAGATTCGTGCTGAGGAGACCCGCTTACGTGGTGCTGGTTTGCTGGAGGTTCCCTCGGTGCTCGCTGGTCGGACTTTTTCTACGCCACCTGCTGCACCGACCCCTTCTCGCTCGAGTGCTCCGCCGCTCTTGCCCACTCCTTCTGGCGGCTCAGGTCGCCCCCGTCCACATTGTAACTACTGCAACAATGATGGTCATATTGAGCCCCACTGCTACACGAAGAAGAAACACTTGCGCAAGGCGCGGTCATCATCTACAGCGACTTCGTCATCTACCTCGACAGTTTCAGCCATCGCTTTGACTGAGCAGGATATTCTGAGACTTAAGCGTCTGCTCGCTGCTTCAGGTTCTTCCTCAACGGGTACTGCTGGTTCTATGACTGAGGCTTCCCCCACAGAGCAACCACCTTCTCCACAGTCAGCTACATCCCCATGGGTTCTGGACTCTGGAGCTTCCTTTCATATGACTTCTAATTCTTCCACTCTATCCTCTCTTCGTTCGCTTGATTCTCCTGTTCATGTCCTCACCGCTGATGGTACTCCCCTTCCTGTCGTTAGTAGAGGCACTCTTACCACTCCTTCTTATTCTGTTCCTGATGTTGCTCATGTTCCTCGACTTACCATGAATTTGTTTTCCGCTGGTCAACTTGCTGATTCTGGTTGTCGTGTCATCCTTGATCTTGACTCTTGTTCTGTCCAGGACCGTCGCACGCACACTCTGGTTGGGGCTGGTCCTCGCCGCCGTGATTCTGAGGGTCTTTGGGAGTTGGACTGGCTTCATGTTCCTTCCTCTGCCCATTCTCTCGCCAGTTCTTCCGCTTTGGTCGCCTCGGCTACTGGTTCTTTCCAGCAGTGGCATCATCGACTTGGTCATCTGTGTGGTTCTCGTTTGTCGTCGTTAGTTCGTCGAGGTCTTCTGGGGTCTGTCTCAGGAGATGCCTCCTTAGAGTGTCAGGGTTGTCGTCTTGGCAAGCAGATTCAGTTACCATATCCACATAGTGAGTCAGTGTCTAAGCGTCCTTTTGATTTAGTCCATTCCGATGTATGGGGTCCGGCTCCCTTCGCTTCGAAAGGGGGTCATAAATATTATATTATTTTCATAGATGACTTCTCTCGTTACACATGGCTTTATTTCATGACTTCTCGTAGTGAGGTGTTGTCCATTTATAAGCGTTTTGCTGTCATGGTTCATACTCAGTTCTCTTCTCCCATTCGTGTGTTTCGTGCTGACTCCGCTGGCGAGTATATCTCTAAGATGTTGCGTGGTGTTCTTGCTGAGCAAGGGACTCTCTCTCAATTCTCTTGTCCTGGTGCTCATGCTCAGAATGGCGTGGCTGAGCGCAAGCATCGTCATCTTCTTGAGACGGCTCGTGCATTGATGATTGCTGCCTCTCTCCCGCCTCATTTTTGGGCTGAGGCCGTCTCCACCTCCACCTATCTCATCAATTTCCAGCCTTCCGCTGCTCTACAGGGTGGTGTTCCTTTCGAGCGTCTTTTTGATCGGTCTCCCGATTATTCGACGCTTCGCTTGTTTGGTTGTGTTTGCTATGTTCTTCTTGCCCCCCGCGAACGCACCAAACTGACCGCTCAGTCTGTTGAGTGTGTCTTCTTAGGCTATAGTGATGAGCATAAGGGCTATCGTTGTTGGGATCCTATCGGTCGTCGGATACGTATCTCTCGGGATGTGACTTTTGATGAGTCTCGTCCCTTCTACCCACGCCCATCTTCCTCGACTTTTTCAGTGGAGGATATCTCTTTCCTCACTTTTCCTAACACGCCTATCACACTCGTCGAGCCTTTGCCTACTCATTCCGCTCCCTCTGCTTCTCCACCTCCAGTCGATTTGTCGCCACCATCTTCCACGGTCTCCTCGTCTAGCATGTCACCGGATTCTACACCTTCATCTCCGGTGACTTCTTCGTCGCCACTCTCCGATTCTACTTTAGCGATTCCTCCTTCCATTGTTCCATCTTTTCCTCAGTGTTACACTCGTCGTTCACGTTCTGTGGATGCCTCTCTGGATGTGCCGTCATCCTCGTCTCAGCCTACTTATGGCTTGCGTTCTCGTCCTCGTCCGCCTGTTGATCGCTTAGGATTTTCCACCACTGGAGCTGCTGTTCTTGAGCCGACTACTTATCATCAGGCTGTTGTTCATCCTGAATGGCAGTTTGCGATGGCTGAGGAGATTGCTGCTCTTGAACGCACAGGTACGTGGGATCTTGTTTCCCTTCCTCCTGGAGTCCGTCCCATCACTTGTAAGTGGGTCTACAAGGTAAAGACTCGCTCCGATGGTTCTCTTGAGCGTCACAAAGCTCGTCTTGTGGCTCGTGGTTTTCAGCAGGAGCATGGTCGTGATTATGACGAGACTTTTGCTCCTGTGGCTCATATGACCACTGTTCGTACACTTCTTGCCGTGGCCTCTACACGCCACTGGTCTATCTCTCAGCTTGATGTTAAGAATGCTTTTCTTAATGGTGAGCTGCGTGAGGAGGTGTACATGCAGCCTCCACCTGGGTATTCTGTTCCTGATGGCATGGTATGCCGTCTTCGTTGCTCTCTCTATGGCCTTAAGCAAGCCCCCGAGCCTGGTTTGAGCGTTTTGCCTCTGTGGTGACTGCCGCTGGTTTTTCACCCAGTGTTCATGATCCAGCATTATTTATTCACCTTTCTCCTCGTGGTCGGACTCTTCTTCTTCTTTATGTTGATGACATGGTCATCACTGGGGATGACCCTGAGTATATTGCCTTTGTCAAGGCTCGTCTTAGTGAGCAGTTCCTTATGTCTGATCTTGGACCTCTTCGCTACTTTCTTGGGATTGAAGTCTCTTCTACCTCTGATGGCTTTTTTATATCCGAGGAAAAGTATATCCAGGATCTTCTTGCTCGTGCTGCTCTTACTGATGAGCGCATTGTTGAGACTCCTATGGAGCTCAATGTTCACCTCTCTGCTACTGATGGTGATCCCCTGCCCGACCCGACGCGCTATCGTCATCTTGTTGGCAGTCTTGTTTATCTAGCTGTCACTCGTCCGGATATTTCTTATCCGGTTCATATTCTGAGTCAGTTTGTCTCTACTCCCACATCGGTTCACTATAGTCATCTCCTCTGTGTTCTCCGATATCTTCGGGGCACAACCTCTCATCGTTTATTCTTTCCTCGCTCCAGTTCTTTACAGCTACAGGCCTATTCGGATGCTACGTGGGCTAGTGATCCTTCAGATCGCCGTTCACTTTCTGCTTACTGTGTTTTTCTTGGTGGTTCTCTCATTGCCTGGAAGACGAAGAAACAGATTGCAGTTTCCCGTTCGAGTGCAGAGGCTGAGTTGCGAGCGATGGCTCTTTTGACGGCAGAGGTGACTTGGTTACGGTGGTTACTTCAGGATTTTGGTGTTTCTGTCACTACACCGACTCTGCTCTTATCTGATAGTACAGGTGCTATTAGCATTGCGCGCGATCCTGTGAAGCATGAGCTCACCAAGCATATTGGTGTTGATGCTTTCTATGTGTGCGCTGCTGTGCAGGATCAGGTTGTTGCTCTTCAGTATGTGCCTTCCGAGTTACAGTTGGCGGATTTCCTGATGAATGCCCATACTAGAGCACAACATGGTTTTTATCTCTCCAAACTCAGTGTTGTTCATCCACCATGAGTTTGAGGGGGTGTGTTAGAGTTATAATACAAGTCATGTACCCTTTTGTATTTATCCCAATATATAAGGGGTTTTCCTGCATATAGTCCATCACCTGTACATGTATATATATCGGCATATGGCCTCATGGGAATACAAGTTGCTTTCCTAACAACCCTAACCATAACACTAAATTTCCTCAATAATAAGAAACCAACCAATACAATGCAACATAAATAGAACACCTAGTGCAAAAAAAATCTACACAAATACAAAATCATTGCAAAAATTAATTGGAGAAATTGGAGGAGCTTACCGGCCTCTTCGATTTGCCCCAAAGAACCTATTAAAAGGTTGAGGGAGGAGGGAGATCGAAGGGGGGATCTTGAGGACAAGGGAGAGCTTTTTTGGGCTAACAAGAACAAGAGGAGAGGAGAAATGATGGTTGGTGGGCGAGGGGGTCGGGGTGACAAAATATAAAGGCAAGAAACGCCATAGCTATTGGCGTTTCACCTCAGGTGTGCAACGCCACATTAGACAGACGTTTCACCTCAGGTCTGCAACTCCACATTACACAAGCGTTTCAGCGAACGTCTGAACGCCACAATAGATGGCGTTTCATAACAGGGCTGCAACGCCACGGACTATGGCGTTTCAAAAAAGGGTCAAAACATGAAATTCTTTCCAAACGAGTTCGTTGCATGATTAACTTGCACCCCTAGGATCAAAACAGTGAAAAAATCCGTAACATAGGGGTGGTAACATTGAGCCTTGCATTTATTAGCTTATAGAGTCATCTTGCCTTGCATCTAAGTTACTCAATTTCTCTCCCTTCTTATTAATTAGGTGTCACATCATATTTCTTGCTTAGGTGGCATCTATGTTACTTTCATTGTGGGTAGTCTAACACTCTCAGTGCTCGTATTTTGAAATCGTGTACTTTCTCTCTTGCTCTATACTTGATGCCAATCTTGGAAATCACCCATCTCAGGTCTGAAGATGATTTCTCGAAGGAGGGATATTAAGGTCTTTAATATATATTTTTTGAAGGCCAAGGAAGGGATATTATGAAACATGGACTGGTCAAACGCATAGGAGATGGTTCTTCCGCATAAATTTGGAGCAGTAACTAGATCCCCAGGCTAGAGTTAATGAGACTTATTGCGTCTAGCACAACTTGTACCTGAATTAATTGACACGATTAAGGCCCGTTCGTTTTCCCTCCACTCCCGGAGCTGTGGAGCTGGGTGTGAACCACTCCATTGAAATGAGTGGTACCCTGCCCCGCTCCAGGAACGGAGTCGAGGGAGCCGAGAGAAACCGAACGGTTCCTAATGCTCGATAAAACATGGAGCTAGTGAACCAGGTTTTCCTGCCGTGTGATGCATGCTGCTGAGATCTTACAAATTCCTATTTGCCTGCGAGCCATGGATGATTACTGGTCATGGATGTAGTATGAAAAATCTGCAAATTTTGTGCGTGGTCTGCCTATCGTATGATGGTTGAACAATTATGTGGTTGAAACGAAACGTCGGCGTGAAGATTGGCTGGACGAGCGCTCGAGGCCCTCGAGGTACATCGCAACGGACGACGAACTGGTTGATCGCGGGCCCTCGGCGTCGCGGATGTCAGGACGCTCCGAAAGCTCGACGTGCAGCTTGGGTTGAAGGAGGTGGGCTTAATTAATTACTAGCCGTTCCATTTTCATCTTGGAACTGAAGTAGCAATGCATGTTTGATAGTAGTGCTTGATCTGATGATGCAACATGTAACTGGAGGGAAAAGAGATCCAATACCGTGCTCTGCTAACGGACGTTTTCCGACTAGTCCAGTTCTCCCCGACTACAAGTATTTTTTAGGTATAGAGGGAGTGTTAGATCCACTAGATCGCCTCGGCTAGCAGATTCCGGTAGTAGGGTTGGAGATGGGATGATTACCTTTTCCCTGGCGAGACGTACTGCCGCCGGTGGCCATCGATTCATGGCAACGGTGGTGGGGCAAAGAGAGAGATGATGAGGTGATGGTGCTTCCCGTGAGCACCGCAATAACCCTAGATCGATAGGGCGTGTAGGTGGAAAAAGTGGCGGTGGTCAACCTCGTGGCTCGTGCCCCGGCCTCCATCTCTGTTAATATAGCATGGATCACAGGAGCCCACCAACCATAATAAATTGGGCGTCCCCGGTCAGGGCGGCTGGATCAGGAGTCCAGTGGGCCGTTGGGCCCACACGGAAGAGATCAACCTAACAGGGAGTAGCTACTAAGAACATATTGGTTTGTTTCTTCCAGATTTGAACAACGGTGGTAAGTTATAGAGACATCTTGCATGTCTAGTGCAGTTCAGTACTTAAGAGCCTCCAGAATCTACTCCACCACTGACACTACACTATCAGATTCAAATTCAAATGCTTCTTCTTTACACAGCGGCGGAGCTAACTCACTATCAGAATCTACTCCACCACTGAAAATGTTCATTATCAAAAGAAATGCCCATGTTTAGATGAAGTTACAAAGTTCATATAGCATCACTTCTACTTCTCAGGACTCAGGACTAGAATGGTTTCATGTGGCTTCAGTGGTCGAGCCTTTTAGGATTTCTTTTTTAACCACTATATATTGGCATGATTCGTTGCTAAGACTGCATTATAGGCACTTGGCTTCCACTGGTTCATCGGTATGTACATGATTTCCTATTCTTCCCGTATCCAGATTGTGCCTCCTGGTCTGTTTCTTTGATTCGGTTTACGCCTCAACCAGCAGCTCCATCTGATGCCCTTCAGTTAACCCTCCCTTGCAGCTTCCAGGAGCTCATTCCATCTGGTGATCTTCTCCCTGGGCTTCTTCTTCAGTTCGCCAGCCGTCTTCTCTTTGTAATCGATTTTCTCCCAGCCGTCCAAGGGCACGTAGCGGGCATTCTTCTCTTCTAGAATCTCAACTAGTCCCCGCCGGCCTTGCCTTTTCGGACCAGATGGGTCCATGAATACGCCCTTCCTGTCGTCTTCAAGGATGCTATCCACCTGTTAATCAACTAATATTTAGAATAGTTCCTCAAGAAAAAATTTGTCGAGCAACTTACTTGCCAAATTAAGCCATGCCTTGATGATGAATAACTTTTTTCTGACTTGGATGAAAAACAAAATCACATTTAGGAATTGTTTGGAGAAAAGTAGCCAACAGAATACCAAGATATCACTCTTTAAGTACATACCGTTTCTTCGGCACAATGGAGATTTGTAGCAACAATCCCAGTTGGTCCTCTCTTCAACCATCCTACCACGTACAGTCCTGGTTCCACTGTGGCGATCTCTGATTCACTGCATAGAACTCTGCCCCTCAAATTTGGCACAACTCCTGCAAC
Organism: Hordeum vulgare subsp. vulgare; assembly: GCF_904849725.1. Lineage (NCBI taxonomy): Eukaryota > Viridiplantae > Streptophyta > Magnoliopsida > Poales > Poaceae > Hordeum > Hordeum vulgare. The sequence goes on along the minus strand of NC_058523.1, from coordinate 531,953,882 downwards.
AAATAGAGGATTGTTAAACAAACATTATTGAAAAACTTCTTTATGAATTAGAAAGGGCAGTAAAAAAAGGCAATAACATGCACCTCTGTATTTGTCGAAGGACAAACCTTCTACTGGCAAGGATTTGTAACCAATGCTCTTCAAAACCATTCTAAGAAGAAGATAGATATTTAAGATGCGCCTTAGAAACATAGAGTTAATTGGCCACATAAAAATTCAAGAAAATATGAGCAAAGCACTTACCCACATTTTAGATCTTCAAACTCACCAGTTCCAACTGCCACCTGCTTTCCAGTTGCCACATCATCTATATAACCAACAAGACTAATCGTTAAAACCTGCACCTAAAAATAATCAAGAATACTCCCAAAATCTGACCTTTTAAGAGAGTCTTTTCAAGTTCCACAGCACCAACTGTGGAACCATCTTCTGAAGGGAGAAATTTGGTAGGTTTCCTAAAAAACACAAAATGAAGCTCCTTTTGGTCATCGTCGTTGTTTTCCTGATGCACCGTAGCAGCTTTCGATAGCAGCTCATACACCCGTCTTTTAATTCTACTATTCCTCATCTCCTCCTGCAATGAGATGACATATTTCTTTTATCACAGGCAAGAAGACCACATCAGAGCAGGTGGAGGGAACATTCAGAAAGTCAATTTAGCAGCATGTTTGCAAATACCATAGTGATGGACATGTACAAGTAACAAGTTTTGCAGCACTGTGATTCAAATATTAGCAAAAGGTTGGGTTGTAACCGTTGCAACCAAGAGCTGTAAAAATTTATAGGATCAAGCATTTATTGGCCAGTGTCATTCTCAGCACATACGCAGACTGCAGAATGCTGCTAAATGCTAATTGTCAACTGAATCCCACAGTCAGTGTCGGAGCTACAGTAGCAAACCTGGGAGGGCCGGTACAAAGGAAGGCCCGTTCCTTTTATTCTCATGGCCAAATTTACTGTCAATGTCCACTACATTTCCTATAGGCTGGGCAGGCCATGGCCGATTTTGCTAATGCGTAGCTCCGCCAGTGCCCACAGTAATGAGTGCTGCACTTTCTCCAGAATCAGTAAATATATACACCAACCTTTAATGGGTTCCGTAAAACATTCTAGCTAAATAGCTGATTGTATGTATACACAAAACACTTTCAATATTCCTTCACTAAAATTAGTTTCCTGATGTTCTAGTGCTCACAGAAAATAAAGGGAAATACACCGCTCACGACCCTTTGTTCATCTCTCTGCATCTCCCCCATCCTAGATGTTGCCTAACAGCCTACACGCACCATGCAATTTTCCTATTGCACCGTCCCCTATGCAGTGGTTTCCGCTTTTTGTGCTAAAAGAACTAGGTGCCTCAGTTCTAATAACAAAGTTTTCCCATATTACAAGCAAAATTTTAGCTAACATGCTAATGTGCAAGAATAAGAAGCAAATTTAAGCAGAATCAGTTCAAGCCAGCCAAAAACTGGCCCTAGCTACCACCAGTGAAGAGCACCACATTCTTATCCCTAAATTTGTCGATTTTCAAAAACTAGGCTAGTCATGATTCATGGGATAAGAAAGCAGTAGATGGTGACCCAGTCACACAAATCACAATGTGCAATGCCTGCCACACTTTACTGCACAAACCTTATCCGTAGGTGATGTTGCAAGATCAGCCTCCTTGATGCAAACATTGACATTTTTCAAACCTACATGATGTCTGTTTTAGAGTTTAGCATCGCCAATGAAATAAGCCAATAGGAATGTACCAAGATTGCACCTTCGCGGCGTGCTGCTTCTAATACAAAATGACACTCATATTTATGTGTGTTCAAGAAAAAAAAACGTATTAAGACTTGCACATTTTGCAACATACAAGTACCTAAAATTTCACGTAATTCCTTTGCTGTGCAAGCTGCCTGTACTGCGCCCCGTCGCCCAACCAAGTAAACCTTCCTTTACATAAACCACCAAATGCAACTCAAGTATTTTCTTATCATTCTAATATACAGGAGAGCTGAAAACAATAGAAAGTCTTCTACCAAAATCAGCGATACCTTATTGTGCTGCTAAGGAGAGCATCCAAAGAATAACCAGCAATATCTGTGGAAGCCAACTCAGTTGTACAGCGAAGAAGAATACGGGCAACATCAAGCGCCACATTTCCCTTGATCATAATTAATAGCATGACAGAAAAAGCACACAAATTACATTAGGCATATGATGGAACACTCATGTTCATGTTCCTGTAGAAGGATATCTCTTCCCAAAAATCTTGTGAAAACAAAAATAAAGCACAGTACTCACCCCAGAAGAAGGATAATAAACACACTAAATTACGAACTTTCTTTAACAGCAACAGAGTTATGACAATTCAAACAAGATTGCTCCACCGAAGGAGCTTGAATTGCCTTTACCATTTTACATAGTGACATGGTACTTCAAGATTAAATGAAATAATAGCTATCTCTTGATTTAGAATCAAATTATGCACCGAATGTATTTCAAGTTAAGAAAAGCGGAGGACTACTTAGCTATGAGTTATTATTGTCAACCCACCGAATGTGTTTCAAGTTAAGAAAAGCGGAGGACTATGTAGCTATGAGTTATTATTGTCAACCCCATAATGTTGATACACTGCTTCAAATTCAAATGGTGATTCCATTACAAGACCAAAATCCTATACCTGTCCAAGGACCACAGCAGAATCTGTGTTTGTCAAGTCAGGTGCCAGGTTGCACATGTCTGGGTGCCCATTATACCACCATACAAATTCTCGAGCAGAATGTATTCCTCTGAGGTCCTATATATAAAGAAGATTTTAAGAATAAACCAACACTGACACGACAAAGAAAAAAAATCATGTGATGATACTACAAAAGCTTGCACACTATATGCTACGCGTGTAGCACGTAATATCCTGTTTCGGTTTACGCGCACAGTTTGTATTTTCAGTGGTACTGTTTCATGTGCAATTACTGATAGATAATTAAGCAAGGTTAGGTGGTTTCTTTATTTTGGTGATAATATCAGTATAACCACCATATGTACTCTACTCTCATGTGGTAATACCGTATACATGATAAACCATTGATGAGGCTACACAAACAAAGTCTCATTAGAGACCAATAAAAGAAAGATTGAATCTAAAATGATGTTATACCTCCCCAGGAATCTATTATCATGTTTGTGCCCATCAAAATCTGTAGCCTAAAGAAAAACTAAGGAAGTCAAAAATATGTTATACCTCCCCAGGAATACCAAATGATCTATCACTTTCTGCACCATAAGCAAGAACAACCTGTTAATCAGTAAATACTAAGTCGGCATTATCTCAATAACGAACTTCATAGAGTTATATCAACAGAAAAAAATAGCTACTTGGCAGAAAGGATAGACTAATGGCCATCTGCTTACAACATCATATGTCTTCCGAAGCTCTGGTAGAGATACATCACTTCCAAGTGTGACATTCCCAAAAAAAGAGCAGCGGGGATTCACAGCTACACGAGAAAATTGGTTTACCACAATCTGTTGAAAGAACATGGAAAGTTAAATCTTCTAAGGGATTTATTCAATAATATAGTAGCCAACTCAGAAGGCAGGTAAAATCATGAGGTGATAAAGCAACTTGTACAGATATTGGTGGAACCAATAAATTACTTCAAGTTGATATAAGGCAGTACACCTCGTGTCCACTTCTAAACAAAATATGTTTCTTAATTTCTTGCAGTTATGGTAGTAGCTGCTGATAGATTAAAATTTGTTGCATTTCAGTTTCACAATAAGATAAGGTAATCAAATGCTCACCTTTGTTTCTGGATGATCTGGAGCCACTCCAGAACGAACTAAGCCAAACGGTGTCGGCAACCTTTCAATAATATCGACTTGCACTCCTTCATGACCCTTTAGCATCTGTTTTATCAACCAAAAGATCCAATGAACACCAAACAAGTGCGCAGAAATAATTAAAGTAACTCCTGAAACGGAAACCCTTCGAAAGATCTTTAGCCTGACTATGTTCCTTTCCTTCTCCTGTTGCAACATATGCAAGAGAAACTCCATATGTGTTGCTGTAGGAACATGGTTTCGTGTTTAAGGTTTTGTTGCGACAGCAATAGGTTCCAGCTTTCAGATCACATCTCATTAGACAAGCACTACTAAGGTACAGGGTTTCATGGTTGTCACTGCACCTTAGCACCTAGATTTTCATGGAACTGAATTCAGGGAAATTTTGCAACTACAGCACAGAAGAAAGCACTGAAACACTATCATAATGAAGAAAAGGACACGGGATAAGCAAAGAAACCCACCCCCAAAGAGAGGCAAAAACAAGGGAACCAAAGAGCCGCACCTTTTCGGCCGTGTAGAATCCGGCGGGGCCGCTGCCAACGACGCACACATGGAGCGGGTCGCGTGAAAAACCAGCGGTGGCGGAGGCGGAGTAGCGCATCGGCCGTAGGAACAACATAAGCCTCCTCGTGTGGGGGAGAAGAAGCCAATGGCCCATCTCCGAGCACCCACGTGGTTGGCAATGCAATAGAGATGGTGGCCTGCATAAATGCATGAGGCCGAAAGATACAGTGAGGTCACTAACAACACATACACCAGGCAGCAGGTTGGCCTTGCTTCTGCTTAAGTTCCCACACCCATGGTAAACACATACTACATTCAGAAGAGAAAATATCCTCGGCAGTATTCTGGAGTCCATTGGATGTCTACAGTCTCTACAACCTACTGAATCATGTAATCTACAACTACAAGCAGCCAACCTACTGAATCAACTACAATATCGACCTACTTCAGCATTAATGACTGAAGAGAAAAAGATGAATGGACAGAGCAGAATTCGTCGGACCTGCTTACTTGCCGGCGAGTGATGACCCGCGACGGCGACGGAGTTCAGTCGATGCGGAGGGTTGGGATTTGACAGGGCAGCGGGCCGATTCCAGCCGGCGGAGGCGACCACTCCAGGCGGCGGCGAGGGGATTCCGGGCGGCAGAGTTACCGTCGAAGCGATTCCAGGCGGCGGCGGCAGCTGCGAGGCGAGTCCAGGCAGCGACGGGAGCAGCGAGGCGAGTCCTGTCGGCGGCGGCGGCGGCGGCGAGGCACGTGCGAATCTCCCCTGCCTTCCGCGTGCGTAGGGAACAGGGACACCCCCACTCGCTGAAGGGCAGGCAGAGATTGGCCGGCCCAGGAGCATCTGTTTCTTACGTTTTACGTTTTCTGTTTCGTTTTTTCTTTATTTTTTCAATTCTGTTTATACTTTAAAAAATATATAAATGTTACAAAAACACTCTATAAAAAAATTGTAAAATATTTAATGAGCATTTGAAAAAAAATGTGTATAGAAAAATGTTTACCACGCATACAAAAAATGTGTATGAATTTTTGATCATGTAATAAAAAAATGTTATTCAAGAATATGATTTTTTTTGAAAAAGTATTTGAAAAATGTCAAATGTGTATAAAAAAATCTGAACATGTTCTGAAAAAATGATTAAAGTGTTGATCATGAATATAAACGTGTTAATCAACCATTTGAAAAATATTAAATAAGTGTTTGAAAAATAGTAATCAAGTATTTGAATTTTTTCAACTAGTATTTAGAAAATGTTGATTGATCATTTGAAAAATGTTAAATGTGTTCAGAAAAAATGTTATCCGTGTATTAAAAAATGATGAAATTGTTCATCATGCATTCCGTGCACCTAAGTCGGTGTGGTGTTTGATTCCCACGGATTTGTGGTGGGAGCTTGCCAAATATGTGTAATTTATCCTCTGTCTTTTATAAAGCTATGACATATAATTGTGTGCTCTCAGAAAAAGGAGGCTTGGGCTGAAAGAAACACTGAAGTTGGAACGGAAATGGGCTAGCCGGCACGGAGGTAAGCTTGTAACCCCACTTGAGAAGTCTGGGGCATGTTTGGTTGGGAGCTCCTAGTCAGCGCATTAAGCGCTGGCTAACTCTCCTGGCACTTCCAGGCGACACGTAGCGGGCCGACCCAGTCAACCTGCCGAGAAACACAAGCGCGAAAGAGTAGTGCGTATTGAACACCACATGTCAAATTCGCAGCTACATGGCTTGACAAGTAGACCAGGCAAAATCCATCAAATTTGTTAAAAAGTTCACTGATTTAGAAAAAAGCTCATCAATTTTGAAAATAAACTCATCAAATTTTAGAAAAGTTTCGGTGATTTTGAAAAGTAATCTCAAAATTTGAAAAAAAATCATCAATTTCAGAAAATTTTAAATAGGAAATGATAAAGTTGCCGATTTTGAACAAAAAATTCACTGATTTTAAAAAAACGTTCATCGAATTAGAAAAAAACTCATCATTTTTTAAAAAGTTAATCGAATTTGAAAATCGATCATCAATTTTGAAAAAAAGTTCACCAATTTTTAAAAAAATTCATCAAATTTGACAACAGTTCATCATTTTTTAACAGAAATCATTGATTTTGAAAAAAAAAATCATAGATTTTGAAAAAAAGTTCACCGGTTTTTAAAAACAAAACATCAAATTTGATAAAAGTTCATCATTTTTTAAGAAAGTTCATCAAATTTGAAAACATTCACAGATTTTGAAAAAATGTTCATTGATTTTTTTACAAAAGTTATTGAATTTGAAAAAAGTTCATCAAAGTTGAAACAATTCATCCATTTTGGAAAAAAGTTCATCATAATTTATCAAAATAAAGTAAGAATGAGAAAAAGAAAAAGAAAAAAGAAGAAAGAAAAGAGTAAACTGGGCAGAATTGTTCAAAAAAGAATAATTAATAAAACATATATAAGGTTATCTAGCACATCCTAGTCCGTGACCGGGTAGTAAGCACGTCGTCTTTGAAACCGGATTGTTCTTGCTTCGAGTTCCATCTACCGCATAATTTTTAAAGTATTAAAATATACAGTATAATGGGCCGGGCCATCACAGGACGCTACAGGCACCGGTTTGCGAAAATACACACAAACAAGCGCGTGGAGCGCTAAATAGGAAACGTTGTTGGCCTGAGTAAGAGAAAACACGCAAGAAACCAATATATACACCTCGTTTAGTCGTCTGCATCTAGACTTCTGGCATTAGGGAATCGGTTTTGACACGTTGTTATTTATCATGCATTATCTCAACTCACACAACTACACGTTGTTTGGTTGCACGCATAGGGTATAATTAAGAGCTAGCACTGACACTTAACAAACAGAGTTACACTAGAGTGCCTCGCGACTGCGGTGGATGGTGAACACGGCAAATTAGTTGGACGGTTTGGCACGTTATTTGATGTCATGCATTGTCTCAACTCACTGCGGTGAACGCGTTCGACACTACGAGCATGGTGTCGCGGGGCGAGCATTCTGAGCAGCGTCACGACGAACTAGTTGCTAGCTCGTCGTCATAGAGAAATCCCGTGCGGAGGAGCGCTGAGGTAGAAGATGGGGGGGGGAGAAATATAGTGCGTGTTGGACCATGGCGACTGCGATGGACGATGGTCGTGGCGCCGCGCCCGACATGATAAGAACGAAGTCATGGGCGAGCGACACTATCGACGGCGTTGTTTCTAAAGGAGGAGTCTGTATATCGTTTCTTTCGTCCACACGCATCCATTAATTCTAGATATATGCAATTAATTAGATAGACCAGTTAATTTGATAAGTATAATCAAGCATTTGCTGGAAGGATCACATTAATTATGAATAGTACAATTTTTTGGACGGAATGATCACATTAATTATAAAGAGTATCATTATTTGGACAGAAGGATCATGTTAATTATGCAAATTATTATTGAGTGTTTGACAATCAGCTCACTTTAATTATGAAAAGTATTATTTTTAGATAGAAAAATCATGTTAATTATGAAAGTATCATCGAGTGTTGAACGTAAGGATAACGTTAATTACGAAGAGTATCTTTCTTTGGACTTGAGTACCACAATAGTTATATAAAGCATCATCGAGACTTGAACACGAGGATCACATTAAATATGGAAAGTATCACCTGCCTATTGATGCAAAACAATTTGAAAACCAATCACCAAATAAATTTGAAAGTCAAGTCATTAATGCAATTAATTAGCTAGAAAATTAACTACACATGCATTTAAGTCTCTCCAAGTAAAGATATTTTTAGTGTCAACTCAATTATGAATTTGATCAATTAGTGGAATCAATTAATTATGGGATTGTATGTTTTTCTATCCCTGTATCATACATCGTCTATTCAACCTTAGGATTTAAGTGCATGTATATTATTAAAAAGGACACACAAGAATACAACATACAAAGTACACATAAGAGTTGTGTTTTCATTGATAGAGAAAGGACCAGTGCACACCAATTATACATGAAACAGAAGTGAAAACCTTACAAGAAGAATGCTATCATCTCATGATAAGATGTCAGCCGCGAGCGAGTGCCCACAAGTGGGCTCCTATTGTAGGTTCTAAGGCACACACTATTTTTGATTAGTTCTATCATGCATGTCATTGATGGTCACATGCTCTGCCTAATCTATAATGCTTGGCCCTTCATTTTTTACCTATAGTTCATGATATTTTCAATTATAAATTTTCGAAAATAAGTATTGAAAGAACGTGGCTGTCGCCTAGAGGGGGGGTGAATAGGCGCTTTAAAATAAATATGGTTTAGGCTTGAACAAATGCGGAATAAAACTTATGCTAAGCAAGATAAACAACTAAGTGATAGCAAGATATATGATAATAAACAATATGGCTATCACAAAGTAAAGTGCATAAGTAAAGGGTTCGGGTAAGAGATAACCGAGGCACGCGGAGACGATGATGTATCCCGAAGTTCACACCCTTGCAGATGCTAATCTTCGTTGGAGCGGTGTGGAGGCACAATGCTCCCCAAGATGTCACTAAGGCCACCGTGATCTCCTCACGCTCTCGCACAATGCAAGATGTCGTGATTCCACTAAGGGACCCTTGAGGACGGTCACCGAACCCGTACAAATGGCAAACCTTGGGGGCGGTCACCGATACCTGTACAAATTGCTCGGGGCAATCTCCACAACCTAATTGGAGACCCCGATGCTTGCCCGGGGCTTTACACCACAATGATTGAGCTCCGAGACACCACCAAGCTTCTAGGACGCCAAAGCATCCACGAAGAACAACATCTAGGGTACTAAGTACCAAAGGTAATAAGCTTCTCAAACTTCACTTCCACGTATCACCGTGGAGAACTCAAACGATGCAACTAATGCAATGGCAAGGGCACACGGAGTGCCCAAGTCCTTCTCTCCCAAATCCCACCAAAGCAACTAATGCTAGGGAGGAAAATGAGAGGAAGAACGAAGAAGAACACGAAGAACTCCAAGATCTAGACCCAAGGGGTCCCCCTCACTTAGAGGAGAAAGTGATTGGTGGAAATGTGGATCTAGATCTCCTCTCTCTTTTCCCTCAAGAACTAGCAAGAATCATTGGAGAGATTGAGAGTTAGCAAGCTCGAAGAAGGTCAACAATGGGGGAAGAACACGAGCTAAAGATATAAGGTTCAATGGGGAAGAAGACCCCCTTTTATAGGTGGGGAAAAATCCAACCGTTAAGCCTCACAGCCCGCACAGAGCGGTACTACCGCTCGGTAGGTTCACCAACCATGCTGAGGCCAAAAAGTATGCAAAAAACAGCCCGACGGAGCGGTACTACCGCTAGGGTACTACCGCTCCGGGGGCGGTACTACCTCTCCGGGGGCGGTACTACCGCTACAGGAGCGGTACTACCGCTGGCATGAGGAGTGGTACTACCGTTGGATACTGAAACTGCTGTAACTTTCGCATACGGGCTCCGAATTCAACGAAACCAAGTTTGTTGGAAAGCTAATGACATGGGCTAACACAATCTTGATATAAATATCAATAAGAATCAAGTGAGAAAAGTCCCATAAGAAAATGGTGAGAACCCTTCTTCGAATAAGACCGGTAAAAACTCCCAACATTAAAAACATCATAGAAGATGCATATGGACTCCGTTTTCGATGAACTCGAGCTTGTCATGAAGATGAACATAAGCTCTAAAACTCACAAAGATAAACACCAAACAAGAACCAAGAAGTATGATGCAAGGATGCAAATGGTTTGAGCTCTCAATGAACGATACGATCAAGCTACTCACTTGAGAGCCCCCCTTGACAGTACGACAATCTATCCTAAAACAGAAAACCTATCAAGGGCAAACCTATACCTTGCACCTCGTCCTATTGAGCTAGATGACGATGATCTTGGTTTCCTCAAGATGGACCATCTTTCTTGATTGTGTTGGCTTGATGAAGACTAGTTGATTGCTCCCGCACACACACTATGGGTGAGCCGCTCTTCAGCATATCTTCACAAGTCCATTGCCACCACAATGGACGGCAAGCATCAAGCATGATATATTCGTGATGATCCACTTGAACTTGCACACCTCAATCTTGATGACGATCACCACTTGACGTCATCCTTCATGGGTTGTATGAGATCTTCCTTTTGACGCAAGCCCATGGAAGCACACCTAACCCCCACATAGAACTCTCACAAATATCATGGGTTAGTACACAAACACGTAATGGACAATGCTTACCATACCATGGGATCACTTGATCCCTCTTGGTACATCTTATACGCTTTGTGTGTTGATCATCTTGATTTACTATTTGTCTGAGATCTTGATCAACCTTGTGTCTCTATGACCATACTTTGGATAATACCTTGAATACCACCTTGGTCATCATATAAACTCCTTGAACCCAACAGATGGACTTCAAGAAGTGCCTATGGACAAATCCTATAAATATAACTTAAGGCAACCATTAGTCCATAGGTATTGTCATCAATTACCAAAACCACATATGGATATATATGCTCTAACAATCTCCCCCATTTTGGTAATTGATGACAACCACTTCAAGAGAGTTTATATAAGGAAATAAGCATAACCAAGCGCATACATACAAAGCAATAATGCATGCGTGCAAGATGTAAATGCTTACGCAATAAAAGCAAAACCCTCTAAACATGTCCAAAGTAAACTCTCTAAACTTCTCCCCCACTGGCATCGATTGCCAAAATGGACGAAAAGTTTAGAAAGCCAATATAGTAGGTGGTCCTTCAAAAAGTGTGTACTTCTCAGCAAATGAGTGCAAAGAAATACACAAATACAATGATAAGTAGTTGGAGGAAAACAAACTATATTGAGGACCCAAAGATTGCAAATAAAAGTATCGTATGCCACAAAGACATACAATAAATAGAGGCAAGCAATCAAAAGATACCAGATGGAACAAACAATCATATGGTCCTTCGAACCACATGAATAAAACATATTATGATAAAGGCAACAGAGTGTTTTATCAAAACTAGAGAAGCTCCCCATGATTTGTGCACTAATACGAGATTTTTGTATTTGATACAAGTGCACAAAATAGGATCGTTGCTCCCCCAAAATTAATAAAAACACACAACGAGTGAAAGAAGATAGATGAGACAATAAGCATATCAATTGCACAAAACAAATGGTTGAGCAACATGTAAAAGAAGCAACTTAAGAATAGGCTCAACCAAAATAATGTGTGTGAGTCATGGCAAAGCACTTGAGAAGACTAAGATAAGGATGAGCATTACTCATCAACATAGTCTTGATGAAATGAGACACAAAGTGCAAGGCATATCATTCCCACACACACATACTAGAAAATGGGTTCACAAGCTTACTAATAAACAAAATAAGAACCAACGCTTGTGACAACCCATGGTGAAGATAGGAAGTAAGAACCTTGTCAAGAGGAGGGATACCAATCGAAATGGCAAAACCCTCATCAAGACAAGCATGAGGAAAAATAATCTTCACGGCCAAAGAGTGCATCAAGATGTAGGAAAATAAGATACACACTCAAGACAAATCCTTTCATGAAGCCACCAAAAAATGAAAAAGGAAATGCAACGGTGGACGTGAAAGAAAAGAGGATATCAATAAGAGATGTAACTTCTCTCATGTGTAAAAGATTCTAAGTAGAAGACAATCATGATGATATATATCCACAAAGATGGATGTACACACGAAATGGTTACAAGAAGGAACAAACTAGATATCCAAAAGGAAGTCATAAATATATCAATAAGATCTTTTGCTTGGAAGCATAGCACATGGCCTAATATTTTCTTATTGTACAATATGAACTTCCAACATACGAACATCAAAGACATCCCAACTAGTAGTAAGACATCATCATTCGGATGCTTTGAGAAAGGAAACAAGTACTACAAGAACGAATCAAGAGATTCATGCCATGATGCAACCTGAAAAAGAAAAGACAGGTTGGGGCCTTTGCAAGAAAAGAATGCATGAAGTGGATACTTGTTACCGAGACAACATTGGATTGATGTAGTAGATAGTTGTTCTTTGATCATCCTAACTTGGCTCCAATAATCACATGGTCTCAACACCTTCCTTATAGGTGAGCCGAGCATCCAATGCATCTCCAGTTGTTCCTGGAACAGCAAAACAAACAAAATGGTGCCCAAACTCATTGGGACCAAAGAGTTAGAAAACCAACAATACATAGGACAAACTCCACATACATATGTGCATATAGATATGAATTTGAATTTCATGCACACTTTAGCCAATTTATGACAAGGTGGAGTTTCCCCTATATATTGGATCAAAGAAAGAAAGCAAGCAAAAGAAGTTGTATATAGTAGATATGCATGCTCAAGACTCCCAAGAATCAACTCAACACAAAGTTGATAAGTCACCAAAAGACAAGGTATCAAGTGATAATAAGATCCCAAACAAAAAAAACTATCACTTGAAGGATATCAATTAAAAGATACCTCAAGGAATGAGATATCCATTGACACATGCCAAATAAAAGGAAACAAGATACCAATTGAAGGAAAACAAACACGAGGTATCTAATTTCCAAAAGAGAGCTAGGTTCCAACAAACCAAACCCTCAACAGTTTTTCATGATGGCACAAAGCATCATAAAGAGCAAGACTTGCCTCCCATCAACACACACTTGATGGGGATCAAAAGATTTTATGATGGGTGAATAAAGAGAGTGTTCTAAAGAAAATAGGATAGCTCCCCCAAGGGACGTGCATTATATAGAATTTGCATTTAAATACAAAATGCACAAGATGGGATCATCACTTTCTCTATATCTATAAAAACACTAGACATGTTAAAATAGATCCACAAGAGGCAAGGAAGACAAACGAAACACAAAATCCAATGTAAAGACGATTAGCAATTCCTACCACATGATGGGAATACCAATTGTCAAGGACAAGAAGTATTTTGGAAATGATACTCATTGGTAGATCGCAAATATATCCAAGATCATCTTTACCCATAAAACGCAAGCAAATGACACTTGTAGAGCTAACATGCCACCTAGGAACAAGATAATTTACAATATCAACACTAAGTGGCAACACCTAAAATGTACACATTTTCTAGGTTTGTAATATGCACATAGCATATTACTCCCCCATAATGTGATAAACCAACAATATTAACAAGTGGCAAACTAAAACCAACAAGAGATAATTAATGGACCATATAGAATTTGAATTTCTCATGAGTAAGATATACCACATAGAAACTAGATAATCTTGAAATATCAATACTAAGTGGTATTCCCCATGTATACACATTTATAGGATTGTGAGGTGTGCAAAGCACATCACTCCCCCACAATGGGATAATCCATTAATCTCTCACAAGATCCAACAAAGATACAAACAAGATGCAAAAAGGCTCAATACAAGACTCACATGTACATGATATGCAAACCAACATACACCTACTCGATTACTCAAGATAAGCAAGTTGGAAGCACAACATATACAAACACATGCAAGGTACAAAACCACAACATGCAAAGGGGCAAGCAACTAACAATGTAAACATTTTAAGTACAAGTTATCGTAAGAAGGCACATTGTATATAAGATAGAAACTCGATAATCCAAATGACTTGGCTTGAGATAATATGAATTATGAAGACCCCTTAATTCTTCATTATGTATCCAAGTCTCTAATGTACTCCACATTCACCTATTGATCAATTTGAGCTTGTTGGTCCCCAACCACGTTGGGTCCTAAGAGGTTAGTCACAATAGGCTTGGCAACCCAAATGGTACTTTCCTTGATACCACTTTGAGTACCAACAAACTTGGCAAACACATTGCCAACCTTATCCTTCCCAAGAGAATAGATATCATCAATAATGATTGGGTTGGATAAATTACCTCTCGTGCAAGAAGAAGCGAAGTGAACCTTCTCACGACATAAGTAGCAACATCTACCCTTTAATTTCTTCCCTATTGATTTCTCAACATGAGGAGTGTTGGCTTGGGTCTTCTTGGGAAGGGGCCTTTCTTCAACTTGTAGTTGAGTATGTGATTGAACTTGTGGTCGCTTCCCTTGTTGCTTGTGACTTTGGGGCTTCTTCTTTAGTGGGCAAGATCTAACATGGTGCCCTTCAATTTTGCACTTGAAGCAAATAATCTTGGCCGAATTCTTGACTTGTTCTTGGCCCTTCTTCTTTAAGTTTTTGGACTTCTTCTTCTTGTTGGAGTTGAATCCAAGCCCATCTTTGTCATTCAAGGATTTTTGCCCACACAAGACATTGTTGAGTGTGGACATCCCTTCATGACTCTTTTCCAAGTCTTTCTTCAAAGAAGTGACTTGGGCCTTGAGCTCTTCGATTTCCTCTACATGGTTAGTATCAACACAAGTAATAGAGGAAGTATAAGCTTCATTGTTAGAGCAACAAGGCAAGGAAAGTAATTCATCACAAAAGGTAGCAACATTATGAGTAGAAGAATTACGCGGACTAGCACATGGCAATATAGCATTTTGACTAGAAGTAGTGCCATTGTCCACATGAGGCTCACTTGATGTTACCTTGGTAGTAATAGCCTCATGAGCTAATTTTAGCGCATTATGGGATGCTAGAAGATCATCATGAGAGCTTATGAGCATTACATGACTTTCTTTCAATTTCCCATAATTGCTAGATAGCAACTCAAGTTGAGCCCTTAGCTCAACATTCTCCTTTAAAATGGATGCTTCACAAGAAGTAGAGTTAGTAGCACAAGCATCATCATTAGCAATAAGAGGAGAAGGAACCTTGGCAAGCTCTTTAGCATATGAAGCTTCAAGTTGAGCATGAGACTCGGTGAGTTCGATGAGCAAACTCTTAATAGCCATTGAGCCATTTTTTGAGGTGCTCATAGTCCTCAAGGAGTTTAGCATGTGCAACTCCAAGCTTATCATTTTTAGTTCTAAAATCATTAGCCACCTTGAGAGATATATCATGGGATCCCTTTAATCTAGATAATTCTAGAGCAAAGGTTTCCTCAAGATATTCCTTGGTGGTTTGTTCATTTTCAAGAGCTTGAGATAGCTCTGCGATCTCATTAGCGTAATCACGCTCATGACCTTCCATTGTCTCAATGGTGGCCTCATACTCCTCAAGATGAGCTTCCAACTCCTCAATGTATTTCTTGCCCTCAGTGGCAATAGACATGATTTCCAAGAAGTTGGAACAAGCAAGTTTATTCTTATAAAGAGATTTAAAAATCATTTCACCCTTAATTTTTAAGGGTGCAGCAATATCACTCTCTTCATCATTATTCTCATCCTCGTTATCATCAACACCATCATCATGAGATACATTGGGATTCAAAGTAGGAGATACCTTTGAAGCCTTAGCCATAAGGCAAAAGTGAGTAGCAATAGATGATGATGTAGGATCCCTTGAAGCATCATTCAAGGCCACATCTTGTTCCATGGAGTGATGATTTTTCTCTACATTGTTAGCACAACAACTCGAGGAAATATATACATTTTTATCATGGCAACAAGATATAGGAAGCATATCATCATGAGATTTAGTCAAGCAGTTTTTACAGGATATGCAAGGACTATCAACACAAGCATGTAAAACATTTAGAGTGCTCGAAGTGTTAATGTCCAAAGATGAAGCATTGCAATAATATAGTGATGAAGGATCATCAACAATAAACCCACTATCATTGTTGCAATGATCACCACTACTCACCATATCATTACCTTGTGGCAATCCACATGTAGGTGAAGTAGATGAAGTTGAGAAGACCACACGACCGGAGGTGGAGGGAGAACAATCATTCCCACAAATCTTGGACATACCATATTTATCTTGAAGCTTAGTCCACAACTCATGAGCATCCCGGAATGGCATGCGTTGAAATATAACTACATTGCTCAAAGCATCAAAAAACACATTAGAAGCTTGAGCATTGAGATAAGAGTTTTTCTCATCCTCTAAAGATATATTTTGAGAATCATTTGGAGGAGAAAAACCCATATCTACAATTCGCTCTAAATTTGAGTCCAAGACCTGAAAGTGATTAAGCATGTGAATTACCTAAACATCAAAATTTGTGCTATCGAAACTAAGAGTGTGAGTGAATCCTAAACCCCTAGTCGACATCCTTACTCTCTAGGTGGTTAAACCTAATAAAGAGAGACCTAGCTCTGATACCAATTGAAAGGACGTGGATGTCGCCTAGAGGGGGGGTGAATAGGCGCTTTAAAATAATTACGGTTTAGGCTTGAACAAATGCGGAATAAAACTAACGTTTAATTTGTCAAGCACAAAACCTACAACAACTAGGCTCACCTATGTGAACCAACAACTTATGCTAAGCAAGATAAAAAACTAAGTGATAGCAAGATATATGACAATAAACAATATGGCTATCACAAAGTAAAGTGCATAAGTAAAGGGTTTGGGTAAGAGATAACTGAGGCACGCGGAGACGATGATGTATCCCGAAGTTCACACCCTTGCAGATGCTAATCTCCGTTGGAGCGGTGTGGAGGCACAATGCTCCCCAAGATGTCACTAAGGCCACCGTAATCTCCTCACGCTCTCGCACAATGCAAGATGTCGTGATTCCACTAAGGGACCCTTGAGGGCGGTCACCGAACCCGTACAAATGGCAAACCTTGGGGGCGGTCACCGATACCCGTGCAAATTGCTCGGGGCAATCTCCACAACCTAATTGGAGACCCCGATGCTTGCCCGGGGCTTTACACCACAATGATTGAGCTCCGAGACACCACCAAGCTTCTAGGACGCCAAAGCATCCATGAAGAACAACATCTAGGGTACTAAGTACCAAAGGTAATAAGCTTCTCAAACTTCACTTCCACGTATCACCGTGGAGAACTCAAACGATGCAACTAATGCAATGGCAAGGGCACACGGAGTGCCCAAGTCCTTCTCTCCCAAATCCCACCAAAGCAACTAATGCTAGGGAGGAAAATGAGAGGAAGAACGAAGAAGAACACGAAGAACTCCAAGATCTAGACCCAAGGGGTTCCCCTCACTTAGAGGAGAAAGTGATTGGTGGAAATGTGGATCTAGATCTCCTCTCTCTTTTCCCTCAAGAACTAGCAAGAATCATTGGAGAGATTGAGAGTTAGCAAGCTCGAAGAAGGTCAACAATGGGGGAAGAACACGAGCTAAAGATATAAGGTTCAATGGGGAAGAAGATCCCTTTTATAGGTGGGGAAAAAATCCAACCGTTAAGCCTCACAGCCCGCACAGAGCGGTACTATCGCTCATGGAGCGGTACTACCGCTCGGTAGGTTCACCAACCATGCTGAGGCCAAAAAGTATGCAAAAAACAGCCCGACGGAGCGGTAGTAAAAAATTACTACCGCTCTGGGGGCGGTACTACCGCTACAGGAGCGGTACTACCGCTGGCATCAGGAGTGGTACTACCGCTGGATACTGAAACTGCTGTAACTTTCGCATACGGGCTCCGAATTCAACGAAACCAAGTTTGTTGGAAAGCTAATGACATGGGATAACACAATCTTGATAGAAATATCAATAAGAATCAAGTGATAAAAGTCCCATAAGAAAATGGTGAGAACCCTTCTTCGAATAAGACCGGTAAAAACTCCCAACATCAAAAACATCATAGAAGATGCATATGGACTCCATTTTCGATGAACTCGAGCTTGTCATGAAGATGAAAATAAGCTCTAAAACTCACAAAGATAAACACCAAACAAGAACCAAGAAGTATGATGCAAGGATGCAAATGGTTTGAGCTCTCAATGAACGATACGATCAAGCTACTCACTTGAGAGCCCCCCTTGACAGTATGACAATCTATCCTAAAACAGAAAACCTATCAAGGGTTGCACCTCGTCCTATTGAGCTAGATGACGATGATCTTGGCTTCCTCAAGATGGACCACCTTTGTTGATTGTGTTGGCTTGATGAAGACTAGTTGATTGCTCCCCCATACACACTATGGGTGAGCCGCTCTTCAGCATATCTTCACAAGTCCATTGCCACCACAATGGACGGCAAGCATCAAAAATGATATATTCGTGCTGATCCACTTGAACTTGCACACCGCAATCTTGATGACGATCACTACTTGACGTCATCCTTCATGGGTTGTATGAGATCTTCCTTTTGATGCAAGCCCATGGAAGCACACCTAACCCCCACATAGAACTCTCACAAATATCATGGGTCAGTAAACAAACACGTAATGGACAATGCTTACCATACCATGGGATCACTTGATCCCTCTTGGTACATCTTGTACGCTTTGTGTGTTGATCATCTTGATTTACTATTTGTCTGAGATCTTGATCAACCTTGTGTCTCTATGACCATTCTTTGGATAATACCTTGAATACCATCTTGGTCATCATATAAACTCCTTGAACCCAACAGATGGACTTCAAGAAGTGTCTATGGACAAATCCTATAAATATAACTTAAGGCAACCATTAGTCCATAGGAATTGTCATGAATTACCAAAACCACATATGGATATATATATATGCTCTAACAAGTATGTTATTGCCAAATAATACCATGTTAATATAGGTTATGGGGACAGTAAAGTAATTATTAGTTAAAAAGCATAGGTCAAGCTTAATATGTTTTAATCTGTAGTTACCTAACCTCTGCTACAAAGTAGTCATATATTTTATGATTTATCAAACTTCAATTGCATGATGCTTTCTTTCAGAAATTCCATCTTTTGTAGGTTCTTCATATGCAAGGCTACCACATAATTGAGGAAGATGATGTCCACTAATTCCGACATGCGGCAACTATCTACTCCATCCGTTCCTAAATATAAGTATTTTTAGAGATTTTACTAGGATACTACATACGGATTGTATATAGACACACTTTATATTATGGATTCATTCATTTTGCTCCGTATGTAGTCACCTAGTGAAACTTCTAAAAAGACTTATATTAGGAACGAAGGGAGTAGGTTGTAGGGCCTTATCAGATAAGACATTCACAAGAGGAGAATGGACATGTATTATTGATTTACATTGACAAATATCACAATCTATCCCAAAGAAATTAAAATATCACTTATGTCATCTCATTAGTAAATGACTTCCTATAGAACATTTTTTTCATTCACAATTACATGTTAACCGCATACACTCATGAATAGTACACACTCTCACATTTTTGTTAATACAAATATATGGACATCCAGGTTCCGCTATTGGTTATTGAGTGGAGAAGTGTCTCGGTCATGTCTACATTATTCTCGAACCCATGGGGTCCGCACGCTTAACGTTCGATGATGATATGATATTATTGGGTTATGTATGTTGGTGACCTAATGTTGTTCGGAGTCCTAGATGAGATCCTAGACATGATGAGGAGCTTTGGAATGGTTCAGAGGTAAAGTTTCATATATGAAAAGTTGCTATTCGGGTTCCGGAAAGGTTCCGGGATTTATCGGGGTTTCATCGGGAATGTCGAAAGGGTTCCGAGGGTCCACCTGCCCTGGAGGGCACCTTGGGATGAGAGGGGAGGCGCACCAGCCCCTGGTGGGCTAAGGCCCCCCATCTCCCTAAAGCCCATGCGGCCAAGGTTGGGAAACCCTAGGGTGGTCGTTGTACCCCTTGTCTTGGGGAACAAGGCAGCCCCCTAGGGCGCCGCCCCCACCACTAGGGGAAACCCTAGAGGGGTCGGGCCCCTCCCTTGCCAATACATATAGTGGAGGAGAGGGAGGAAATTCTCACCCAAGCTCTAGGTAAATCCCTCCCTCTCTCCCTATCTCATTTTCTCCTCCGATCGCATCTATAGTAGCGTTTGGCGAAGCCATGCTCAGATTGCTACACCGCCACAGCCACCACGCTGTCATGCTCTCGGAGAACTCATCTACTAATTCGTCCTAGCTCGCTGGATCGAGAAGGTGGAGACATCATCGAGTTGCTCCTATGCTAAACGCGGAGGTGTCATCCGTTTGGCGCTTGACCGGGGCGGATCGCGATTGGGTCGTGAAGACATACGAGTACATCAACCGCGTTTTTAAAGCTTTCCTTTAGCGATTTACAAGGGCATGTATAGTCGTAGACACAATCTCCCTCTATTAGCTATGCATTTTACGAACAATCGCAACCTTCCATAGTTTATTCCAAGAATTTACATTCTCGGTGTTGTTCGAGGAACCTGCTCTTTCCTCGAGACAATATTTCATGGACGTGGCTAGGTAGCGCATGGGCGCTCGATGGAGCGTTCTGGCGCCCCTTCCATGATAGGTAAGTGCACTCGAGTCAAACACCTTTATATGTTAAAAGACAAAAAAGCACCTAATCCATGCGTCTGCTCGCGTTCTCCTCCCCGTGATTCCCCTCGAAAATACCACATGCATGTGTTTATTTGGGATTTTCGAAAAATTTAAAAGCCATAACTTTTGATTCAAGCATGGGAATTGAGAACCGTTTTCACTGTTAAATTTCTCGTGGAGAATTCTTCAAAACAAGATCTCATATGTATATGTTCCGGCGAACTTTTTTTATGGGCAACTTTCTGTGCAATAGAGGCAACTTCAGTGCTATAGGGAAGCAACTCCGTTTTGGCCTAGTAGGACTGCCTATTATGATTGATCCCAAATACTTATTGATTGTTTGTGTAAAAGCAAGAAAATCACACGAAATATATGGTGCCTTTAGTGCTACATGCAAGCAATACTATGTATCCTCTATTCTTAAATAGCTACAACCCATTAGCTAATTTTCCTCTTCATGCAACAATGCCACATTATCAAGTCATGCATGGAGTCATAAGTTATTTTTTTCATTAATCTCTTCATGCAAAACATACCACCTCATGCATTATTTGTTTCCTAGGGAATTAAGTCATGTAAGAAATTTTTATATTTGATTTTGCATTAATTTTAGTCTTCTGCCACTTATCCATACATTTTTAACAAGGTTCTCGTCGCAACGCGCGGCGCATCGTCTAGTATCAATGAGTTTTGCTAACATTATCTCAATTTGCCGATCATGGCAGCTTAGTTGCCTACCGTTGATCTCCAGTTGCCTATGTTAGTTTGAGTTGCCTACAAAATACAAATACTATAAATTGCCTACCATTGATGTCTAATTGCTTGTTATTGGTAATTAGTTGCCTACCATTGCTGCTGAGTTGCCTAACTTTGTAAATTAGTTGCCTACAATATTGAGATGTTTCTTATCATTGTTTTCTCTAAGTTGCCTACAAACATTATGAAATTGCCTACCGGTGATGCTCAGTTGCCTAGGATTACCATTTCAGTTGCCTACAATACATTGAAAAGTTGCCCATTTGTGCTCCTAAGTTGCCTATATATGAAACTAAGTTGCTTGCGAGACCAAAATTAATTGCATGCAACTAAGTACGATGTTAATCTAATTGCTAGTCATGGAACCCAACTTAGGATAATCTTAGCCTACCTCAGAAACTAAATTTCCTACAATACTATCAACTTGAAGACGATGCTAGTTATGATAGAATACTTGCTAGTTATGGTAGGAAATTTAGTGGTGAAACTAATTAACTTGGTAGTCAAGGTAGCCAACTTTGATTGAATTTTCGATGGTAGGTTGTCATATTACACACACTAATAAAAGGTTGTTTTCCTAGCAATTGGCGATCACCCATAAGCAGCTTCGTAGCGATGTAGGCAGCTTGGTTTCTAAGGCAGGCAGCTTATAAACCAAGTTAACAACTTCTCACTTTGTGGTGAGCAACTTTCATAATATGATAGGCAATGAAACTATGTACAACTTAGTTTCCGATGTATGGAACTTAGCAACCATGGTAACCACCTATTGCACTATTGCACACAACTAAGTAGGAGGCTATTAGGCGAATTCACTTATACACATGGTTCAATTCTTTTAACATCAAAGTTGCTCATGTTTAGCACTAAAGTTGCTTCATCTAGCATCAAAGTTGTTTTTCAAAAATATCATCAAAACAGATTTATATGGGATCTAGTTTTGAAGAGCTCGTCACGAGAAACCCAGCGATGAAAACAGATCATAATTCCAACACGTGGTTTGAAAGTTATAGGTTTTCGAAATTTTTTGTACCGGAATTAATGCACGTTACATTATCGCTAGGTTCACACGGTTGATCGGACGAGGTGAAGAAAAAATCAACGATTGTACTTGAAAAGTCTTTCCATAAATAGAATGAATGTGTGGACAGTTTCCTAAATCTGGGATTAGTCTCTTGCATTCTTCCGGCCGTGAGTGTGCGTTCAGATCAACCGAAAAGTGAGGTTGTTTTTAGAAGAAAGTAGAACAGAGATTTAGAAAGAGTACATGGGAAAACCCGCAGGTGGGCCATGTTAGCAGGCCTTCGTAGCTCGTCTCAAGAGGTGCCGATCCACAATTAGTTCTCTACAAGTGGCATAAATAGCCCAACAGGTCCCGCCATTCACGTGCAGGTGCAGCGACAGGCAACAAAACCCTCGTTTGGCCGTCACCCTGATCCCTACTCATCTCCTCGCCGGCAACCGGCAGCGGCGGGCACCAAAGGCAACGGCGCGACGTTGTGAATGTGATGTGAGCCACTTCATCGATCTCCTTCCAACTACCTTTTGTTAAACGTTGTAATGTATATCCGGTGTAGAGATAAACCGGTTTGCTTGTGCGCCTTTGACAGGTTGTTGAGATTTGACTTGTAGATCAATCCAACTCCTAACTACTTGTAATCTCCTTGTAAACCCTAGCCGGGGTGTGCCTATATTAACACGTAAACGCCTCTGCTAAGAGCACACGTTATCTCATCAGTTTTTACATGGTATACAGAGCTACCCTCTTCCATCGCATCTAGGGCCATGTCTTCCTTTTCTGCCGTCACCATGGCCACCCCCTCCATCGCATCTCTCGGCCACACCATCACCGAGAAGTTGACCAGGGAAAATTTCCTGGTCTGGAGGGTGCAAGTCCTGCCCCATGTCAGGGCCGCCGGCATGATGGGTTACCTCGATGGTTCGATCAAGGAACCCGCCACGGAGCTCATCTCGGAAAAGGAGGTCTCCGGGAAGTAGGAGCTCGTCACCATGCCAAATTCTGAATATGGTGTTTGGGTAACTCAAGATCAGCAGGTGCTAACTTTCCTGCTCGCATCTCTCTCCCATGACATCCTTCTTCAGGTCAGCAACTGTGAAACTGCTGCGGAAGCATGGAAGGAGCTCCTCCAGAGCTTCTCCTCGCAGTCACGGGCGCGCATCATACATCTGCGATCGATGATCGCGAGCACCCGAAAGGGTGACTCCTCTGCAGCAGCCTACTTCACCAAGATGAAAGGCCTAGCCAACGAGCTCGCGGTGCCTGGGA
Source organism: Hordeum vulgare subsp. vulgare (assembly GCF_904849725.1). Taxonomy (NCBI): domain Eukaryota; kingdom Viridiplantae; phylum Streptophyta; class Magnoliopsida; order Poales; family Poaceae; genus Hordeum; species Hordeum vulgare. The sequence continues at coordinate 531,930,216 of NC_058523.1, read as the reverse complement.
AACCCCTGGATGAGGACGACATCATCTCCCACATCATTCAGGGGTTGATGCACGAGCCGAAGTACAACGGCTTCGTCTCCGCCATCTCCATGCGCACCATCACCAACCAGCCCATCGGCCTCGGGGAACTTTTCTCCCTGCTCCTCGCTGCCGAGGCTCGGATCTCTGCACAAACTAGTGCCTACTCCGCGAACCTAGCCTCTCGGGGTGGGGGTAGCGGATGAGGAAACGGCGGCAACAACAACTCCCGTGGTGGCTACAATAACAATCACACGGGAGGCCGCTTCTCCGACAACTCTGGCGGCAACAACAACAACTCACGCCAGGGTGGTGACCGTGCTGATCGCGGTGGTGATCGCAAGTTCGAGTACTACCAAATCTGCAAGGAAAGCGGTCATGGGGCATGGCGCTGTCGGAAGCGCTATGACCGTGGCTACAACAACAACGTCCGCAACCCTGCGGGCGGTGGAGGTGGAGGTGCTGGAAACCGATCCGCTAATGCTGCTCACTCGTACGGAGTAGATACCAATTGGTATCTGGACACCGGCGCAACCGACCATGTAACGGGGGAGTTGGAGAAACTTGTTGTACATGACCGCTACACCGGCACAGAATAAATCCACACAGCTAGTGGTCAAGGTATGAGCATTGCCCATGTCGGTCATTCAGTTTTGTCAACCCCTCATGGCTCATTAGATCTTAACAATATCCCTCATTCTCCACAAGCCGACAAAAGTATCCTTTCTGCCTATCAACTCATGCTTGATAATCATGCCTTTCTTGAAGTTTACCCTGAAATTGTTTTTGTTAAGGATCGGGGCACTCGGAGAACCATTCTGCAAAGCAAGAGTAAGGGTGGCTTGTTCCCAGTCTATGGTCGTCAAGAGGTTCCTCATCCACAAGCTCTTGGTGTGGTCAAGCCATCTACTTCACGGTGGCACAAACGCTTAGGGCATCCTGCCTTACCAGTAGTCCAGAAAGTTCTTCGTGATTTCTGTCTCCCTGTCTCCAATAAAAAAGATCACTTGCTAGTATGTGATTCGTGTCAAAAGGCTAAGAGCCACCAACTTCCTTATACTCGTTCCAATAGTGTGTCAAAGGTTCCCTTAGAACTTGTTTTCTCAAATGTGCTTTGTCCTAGGAGATCCCGTCCAGCCCTACCTCCACCTGCCCGTGCACACACCAGATCTTGGGGAGGTGTTATCAAACCCAAGGTATATCATGATGGTTGTATTCGTTGGGGATCATTTTGTGCCACACGTGAACCACAAACTTTAAAAGAAGCACTTGGTGAACCAAGGTGGAGGGAGGCAATGAATGAGGAATATTTTGCTCTTATGAAAAAAAGACTTGGCGCTTAGTTCCTCCGGCCAGGGGCAGAAATATCATTGATTGCAAATGGGTCTATAAGGTAAAGAGAAAAGCTGATGGCAGTATTGATAGGTACAAAGCACGCTTGGTGGCAAAGGGGTTTAAACAGAGGTATGGAATTGACTATGAGGACACATTTAGTCCTGTAGTTAAAGCTGCTATGATTAGGTTGATCCTTTCTGTTGCAGTATCCCTAAATTGGTGCATGAGACAACTAGATGTGAAGAATGCGTTCCTGCATGGCGTTCTGGAAGAGGAAGTGTTCATGAGGAACCTCCTAGGTATGAAAATCCCAACTCAGCTTATCATGTGTGCAAACTTGAGAAGGCACTATATGGTTTGAAACAGGCACCTAGGGCCTGGTACTCTCGGTTGTCTTCAAAACTACAATCTCTAGTTTTGTTCCATCTAAGGGAGATACCTCACTTTTCTTCTACCATAAGCATGGAGTCACTATTTCTATGCTCATTTATGTTGATGATATAGTGGTTACCAGTTCCTCCTCTCAAGCGGTAGAGGCCGTGCTTAAGGATCTAGGCAAGGATTTTGCACTCAAGGATCTTGGGGATTTGCGCTTCTTTTTGGGCATTGAGGTAAAATGTGTACGTACTGGAATTCTTTTGTCACGAGAAAAGTATGTACAGGAAATAATCCAACGAATAGGGATGAAGGGATGTAAACCTTCTACCACACCCTTGTCTACTTCTGAAAAATTGTCTCTTCATGATGGAGACATATTGGGAGCAGAGGACTCCACCCAATACAAGAGTATTGTAGGAGCATTACAATATTTGACATTAACTAGGCCTAATATTTCATACTCAGTAAATAAAGTATGCCAGTTTTTTACATGCTCCTACTAGTGTGCATTGGACAGCAGTAAAGAGGATACTTAGATATCTTCAGGGAACAAAAGATCATGGACTTAAAATCAGCAAAACAGATTCTATGCTTGTGAGTGCTTTCTCAGATGCAGATTGGGCAGGATGTCCTGATGATAGGAGATCCACTGGGGGTTTTGATGTGTTTCTTGGAGGTAATCTAGTTTCATGGAGTGCTCGTAAGCAACCTACAATATCTAGTTCCAGTACTGAAGCTGAGTATAAGGCCTTAGCCAATGCAACGGCTGAAATCATTTGGGTTCAGAATTTGTTGACAGAGTTGGGTGTTCGACATCCAAAGGCAGCCTCATTGTGATGTGATAACCTTGGTGCAACATATATGTCTGCCAATTCAAATTTTTATGCCAGGACAAAGCACATTGAGATTGACTATCATTTTGTTCGAGAAAGAGTGGCAGACAAGTTGTTGAATATTAGATTTGTACCAACTGGTGATCAAGTTGCAGATGGTTTTACTAAACCCCTTACTCTTTGGCAACTAGAAGCATTTAGAAACAATCTCAACTTAGATAATTGTGATTGAGGGGGGGTGTTAAACGTTGTAATGTATATCCGGTGTAGAGATAAACCGGTTTGCTTGTGCGCCTTTGACACGTTGTTGAGATTTGACTTGTAGATCAATCCAACTCCTAACTACTTGTAATCTCCTTGTAAACCCTAGCCAGGGTGTGCCTATATTAACACGTAAATGCCTCTGCTAAGAGCACACGTTATCTCATCAGTTTTTACACCTTTTGCTTTCTTCCGATTTCATTTCCAAGTCATCGTGCGTACTGTACTACTCGCCAAGCGATGATCGAAATCTGCCCTACCTGTATGATCGCTTGCTGTTGCTGTATGTGATTTGTTTTGCATGACTAAACCCGATCCTTGGCCATGTGAATTTTGTTTCCAAACTCGTTTTAATGAAGAAAAGAATACCGGAAAATCGCATCACAAACAAAATAAAACGTGAAGTAGCTAGATCGATCTGGTCTCAACCATTTATTTTTTATTCAGTTGTTACTTAACATTAGCTAATATTTCCAACAATCTCTATGTAATGTTGTATTCATCGACCTTGTCGAGCCGTCGTCCTGACTGACCCCAGATTGCTTTCATGTCAACAAGGAATCCTCCTCGCCAACATGCGGCAACGGCGAGCATCAATCGCACCACTCTCACTCTGAGCGACTTAGTCTACGGCCAACTTGCTCCCGCTGCTTTCCGATGACTACGGTATGCCCCTGATCCCGATTCTGCCTAATGTGTGCATGTTTCATCGTTGAAGTTACCGATGTATCTCCACATCTTGTTCAGTTTGGTTCATGCTTCTATTGTTCTTGTCGTCATTGTCAGTAGCGTATGTGCGAAAATGTTTCTCTGCACCATGGTTCAGTTGAGCCTACACTCGACACCATTGATTTCTGAATACTCTTCATGAAGATCTGTGGATGATTGATTAAGAATGCATGATGCAAGATGTTTGCAAGTAAAATCATGCATGGCACAAAGTGTTGGATGAAGTTGGCATGCATGGCGCGGATCCACTTGTAAAAGGATGTTGAATCATATGTCGTGGAGTATAGGTTTGGTTGAACCATGGTCCTGAATCACGCCTCTTGCGTATTTGAGGGTTTATGGGATTTCCTGAAGTGTTTGGTTTGGCTACATGGTGAGCTAGGGCTGCGCGCAGTCATGGGGATGTCAATTGTTAATCATAACTGGTACTCTGATGCATTGGATGTTGTTTTCTTAAAAAATATTTATCTAGTGGTTTGTACCTAGCTTGTGGGTTCCATTGATATTATCCACTAATCTGAAATTGTCCGCTCACACGGAGATCTCTTTGTGTTGCAGTTTATCCATTAATCTTTAATTCTTAGAAAAATCAACTTCTTTTTGATGATACAGAAATGCATGTTTTCTTGTCAATTAACGTTGCTCATTTTAGAAGGTTTCAATTGAACTTATTAACAGAATAGCATGCCCACTATGGAGTTGTCGATGAAGCTCATGATCGACGCCAAGTCTCAGAAGGTGTGCTTCGCAGAGGCCGGAAGCGACGTCGGGGAGTTCCTCGCCGGCCTCCTGTCCCTGCCGCTGGGCACCGTCGTCGACCTACTAACCAAGGAGCGCATGGTCGGCAGCATCGGCAACTTGCTCGGCAGCATGGAGAAGCTAGATGTAAACTACAAGAGCAAGGAGCGGTGCCTTACAGCCTTAGCCCGGCCGTCACCCCCGCCACGCTCCCCCTCCTGCAGCAGCTGCTGGGCACGCAGCTCAGCAACTACAACCACTAGTGGGGACGGGGCCTATAGTCCCGGCCCGTAAGGGGATTTAGTCCCGGTTCACCAACCGGGACCAAAGGGGCGGGACTAAAGGCCTAACCTTTAGTCCCGGCCCTGTTCCAAGCCGGGACCAAAGGTGCTCCACGTGGGCACCTCGGAGCGCGCTCAGGGGCAGGCCCTTTAGTCTCGGGTCTTAACACGGACCGGGACTAAAGAGTTTCTGCAGATTTTGTTTATTTTAGGGTTTTAGGGTTTTAGGGTTTAGGTGTTCGGGAGATTAACGTGATGCCTCGTTTGGTGTTCGGGAATTAGTTTTCATATAATTCTAAATATACATGTTTATGCATATATATATATAAGATTAACTTATCTTACAAGCGAGCATATATATACAATTATATGGAGATCTGAATTATCGGGACTAGAGCCGGTCTATTCGATTACATGGACCAACATCAGTAATGGCCCCTAGCTACACTAAATCGTCATTTGTCATCTATAGCTTCCGTCCTCAGAAAGGTCGCAAGCTCCTCTGCAACAGCAATCGCGCGTTGCTCTGGTAGGACCTTCTCCCTCATGGTTGTGTACTATATAAGAAGAGGAGATGAATATGAATATCAATCATGATAACGAAGAATGACGGGTAAAAATAGAGGTGTGAATGTTCATTGCTTACGTCGTATCTGTGATCCTTGTGCTCAGAGGTAAACGTGCGAATGGTCTCACAAACATAGTATCCGCATAGATGCGTCCCCCGTGGCTGCTGGTCACACTTTACGAGAATAGAATATATGTAATCAAAATAATAATCTAGCATCATAAATGTATTGAAAATAGAAGTATATCATACTACTACTTACCTGAGCCGCTCTAAAGGTTAGCTTCTCAGGATCGATACCGGGAGTCACGCACTTGAACCGCTTCCAAACCCTGCCCGACAAGGAAAATGATTTGCTAAGTTTTCATTATTTTATATATGAGAAAATCATCGAAAGAGACCGATAGAGCGCAAGAATGATTGAAATTACCCTTGGAGCATGTCATGCAGGCTTTGGAGTTGTTCCAAGGGTCTCGATAATGGGTCGAAGGCATCAACTCTTCCCTTATCAATTTGAATGTCCAACAAAATCCAATGGAAGCTGCACATGTATATATATATATTGTTGGAAATATGCCCTAGAGGCAATAATAAAATGGTTATTATCATATTTCCTTGTTCATGATAATCGTCTATTGTTCATGCTATAATTGTATTAACAGGAAACAGTAATACATGTGTGAATAAATAGATCACAATGTGTCCCTAGCAAGCCTCTAGTTGGCTAGCTCGTTAGTCAATAGATGATCATGGTTTCCTGATCATGGGCATTAGATGTCATTGATAACGGGATCACATCATTGGGAGAATGATGTGATGGACAAGACTCAATCCTAAGCCTAGCACTAGATCGTATTGTTCGTATGCTAATGCTTTTCTAATGTCAAGTATCTTTTCCTTCGACCGTGAGATTGTGCAACTCCCGGATACCGTAGGGGTGCTTTGGGTGTATCAAACGTCACAACGTAACTGGGTGACTATAAAGGTGCACTACGGGTACCTCCGAAAGTGTCTGTTGGGTTGGCACGAATCGAGATCGGGATTTGTCACTCCGTGAGACGGAGAGGTATCTCTGGGCCCACTCGGTAGAACATCATCATGAGCTCAATGTGACTAAGGAGTTAGTCACACGATGACGTGCTACGGAACGAGTAAAGAGACTTACCGGTAACGAGATTGAACAAGGTATAGGTATACCGACGATCGAATCTCGGGCAAGTTCTATACCGACAGACAAAGGGAATCGTATACGGGATTGATTGAATCCTTGACATCGTGGTTCATCCGATGAGATCCTCGTGGAGCAAGTGGGAGCCACGATGGGTATCTAGACCCCGCTGATGGTTATTGGCCATAGAGGTGTCTCGGTCATGTCTGCCTGTCTCCCGAACCCGTAGGGTCTACACACTTAAGGTTCGATGATGCTAGGGTTATAGGAAATTGTTATACGAGGTTATCGAAAGTTGTTCGGAGTCCCGGATGAGATCCCGGACATCACGAGGAGCTCCAGAATGGTCCGAAGGTAAAGATTGATATATAGGACGGATGGTTTCGGATACCGGAAGTGTTTCGGGCATCACCAGTAACGTACCGGGACCACCGGGACCACCGGAGGTGGCCCCGGGGGACCACCGAAGGGGGGCAACGACCCCGGGAGATAAGGTGGGCCAAGTGGGGGTGGGAACCAGCCCCTAGGTGGGCTGGTGCGCCTCCCCACTCAGCCCATAGCGCAAGGGAGAGAAAAGGGGGGGCAAACCCTAGGCCAGGTGGGCCTAAGGCCCACCAGATGGTGCGCCACCCCCTCCTCCCCCTTCTGGCCGCCACACCTCCCATCTGGGGGGGCTGCCGCACCCACCCTAGGGGTGGCACCCCCTCTCCCCTCCCCCTATATATATCGGGCACTTTTGGCCATTGAGACACACGGTTTTTCCTCTCTCTCGGCGCAGCCCCGCTCCTCTCCCTCCTCCTCTCTGCCGGTGCTTGGCGAAGCCCTGCCGGGAGACCTCGTCTCTCCATCGACACCACGCCGCCGTGTTGCTGGAGTTCTTCCCCAACCTCTCCCTCCTCCTTGCTGGATCAAGGTGCGGGAGACGTCACCGGGCTACACGTGTGTTGAACGCGGAGGTGCCGTTGTTCGGCACTAGATCGGAATCGCTGCGAGTACGACTCCATCAACCGCGTTCTAGCAATGCTTCCGCTTAGCGATCTTCAAAGGTATGAAGATGCTCTTACCCCTCTCTCGTTGCTAGTATCTCCATAGGAAGATCTGAATATGCATAGGAAAATTTTGAATTTATGCTACGTTACCCAACAGTGGCATCCGAGCCAGGTTTTCTATGCGTAGATTCTATGCACGAGTAGAACACAAAAGTTGTGGGCGATGGTTTGTCAATTTGCTTGCCGTTACTAGTCTTATTCTTTTCCGGCGGTATTGTGGGGTGAAGCGGCCCGGACCGACCTTACACGTACGCTTACGTGAGACTGGTTCCACCGACAAACATGCACATCGTGCATAAAGGTGGCTAGCGGGTGTCTGTCTCTCCTACTCTAGTCGGATTGGATTTGATGAAAAGGGTCCTTATGAAGGGTAAATAGCTTTGGCATATCATCGTTGTGGCTGTCACGTAGGTAAGAAGGCGTTCTTGCTAGAAACCCAAATCAGCCACGTAAAACTTGCAACAACAATTAGAGGACGTCTAACTTGTTTTTGCAGGGTTTGACATGTGATGTGATATGGCCAAAGTTGTGATGTTGCATGTATGATGTATGAGATGATCATGTTATTGTAATAGGTTTCACGACTTGCATGTCGATGAGTATGACAACCGGCAGGAGCCATAGGAGTTGTCTTAATTTATTGTATGAGATGCAACGCCATGTGCTTGCTACTTTTACTTCATTGCTAACGGTTAGCCATAGTAGTAGTGATAGTAGTAGTTGGCGTGACGACTTCACGGAGACATGATGATGGAGATCATGGTGTCACGCCGGTGACGATGATGATCATGCGATGCCTGAAGATGGAGATCGAATGAGCAAGGATGATAATGGCCATATCATGTCACTATATGATTGCATTGTGATGTTTATCATGTTTTACATCTTATTGCTTAAAACGACGGTAGCATAATAAGATGATCCCTCTTAAAATTTCGAGAACGTATTCCCCTAAGTGTGCACCGTTGTGAAGGTTCGTTGTCTCGAAGCACCACGTGTTGATCGGGTGTGATAGATTCTAACGTTCGCATACAACGGGTGTAAGCTAGATTTACACACGCGAAACACCTAGGTTGACTCGACGAGCTTAGCATGTACAGACATGACCTCGAATACAAGAGACCGAAAGGTCGAACATGAGTCGTATGGTTGAATACGATCAGCATGAAGTTGCTCAGCATGGTGACTAGTCCGTCTCACGTGATGATCGGACACGGGTTAGTCAACATGGATCATGTATCACTTAGATGACTAGAGGGATGTCGATTTAAGTGGGAGTTCATACTTAATTTGATTAAATGAACTTAATTGTCATGAACTTAGTCTAAAAGTTGTCTTTATAAATATTGTAGATGTCCAACGTCAACCTCAATTTCAACGCATTCCTAGAGAAAAACAAGTTGAAAGATGATGGTAGCAACTATGCGGACTGGGTTCGCAACTTGAAGCTCATCCTTGAAGCAGCTAAAAAGGCTTATGTCCTTAATGCACCGCTAGGTGACCCTCCCGCTCCCGCAGCAGCCCAGGACATTCTGAACGTCTGGCAAACGCGGAGTGATGACTACTCTCTGGTCAGGTGTGGCATGTTATACAGTTTAGAAACGGGGCTCCAAAGGCGTTTTGAGCAAGACGGGGCATATGAGATGTTCCAGGAGCTGAAGCTAGTTTTTCAAGCTCATGCCCGTGTCGAGAGATATGAAGTCTCCGACAAGTTCTTTAGGTGTAAGATGGAGGAGAACAGTTCTGTCAGTGAGCACATACTCAAAATGTCTGGGTTACACGGTCGTCTGACTTCACTTGGAGTCGAACTTCCGGATGATGCTATAATTGACAGAATCCTCCAGTATCTCCCACCAAGCTACAAAGGCTTTGTGCTTAACTACAACATGCAAGGGATGGAGAAGACCGTTCACGAGTTGTACTCGATGCTCAAGTCTGCAGAAGTAGAAATCAAGAAGGAGCATCAAGTGTTGATGGTCAACAAGACCACTAGTTTCAAGAAAGGCAAGGGTAAGAAGAACTTCAAGAAAGACGGCAAAGCTGTTGCCGCGCCCGGTAAGCCAGATACCGGGAAGAAGAAAAAGAATGGACCCAAGCCTGAGACTGAGTGCTTCTATTGCAAGGGAAAGGGTCACTGGAAGCGGAACTGCCCCAAATACTTAGCGGACAAGAAGGCCGGCAACGTTAAAGGTATATGTGACATACATGTTATTGATGTGTACCTTACCAGCGCTCGTAGTAGCTCCTGGGTATTTGATACCGGTGGTGTTGCTCACATTTGCAACTCAAAGCAGGAACTGCGGCATAAGCGGAGACTGGCCAAGGACGAGGTGACGATGCGCGTCGGGAATGGTTCAAAGGTCGATGTGATCGCTGTCGGCACGCTACTTCTACATCTACCATCGGGATTAGTTTTAAACCTTAATAATTGTTATTTAGTACCAGCTTTAAGCATGAACATTGTATCAGGGTCTTGCTTAATGCGAGACGGCTACTCATTTAAGTCAGAGAATAATGGTTGTTCTATTTATATGAGTGATATGTTTTATGATCATGCTCAGCTGGTGAATGGTTTATTCTTGATGAATCTCGATCGTGATGTTACACATATTCATAGTGTGAGTACCAAAAGATGCAAAGTTGATAATGATAGTCCCACATACTTGTGGCACTGCCGCCTTGGTCATATCGGCGTTAAGCGCATGAAGAAGCTCCATACTGATGGACTATTAGAGTCTCTTGACTTTGAATCATTTGACACATGCGAACCGTGCCTCATGGGCAAGATGACTAAGACTCCATTCTCAGGAATAATGGAGAGAGCAACCGACTTATTGGAAATAATACATACTGATGTGTGTGGTCCAATGAACGTTGAAGCTCGCGGTGGTTATCGTTATGTTCTCACTCTCACCGATGATTTGAGTAGGTATGGGTACATCTACTTGATGAAGCACAAATCTGAGACGTTTGAAAAGTTCAAGGAATTTCAGAGTGAGGTTGAGAATCAACGTGACAGAAAAATTAAATGTCTACGATCTGATCGTGGAGGAGAATATTTGAGTCACGAGTTTGGCACACACCTAAGGAAGTGTGGAATCCTTTCACAACTGACGCCGCCTGGCACACCGCAGCGCAACAGAGTGTCTGAACGTCGTAATCGCACTTTATTAGATATGGTACGATCTATGATGTCTCTTACCGACTTACCGCTATCATTTTGGGGATACGCATTAGAAACTGCTGCATTCACTTTAAATAGGGCACCGTCTAAATCCGTTGATACGACACCGTATGAACTATGGTTTGGCAAGAAACCTAAGTTGTCGTTTCTTAAAGTTTGGGGCTGCGATGCTTATGTGAAGAAACTTCAACCAGAAAAGCTCGAACCCAAAGCGGAGAAATGCGTATTCATAGGATACCCTAAGGAAACTATTGGGTATACCTTCTATCTTAGATCCGAAGGTAAAACCTTTGTTGCCAAGAACGGATCCTTTCTAGAGAAAGAGTTTCTCTCGAAAGAAGTAAGTGGGAGGAAGGTAGAACTTGATGAGGTCATTACACCCCCTCTCGAACAGGATAGTAGCGCAGCGCGGGAAGCTGTTCCTGTGGCGCCTACACCGACTGAAGAGGAAGTTAATGATGATGATCATGAAGCTTCGGATCAAGTTACTACTGAACCGCGAAGGTCCACAAGGGCACGCTCCGCACCAGAGTGGTACGGCAACCCTGTGATGGAAATCATGTTGTTAGACAACGGTGAACCTTCGAACTATGAAGAAGCAATGGCGGGCCCGGATTCGAAATCCGAGATAGGATCCATGTATGAGAACAAAGTATGGACTTTGGTGGACTTGCCCAATGACCGGCAAGCCATAGAAAATAAATGGATCTTCAAGAAGAAGACTGATGCAAACGCTAATGTAACCGTTTACAAAGCTCGACTTGTCGCAAAGGGTTTTCGACAAATTCAAGGAGTTGACTATGAAGAGACTTTCTCTCCCGTAGCGAAGCTGAAATCAGTCCGAATCATGTTAGCAATTGCCGCCTTTTATGATTATGAAATTTGGCAAATGGACGTCAAAACAGCGTTCCTTAACGGGAACCTTAAGGAAGAGTTGTATATGATGCAACCAGAAGGTTTTGTCGACCCTAAGGGTGCTAAAAAAGTGTGCAAGCTCCAGCGCTCCATCTATGGGCTGGTGCAAGCATCTCGGAGTTGGAACATTCGCTTTAATGAGGTGATTAAAGCGTTTGGGTTCATACAGGTTTACGGAGAAGCCTGTCTGTACAAGAAAGTGAGTGGGAGCTCTGTAGCTTTCCTCATACTATATGTGGATGACATATTATTGATGGGGAATAATATAGAGATGTTGGAGAGCATAAAGGCCTATTTGAACAAGAGTTTTTCAATGAAGGACCTTGGAGAAGCTGCATACATATTAGGCATCAAGATCTATAGAGATAGATCGAGACGCCTCATAGGTCTTTCGCAAAGTACATACCTTGACAAGATATTGAAGAAGTTCAATATGGAAAACTCAAAGAAAGGGTTCTTGCTAGTTTTGCAAGGTATGAGATTGAGTAAGACTCAGTCGCCGACCACGGCAGAAGATAGAGAGAAGATGAGTTTTGTCCCCTACGCTTCAGCCGTGGGCTCTCTAATGTATGCCATGCTGTGTACCAGACCTGATATAAACCTTGCCATAAGTTTGGTAGGGAGGTGCCAAAGTAATCCCGGTACAGAACACTGGACAGCGGTCAAGAATATCCTTAAGTACCTGAAAAGGACTAAGGAAATGTTTCTCGTTTATGGAGGTGACGAAGAGCTCGTCGTAAAGGGTTACGTCGACGCTAGCTTCGACACAGATCCGGATGACTCTAAGTCACAGACCGGATACGTATATGTGTTGAATGGTGGGGCAGTGAGCTGGTGCAGCAGCAAGCAAGAAGTCGTGGCAGCATCTACATGTGAAGCGGAGTACATAGCTGCTTCAGAAGCGGCTCATGAAGGAATTTGGATGAAGGAGCTCATCACCGACCTTGGAGTGGTTCCAAGCGCGTCGGGTCCTATGACACTCTTCTGTGATAACACTGGAGCCATTGACATAGCCAAGGAGCCCAGGTTTCACCGGAAGACGAAGCACATCAAGCGCCGCTACAACTCCATCCAGGACCATATCCAGAGTGGAGTGATAGATATTTGTAAAGTACACACGGATCTGAATATTGCATACCCGTTGACTAAACCTCTTCCACGAGCAAAACATGATCAACACCATAATGCTATGGGTGTTCGATACATCACAATGTAACTAGATTATTGACTCTAGTGCAAGTGGGAGACTGTTGGAAATATGCCCTAGAGGCAATAATAAAATGGTTATTATCATATTTCCTTGTTCATGATAATCGTCTATTGTTCATGCTATAATTGTATTAACACGAAACAGTAATACATGTGTGAATAAATAGATCACAATGTGTCCCTAGCAAGCCTCTAGTTGGCTAGCTCGTTAGTCAATAGATGATCATGGTTTCCTGATCATGGGCATTAGATGTCATTGATAACGGGATCACATCATTGGGAGAATGATGTGATGGACAAGACCCAATCCTAAGCCTAGCACTAGATCGTATTGTTCGTATGCTAATTCTTTTCTAATGTCAAGTATATTTTCCTTCGACCGTGAGATTGTGCAACTCCCGGATACCGTAGGGGTGCTTTGGGTGTATCAAACGTCACAACGTAACTGGGTGACTATAAAGGTGCACTACAGGTACCTCCGAAAGTGTCTATTGGGTTGGCACGAATCGAGATCGCGATTTGTCACTCCGTGAGACGGAGAGGTATCTCTGGGCCCACTCGGTAGAACATCATCATGAGCTCAATGTGACTAAGGAGTTAGTCACACGATGACGTGCTACGGAACGAGTAAAGAGACTTACCGGTAACGAGATTGAACAAGGTATAGGTATACCGACGATCGAATCTCGGGCAAGTTCTATACCGACAGACAAAGGGAATCGTATACGGGATTGATTGAATCCTTGACATCGTGGTTCATCCGATGAGATCATCGTGGAGCAAGTGGGAGCCACCATGGGTATCCAGACCCCGCTGATGGTTATTGGCCAGAGAGGTGTCTCGGTCATGTCTGCCTGTCTCCCGAACCCGTAGGGTCTACACACTTAAGGTTTGATGACGCTAGGGTTATAGGGAATTGTTATACGAGGTTACTGAAAGTTGTTCGGAGTCCCGGATGAGATCCCGGACGTCACGAGGAGCTCTGGAATGGTCCGGAGGTAAAGATTGATATATAGGACGGATGGTTTCGGATACCAGAAGTGTTTCGGGCATCACCAGTAACGTACCGGGACCACCGGGACCACCGGAGGTGGCCCCGGGGGACCACCGAAGGGGGGCAACGACCCCGGGAGATAAGGTGGGCCAAGTGGGGGTGGGAACCAGCCCCTAGGTGGGCTGGTGCGCCTCCCCACTCAGCCCATAGCGCAAGGGAGAGAAAAGGGGGGGCAAACCCTAGGCCAGGTGGGCCTAAGGCCCACCAGATGGTGCGCCACCCCCTCCTCCCCCTTCTGGCCGCCACACCTCCCATCTGGGGGGGCTGCCGCACCCCCTAGGGTGGGAACCCTAGGGGTGGCACCCCCTCTCCCCTCCCCCTATATATATCGGGAACTTTTGGCCATTGAGACACACGGTTTTTCCTCTCTCTCGGCGCAGCCCCGCTCCTCTCCCTCCTCCTCTCTGCCGGTGCTTGGCGAAGCCCTGTCGGGAGACCTCGTCTCTCCATCGACACCACGACGTCGTGTTGCTGGAGTTCTTCCCCAACCTCTCCCTCCTCCTTGTTGGATCAAGGTGCGGGAGACGTCACCGGGCTGCATGTGTGTTGAACGCGGAGGTGCCGTTGTTCGGCACTAGATCGGAATCGCTGCGAGTACGACTCCATCAACCGCGTTGTAGCAACGCTTCCACTTAGCGATCTTCAAAGGTATGAAGATGCTCTTACCCCTCTCTCGTTGCTGGTCTCTCCATAGGAAGATCTGAATATGCGTAGGAAAATTTTGAATTTATGCTACGTTACCCAACATATATATGTGTCAGTAACTTATCAATTACACTTATAAGTGAATGGACACAACAGAGTAAAGACCCTCACTTGAAGTTGTATGGAAACAGTATGTGGTCACATAAATTCTGATCTGTTAGAAACCTTAGAAGGTTTTCCTCCGTCTCCTTGGGTTTATCAGTTAGCGTCGCTATATGTATTTTATCTGGGTCAATAAACCCAATATTTAGGATGTTCCTACTTTTACATTCCAGAATCTTCATTCTGCATAATAGAGTACAAGTTAGATGTAGACAATGAATTGAAATAACTAAACAAGTTATATGTAGACAACGAATTGAAAAACTTACAGACAATAGCAACTCATAAGCGAGTGTTCAGGGCGGCCGTAGTACTCCCGTGGGACACTCGCCACGATCATCGTTCTCCCATTCTTTGATTCACTTAAGTACCATGTATGCAAGTAACGCATATTTGTTGGGAGATCATCTTTGCTGACCAAAGGCGCTCCCATGACAAACTGTGGCTTAGGGGCTACCACAGCCTTGGGTAACCTGTCGTCTTGGGAAGCCAGAATGTCTTCAACCGGGATACCCCATTCATCCGCCCACTTCTTTGCTAATTCCGAATCTTGCCCCTGCACCAGAGGGGGAACATTCTCGGGTAACACCCTGAGGGGTGGGATCGAACGTTTGGCCTGTTGTCCAAGCTGAGGAACGTCTGATCTTTTTTTGCTTGTAGTTGAACTTGATTTGCTCCCACTTGCACTTGCACGTGATCTGCTCTTTTTCCCTTCCTTCTGCAATGTGCGTGTATAGTCATCAGGCTTATGGTGTAAGTCATACTGTGATGGAAGGGTCGTGAAGTATTTTGCAAATGCTATTTGCTTCTCGGTGTATTCCGGGCGGGGCTCGGGTTCCTTCTTTTTCATCTGCGCATCATAATGTTCCTTTGCTATCCTGGCGTTTTCCTCGGCGGTACGATCATAAGGTCTGATAGGAAGATTAGCATGAGGTACCTTTGGGAGGGGCGACAGTTTGCGCTTTGGGGAGCTCCGCCGCTTAGAAATCATCGACGGAGCGTTCTTGCGGGCACGCTTCCGCTTAGTATCCGGAGCGAGCGGCGGCGGAGACGGACGACCCAAGTCCGGCGGCGGTGATTGAGATGGACTCGTGTTGTGCTGGCCGTCGTCATGTGGAGGGCTTGGAGGTGATGGAGGTGTAGGTGACCTGCGACGACTCGGAGGCGGTGTTGTCCTTGGGGCCGAGCCTGGAATCTTGATGTAGTTCTTGTCCCATAGGATGACTCCACCCAGTACTTCTCCGAGTGTCCTCTCATCTTCGGGTCCAGCTATGTCGAGCTCCATATCATGAAACCCCGCCCTGATTTCATCCACCCCGACTTTAGCAAAGCCAACTAGAATCTCACGGCCATGCCAGCATGCATCACGGCCAGAAGGTAAAGCTTGTCCGACGGCCACCTTCATGGATATGTTCTTGAATTTCTGATGGAGTTCACATGATGTTGACTCCTTGATTCCATCCACGGGGTAGCCGGGACCGCCCTCTATCATTCTTCGTGCATCGTCGGGCGGGGCCTCAGATTCAGCCACGCTGCTTTTCCGCTTAGATGGGGCGCCGGTAATATCGAGTGCATGATCTCCTGGCGCGCTACTCCTATAAGCTCATCAATCTGCTTCTGTTGCTCATTAATCCTGGCAAGCAACTGGTTGAACTTGTCATTCTCCTCATCCTGCTGTCGCTTCTTTGCTCTCGCTCGGCTTCTGTAAGTGTCTTGGTTTCTGGCAAACCCAAGCCACCATGGGTAAGAAGGACCGAAGCCTCGCGTTCGTCCTCCATGTTCGTCATTGCCGAGGACCAGTGTGAGCAAATCTTTCTCTCTATATGCAGTGAATTGTCTTTTTCCCTCCTTAATTTCTTTCACTATCTTTTTCCAATTCTCCCTGGGTATCCTAGGACCGTCACTGCAGATGAGGTCCCCTGTTTCTTCATCGTACGAACCACCATGCGCAAGGAACCAATTTCTTGCTCTCAATTCCCACTCATAACGGAGTGGTTCAGGTATGATGCCTTTAGCTAGCAGATCTTGCTCTTTCTTATCCCACTTTGGGATGGCAGTCTCATAGCCCCCTGGCCCCAGCTTGTGGTGATATTTATTCTTGTCGGCATTTTTCTTGTTCTTTTCTGATAATGCCTTGGCATCTTCTGACTCCTTGTACTCTTCAAATGCCTTCCAGTGATTCGCATGCTTGGCTAGATACCCCTCGAATACTAGCACTTTCTTTGTCTTCCGATAGTTTTTCCATAGCTTCTTCTTCCAGCTACGGAACAGTTCGGCCATCTTCTTTAGAGTCCACTGCTTGACTTTGGCCCTCTGTTTTTTTGCGGCGTCTTCATTCTCACATTCTGGCAGGTTGAAATGTGACATGAGATCATTCCAAAGATTATCTTTGTACCTTTCGGCGACATAGTCACTATCGGCTGCCCCTTTGCGCTTGTTCCACTCCCGAACGCTGATCGGGACGTGATCCCTAACGAGAACTCCGCATTGCTTCTTGAATGTGTCAGCAGCATTCTTAGGAAGCTTGGGTTCGCCCGTAGGCAATATCACCTCAAAGGTGTAATGCGTCCGTGCATCCAACTTTTTAGTCGGGCCTCATTTCGTAGATTTGCTCGATGTGGAGGCCTAAGAGGGAGAAACATTCGTCAAATGAATGTATATGTATACAATATAGAGCTATATCCAATATTTTTCACATATTACAAGTGATTGTCGAACTTCATATGTATACCTCGTCGGACTTTATTATTTCTCCACCGGCTTCTCCATCAGTGGAGCTATCACCTTCTCCGTCATTGGACCTATCTCCTGCCCCATCGGCTTCATCTTCGTGTCGGTCGACATCCATTCCATATCCGGAGGGGTTTAGATATGACGACGGAGATTCAACTGGTTCAACGTCGGGGCCGTCTTTGATTATATCTTCGAGAAGTTCTTCCTCTTCGAGGTTCCTGATATGTGGATCCATAGTTCTGCAAAAAACAGACATTTGATTAACTAATAAACTAACAAACTATATAAGTGTTGGAAATATGTCCTAGAGGCAATAATAAATTAGTTATTATTATATTTCTTAGTTCATGATAATCGTTTATTATCCATGCTATAATTGTATTGATTGGAAACACAATACTTGTGTGGATACATAGACAAAACACTGTCCCTAGTAAGCCTCTAGTTGACTAGCTCGTTGATCAAAGATGGTCAAGGTTTCCTGGCCATAGGTAAGTGTTGTCACTTGATAACGGGATCACATCATTAGGAGAATCATGTGATGGACTAGACCCAAACTAATAGACGTAGCATGTTGATCGTGTCATTTTGTTGCTACTGTTTTCTGCGTGTCAAGTATTTATTCCTATGACCATGAGATCATATAACTCACTGACACCGGAGGAATGCTTTGTGTGTATCAAACGTCGCAACGTAACTGGGTGACTATAAAGATGCTCTACAGGTATCTCCGAAGGTGTTAGTTGAGTTAGTATGGATCAAGACTGGGATTTGTCACTCCGTGTGACGGAGAGGTATCTCGGGGCCCACTCGGTAATACAACATCACACACAAGCCTTGCAAGCAATGTAACTTAGTGTAAGTTGCGGGATCTTGTATTACGGAACGAGTAAAGAGACTTGCCGGTAAACGAGATTGAAATAGGTATGCGGATACTGACGATCGAATCTCGGGCAAGTAACATACCGAAGGACAAAGGGAATGACATACGGGATTATACGAATCCTTGGCACTGAGGTTCAAACGATAAGATCTTCGTAGAATATGTAGGACCCAATATGGGCATCCAGGTCCCGCTGTTGGATATTGACCGAGGAGTCTCTCGGGTCATGTCTACATAGTTCTCGAACCCGCAGGGTCTGCACACTTAAGGTTCGACGTTGTTTTATGCGTATTTGAGTTATATGGTTGGTTACCGAATGTTGTTCGGAGTCCCGGATGAGATCACGGACGTCACGAGGGTTTCCGGAATGGTCCGGAAACGAAGATTGATATATAGGATGACCTCATTTGGTTACCGGAAGGTTTTCGTGCATTACCGGAAAAGTTTCGGGCTCATCGGTAGTGTACCGGGAGTGCCGGGAGGGGTGCCGGGGACCATCGGGAGGGGTGTCACGCCCCAAGGGGTCTCATGGGCTATGGGAAGAGATAAACCAGCCCCTAGTGGGCTGGAATAAGTTCCCACTAAGGCCCATAAGGTTTGAGAAGGAAAAAACACAAGGTGGAAAGAGTTTCCAAGTGGGAAGGTGGAATCCTACTCCAAGTAGGATTGGAGTAGGACTCCTCCACCTCCAATTTCGGCCAAACCTTTAGGTTTTGAGGCTGCCTCCTCCCCTCCCTCCCACCTATATATACGGAGGTTTTAGGGCTGATTTGAGACGACTTTCTCACGGCTGCCCGACCACATACCTCCATAGTTTTTCCTCTAGATCGCGTTTCTGCGGAGCTCGGGCGGAGCCCTGCTGAGACAAGATCATCACCAACCTCCGGAGCGCCGTCACGCTGCCGGAGAACTCTTCTACCTCTCCGTCTCTCTTGCTGGATCAAGAAGGCCGAGATCATCGTCGAGTTGTACGTGTGCTGAACGCGGAGGTGCCGTCCGTTCGGTACTAGATCGTGGGACTGATCGCGGGATTGTTCGCGGGGCGGATCGAGGGACGTGAGGACGTTCCACTACATCAACCGCGTTCACTAACGCTTCTGCTGTACGATCTACAAGGGTACGTAGATCACTCATCCCCTCTCGTAGATGGACATCACCATGATAGGTCTTCGTGCGCGTAGGAAAATTTTTGTTTCCCTTGCGACGTTCCCCAACAGTGGCATCATGAGCTAGGTTCATGCGTAGATGTCTTCTCGAGTAGAACACAAAAGTTTTTGTGGGCGGTGATGTGCGTTTTGCTGCCCTCCTTAGTCTTTTCTTGGTTCCGCGGTATTGTTGGATTGAAGCGGCTTGGACCGACATTACTCGTACGCTTACAAGAGACTGGTTTCATCGTTACGAGTAACCCCCTTTGCTCAAAGATGACTGGCAAGTGACTGTTTCTCCAACTTTAGTTGAATCGGATTTGACCGAGGAGGTCCTTGGATGAGGTTAAATAGCAACTCATATATCTCCGTTGTGGTGTTTGCGTAAGTAAGATGCGATCCTACTAGATACCCTCGGTCACCACGTAAAACATGCAACAACAAAATTAGAGGACGTCTAACTTGTTTTTGCAGGGTATGATTGTGATGTGATATGGCCAACGATGTGATGTGATATATTGGATGTATGAGATGATCATGTTGTAATAGAAATATCGACTTGCACGTCGATGGTACGGCAACCGGCAGGAGCCATAGGGTTGTCTTTATACTAACGTTTGTGCTTGCAGATGCGTTTACTATTTTGCTAGGATGTAGCTTTAGTAGTAATAGCATAAGTAGCACGACAACCCCGATGGCAACACGTTGATGGATGATCATGGTGTGGCGCCGGTGACAAGAAGATCGTGCCGGTGCTTTGGTGATGGAGATCAAGAAGCACGTGATGATGGCCATATCATGTCACTTATGAATTGCATGTGATGTTAATCCTTTTATGCACCTTGTTTTGCTTAGAACGACGGTAGCATTATGAGGTGATCTCTCACTAAAATTTCAAGACGAAATTGTGTTCTCCCCGACTGTGCACCGTTGCGACAGTTCTTCGTTTCGAGACACCACGTGATGATCGGGTGTGATAGACTCAACGTTCACATACAACGGGTGCAAAACAGTTGCGCACGCGGAACACTCGGGTTAAGATTGACGAGCCTAGCATGTGCAGACATGGCCTCGGAACACATGAGACCGAAAGGTCGAGCATGAATCGTATAGTTGATATGATTAGCATAGGGATGCTTACCACTGAAACTATTCTCGACTCACGTGATGATCGGACTTGAGATAGTGGATTTGGATCATGTACCACTCAAATGACTAGAGAGATGTACTTTTTGAGTGGGAGTTCTTAAGTAATATGATTAATTGAACTAATTGTCATGAACATAGTCTAATGGTCTTTGCGAATTACGATGTAGCTTGCGCTATAGCTCTACTGTTTTTTTTATGTTCCTAGAGAAAATTTAGTTGAAAATTGATAGTAGCAAACTTTGCAGACTGAGTCTGTAAAACCGAGGATTGTCCTCGTTGCTGCACAGAAGGCTTATGTCCTTAATGCACCACTCGGTGTGCTGCACCTCGAGCGTCGTCTGTGGATGCTGTGAACATCCGACATACACGTTTCTGATGACTACACGATAGTTCAGTGCAAAGTACTTAATGGCTTAGAAGCAAGGCACCGAAAACGTTTTATGATGTTCTAAAGAGATGAAATTGTGATTTCATGCTTGTGCCCTTGTTAAGAGGTACGAGACCTCCAACAAGATTCTTTGACCACAAAGTAAAGGAGAAAAGCTCAATCGTTGAGCATGTGCTCAGATTGTCTGAGTACGACAATCACTTGAATCAAGTGGGAGCTAATCTTCCAGATGAGATAGTGATGGTTCTCCAAAAGTCACTGCCACCAAGCTTTGAGAGCTTCGTGATGAACTATAACATATCAAGGATAGATACAATGATCCTTGAGCGATTCGCGACGTTTGACACTGCGAAAGTAGAAATCAAGAAGGAGCATCAATAGTTGATGGTTTGGAAAACCACTAAGTTTCAAGAAAGGCGAGGGCTAGAAGGGATACTTCGTGAAACGGCAAAACAGTTGCTGCGCTAATGAAGAGACCCAAACCCAAACCCGAGACTAAGTGCTTCTGTAATAAGGGGAACAGTCACTGAGGCGGAGCAACTCTAGATACTTGGTAGATAAGAAGGCTGGCAAAAGTCGAGAGAAGTATATTTGATATACATAATGTTGATGTGTACTTTACTAGTACTCCTAGTAGCACAAGGGTATTGGATACCGGTTCGGTTGCTAAGTGATTAGTAACGCGAAGTAAAAGCTACGACATAAACGGAGACTAGCTAAAGGCGAGGTGACGATACGTGTTGGAAGTGTTTCCAAGGTTGATATGATCAAACGTCGCACGCTCCCTCTACCATCGGGATTGGTGTTGAACCTAAATAATTGTTATTTGGTGCTTGCGTTAGGCATGAACATGATTGGATCGTGTTTATTGCAATACGATTATTCATTCAAAGAGAATAATGGTTACTCTATTTGCTTGAATAATCACCTTCAATGGTTTATTGAATCTCGATTGTAGTGTTACACATTGGTGCCAAAAGATACGAGTTAATGATGATAGTACCACTTACTTGTGGCACTGCCGCTTGAGTCATGTTAGTATAAATTGCATGAAGAGGGTCCATGCTGATGGATCTTTACTCACCTGATTGCGAATCACTAGTGACATGCAAATCATACCACATGAGCAAGGCCTTGTTTTCATTGAGATGAAACAAGATAGTAACTTGTCGGAAGTGATACATTTTTGATGTATGCAGTCCAATGAGTGCTGAGGCACGCAGTGGATATCATTATGTTCTTACTTCACTGACGACTTGAGTAGATACAGGAGTATTTACTTAATGAATCACAAGTCTGAAATACTGAAAAGTTCAATTCCGTTTCAGAGTGAAGTTCGTCGTAACAAGAGGATGAACTGTCTACGATATGATCATAGAAATGAATATCTGAGTTGCGAGTTTTTGGTACACAGTTAAGACAATGTGGAAATTGTTTCACAGTTCATGCCACCTGGAACATCATAGTGTGATGATGTGTCTGAACGTCATAGCCACGCACTATTTAGTATGGTGCATGCTGTGATGTCTCTTATCGAATTACCATTATCGTTTATGGGTTATGCATTAGAGACAACCGCATTCACTTTAAATAGGGCACCGCGTATTTCCGTTGAGATGACACAGTATAGACTGAGGTTTAGAGAAATCTAAACTGTCGTTTCTTGAAAGTTTGGGGCTTCGACACTTATGTGAAAAAATTTCAGCCTGATAAGCTCGAACCCAAAGCGGATAAATGCATCTTCATAGGATATCCAAAACAGTTGGGTACATCTCCTATCTCAGATCCGAAAGCAAAGTGTTTGTTTCTAGAAACGGATCCTTTCTCGAGGAAAGGTTTCTCTCGAAAGAATTGAGTGGGAGGGTAGTAGAACTTGATGAGGTTATTGAACCATCACTTCAACCAGTGTGTAGAAGGGCATAGGAAGTTGTTCCTGTGGCGCCTACACCAATTGAAGTGGAAGCTGATGATGGTGATCATTGAGCTTCGAATCAAGTTACTACAAACCTCGTAGGTCGACAAGGTCACGTACTGCTGCAGAGTAGTACGGTAACCATGTCTTGGAGGTCATGTTGTTGAGCAACAGTGAACCTACGAGTTATGGAGAAAGCGATGGTGGGCCCAGATTCCGACAAATGGCTGGAAGCCATGAAATCCGAGAGAGGATCCATGTATGAAAACAAAGTGTAGACTTTGAAAGAACTACTTGATGGTCATAAGACTATTGAGTAAAGATGGATCTTTAAAAGAAGACAGACGATGATGGTGATAAGTCACTATTAAGAAAAGCTCGACTTGTCGCAAAGATGTTTTCGACAAGATCAAACAGTTGACTATGATGAGACTTTCTCACTCGTAGCGATGCTAAAGGTCTGTTAGAATTATGTTAGTTGTTGATGCATTATTTATGAAATATTGCACGTAGGATGTCAAAACATTGTTTCTCGACGGTTTCCTTGAGCAAACATTGTATGTGATACAACGAGAAGGTTTTGTTGATCCTAAAGATACTAGCAAGTATGCAAGCTCCAGTGATCCTTCAATGGACTGGTGCAAGCATCTCGGAGTTGGAATATACACTTTGATGAGATGATCAAAGTTTTTGGGTGTGTACAAGGTTTATGAGAAACTTGTATTTCCAAAGAAGTGAGTGGGAGCACTATAGAATTTCTGATAGGTATATGTGGTTGACATATTGTGGATCAGAAGTAATGTAGAATTTCTGTAAAGCATACAAGGTTGTTTGAAAGAAGTTTTCAAAGGAGTACCTGGATTACGCTACTTGAACGTTGAGCATCAAAGATCTATGGAGATAGATCGAAAACGCTTAATAGAAGTTTCAACAAGATGCATGCCTTGACAAGTTTTTGAAAGAGTTCAAAATAGAACAGCAAGGAAGGAGTTCTTGGTTGCGTTGTGAGGTGTGAATTTGAGTAAGACTCAAAACCCGACCACGGCAGAATAAAGAGAATAGACGAAGGTCGTCTTCTATGCCTTAGCCGTAGAATCTAAAGTATGCCATGTTGTGTACCGCACCTGATGTGTGCCTTGACTCAAAGTCTGTTGAGGGTACAGAGAGTGATCCATGATTGAATCACTAGCAGCGGTCAAAATTTATCCTTAGTAACTAATGGACTAAGGAATTTTTCTCGATTATGGAGGTGGTTAAAGAGTTCGTCGTAAAGAGGTTACGTTGATGCAAGCTTTGACACTAATCTGAATAACTATGAGTAGTGAAACGGATTCATATAGTAGAGTAGATATTTGGAGCATTTCCGAATAGCACGTAGTAGCAGCATCTATAAGATGACATAAAAATTTGTAAAGAACACACGGATCTGAAAGTTTCAGAACCGTTGACTGAAAACTCTCTCACGAGCAAGACGTGATCAGACCCCAGAACTATATGGGTGTTGGATTCGTTGGAATCACATGGTGATGTGAACTAGATTATTGACTCTAGTGCAAGTGGGAGACTGTTGGAAATATGTCCTAGAGGCAATAATAAATTAGTTATTATTATATTTCTTAGTTCATGATAATCGTTTATTATCCATGCTATAATTGTATTGATTGGAAACACAATACTTGTGTGGATACATAGACAAAACACTGTCCCTAGTAAGCCTCTAGTTGACTAGCTCGTTGATCAAAGATGGTCAAGGTTTCCTGGCCATAGGTAAGTGTTGTCACTTGATAACGGGATCACATCATTAGGAGAATCATGTGATGGACTAGACCCAAACTAATAGACGTAGCATGTTGATCGTGTCATTTTGTTGCTACTGTTTTCTGCGTGTCAAGTATTTATTCCTATGACCATGAGATCATATAACTCACTGACACCGGAGGAATGCTTTGTGTGTATCAAACGTCGCAACGTAACTGGGTGACTATAAAGATGCTCTACAGGTATCTCCGAAGGTGTTAGTTGAGTTAGTATGGATCAAGACTGGGATTTGTCACTCCGTGTGACGGAGAGGTATCTCGGGGCCCACTCGGTAATACAACATCACACACAAGCCTTGCAAGCAATGTAACTTAGTGTAAGTTGCGGGATCTTGTATTACGGAACGAGTAAAGAGACTTGCCGGTAAACGAGATTGAAATAGGTATGTGGATACTGACGATCGAATCTCGGGCAAGTAACATACCGAAGGACAAAGGGAATGACATACGGGATTATACGAATCCTTGGCACTGAGGTTCAAACGATAAGATCTTCGTAGAATATGTAGGATCCAATATGGGCATCCAGGTCCTGCTGTTGGATATTGACCGAGGAGTCTCTCGGGTCATGTCTACATAGTTCTCGAACCCGCAGGGTCTGCACACTTAAGGTTCGACGTTGTTTTATGCGTATTTGAGTTATATGGTTGGTTACCGAATGTTGTTCGGAGTCCCGGATGAGATCACGGACGTCACGAGGGTTTCCGGAATGGTCCGGAAACGAAGATTGATATATAGGATGACCTCATTTGGTTACCGGAAGGTTTTCGTGCATTACCGGAAAAGTTTCGGGCTCATCGGTAGTGTACCGGGAGTGCCGGGAGGGGTGCCGGGGACCATCGGGAGGGGTGTCACGCCCCAAGGGGTCTCATGGGCTATGGGAAGAGATAAACCAGCCCCTAGTGGGCTGGAATAAGTTCCCACTAAGGCCCATAAGGTTTGAGAAGGAAAAAACACAAGGTGGAAAGAGTTTCCAAGTGGGAAGGTGGAATCCTACTCCAAGTAGGATTGGAGTAGGACTCCTCCACCTCCAATTTCGGCCAAACCTTTAGGTTTTGAGGCTGCCTCCTCCCCTCCCTCCCACCTATATATACGGAGGTTTTAGGGCTGATTTGAGACGACTTTCTCACGGCTGCCCGACCACATACCTCCATAGTTTTTCCTCTAGATCGCGTTTCTGCGGAGCTCGGGCGGAGCCCTGCTGAGACAAGATCATCACCAACCTCCGGAGCGCCGTCACGCTGCCGGAGAACTCTTCTACCTCTCCGTCTCTCTTGCTGGATCAAGAAGGCCGAGATCATCGTCGAGTTGTACGTGTGCTGAACGCGGAGGTGCCGTCCGTTCGGTACTAGATCGTGGGACTGATCGCGGGATTGTTCGCGGGGCGGATCGAGGGACGTGAGGACGTTCCACTACATCAACCGCGTTCACTAACGCTTCTGCTGTACGATCTACAAGGGTACGTAGATCACTCATCCCCTCTCGTAGATGGACATCACCATGATAGGTCTTCGTGCGCGTAGGAAAATTTTTGTTTCCCTTGCGACGTTCCCCAACAATAAGAGGGGTTGGAAACTTCGAAGTGTCGTTTTATATAGGAGGACCTTTAGTCCCGGGTCTTGGCTAGAACCTAAACTCTAAAATATGTCTAACGGATTCTCTTAACCTTTAAGGATTTAACAAAATGGCGACATTCTAGATGTGTAGAAAATGATCCTATTTTTCCTGATCTCATCTACCCTTCTATATGTCACATTGTCTAGTGTCAAAGGACTTTGTTGAACTTTGTATCAAAAAAGAATTATTCTATCAGGAACTCCGTTCCAAAACAACTTTAGTCCCGGGTCGTGGCTCCACCCGGGACTCCTAGATTTCTGCATAGTATTCAAAGTAGGAGTACTTTTCCAATTTGAGCATTCAATAAGCAAAACCAAATCGTAAAATAAAGTAGTATTCAAATTAGCATGCATTCAATTATAAGCAAAACTACATCATATCTTGTGTCCGTACATCGTCGAATATTATCACTAATACTCCTCGAATACTATCATACATATAGCATCACTAATACAGCTAGAACCGTAGCGCCCGACGGGTATCGTCGCGGGCGGTGGACACCCAAAGAGAAGGAACCTTCACAGGATCATAGCTCCGGTGAGATCCCTGAAGAACCTGCCAGGTATGCTCGAACCTGCCCTCCAACGCAACCATGTAGCGACGGACATGCTCATCCTCCTCGCTGACATGGTGACGTACCACCTCCGCGGTGTCCGGAAGCCTCGGGACCTTCACTGGCCCACGCGACCGCCACCAAACAAGGATCGGGTCAACAACGGGTTGGCTCCTCACCAACCTACGCCCCCCGGAAGGTAGCACCTCCCAATACCAGCCGGGCGGAGCCCAGTCCCGGACATGGCCCGTGTGATCAAGCAGGTGTCCTCCGCCGAGTCGACGACGAGGATGCGGGATAGGCATCGTAAAATGAACTAAAAAAATAAACTAGTTCTATTAATTTTCTTGCTAAAAATAAACTAATTGTATATATAGTAAAATAAAGTAGTTTTATTAAATCAACTAGTTCAACTATATATTAAAGTAGTTTTATTAAATCAACTAGTTCAACTATATATTAAAGTAGTTTTATTAAATCAACTAGTTCAACTATATATTAATTCATCTTCTTCTCCTCCTCTTCTTCTTCCTTTTCTTCTCCTCTTCTTCTACTCCTCCTCCTCTTCTTCTACTTCTCCTCACTTCTTCTTCTACTTCTCCTCCTCACCGGCACGACGGCGGCGATGGGGTCATCTTTTCTTCTCCTCCTCTTCTTATTTTCCTTTTTCCTAATCTTATTTTCTTATTTTTCGTCCATCTTTCTTCTTCTTGTAACCCTAACCTAATTCTAAATATTACTAACCCTAATAATCTAGCACAAACCTAATAACAATAGGAATTAAATGACAAAAAAATCTTCTTCTCCTCCTCTTCTTCTTCCTTTTCTTCTTCTCTTCTTCTACTCCTCCTCCCCTTCTTCTACTTCTCCTCCCTTCTTCTACTTCTCCTCCTCACCGGCACGACGGCAGCGGTGGCATCATCTTTTCTTCTCTCCTCTTCTTGTTTTCCTTTTTCCTAATCTTATTTTCTTATTTTTGTTCATCTTTCTTCTTCTTGTAACCCTAACCTAATTCTAGATATTACTAACCCTAATAATCTAGCACAAACCTAATAACAATAGGAATTAAATGAAAAAAATATATTCTTCTCCTCCTCTTCTTCTACTCCTCCTCCTCTTCTTCTACTTCTCCTCCTCACCGGCACGACGGCGGTGGTGGCGTCATCTTTTCTCCTCCTCCTCTTCTTATTTTCCTTTTTCCTAATCTTATTTTCTTATTTTTGTTCATCTTTCTTCTTCTTGTAACCCTAACCTAATTCTAAATATTACTAACCCTAATAATCTAGCACAAACCTAATAACAATAGGAATTAAATGACAAAAAAAATCTTTTCTTCTTTTCTTCTCCTTTTTCTTCTTTTCTTCTCCTTTCTCTTCTTTTCTTCTCCTCCTTACCGGCACGACGGCGGCGGTGGCGTTCCCGTCGGCGGCTCGTCCTTCGGGTTCGGCATGGGGGAGGAGGGGGCGGGGGGCTTACCGGCCGGAGTGCGAGGGGAGGGCGTCGACGACGGCGAGAGCGAGGCAGAGGAGGACGGTAGGGCGACGGCGAGGAGGACGACAGGCGGCGGCGAGGAGGACGGCGGGCAGCCTGGCGGCGTCGATTTCGTCCGGTGTCGCGCTGGGCAGGAGAGGCGAGCGAGAGGAAGAAGAGAACGAAATGGCGTTTGGATTTTGGATTATTCGTCGGGGCCGTATATATAGTAGGATCTTTAGTCCCGGTTCGGGGCTCGAACCGGGACTAAAGACACCCTTTAGTCCCGGGTGGAGCCACGACCCGAGACTAAAGACCCTTTTTCGGCAGACCAAAAGGCGGGAAGCACGGGCATTTAGTCCCGGGTCGGGGCTCGAGCCGGGACTAAAGAGACCCTTTAGTCCTGGGTCTAGCCACGACCCGGGGCTAAAGACCCCTTTTCGGCAGGCGGTAGGCGAGGGGCTTTAGTCCCGGGTCGCGGCTCCACCCGGGACTAAAGCCCTTCCGCTGGCTGCACGATAAGTTTAGTCCCACCTCGCCCAGCGAGGGGCACTGACACTAGTTTATAAGCTCCGTCGCAACATCTCCATCGAGCTCCTCTCTAAAGCAGGCTTACGGGCCTAAACAAACTTTAAATTTAAAAATTGAAACTATATTCGAAATTATGTAAAAAATTCAACCTGAATTCAAAGTGAGGCCACTTTGAATTTAGGTTGAATTTTCTCTATAAATTCTCATATAGTTTCAATTTTTTTCTATTTTCAAAATTAATTATTTTGACTATCCAAACTATTAACTATTTTGTTATTTTCAATTAAAAACTATGTTTATTAAAAATTCTTTTTGCATATTTGAGAATTTGAGAAAACTATGAAAATGAAAAGTGTTTGAAATTGAATAAATAATTCAAAGCTATTTTCTGTTTTCAAAATTAATTATTTTGACTATCCAAACTATTAACTATTTTGTTATTTTCAATTAAAAACTATGTTTATTAAAAATTCTTTTTGCATATTTGAGAATTTGAGAAAACTATGAAAATGAAAAGTGTTTGAAATTGAATAAATAATTCAAAGCTATTTTCTGTTTTCAAAATTAATTATTTTGACTATCCAAACTATTAACTATTTTGTTATTTTCAATTAAAAACTATGTTTATTAAAATTCTTTTTGCATATTTGAGAATTTGACAAAACTATGAAAATGAAAAGAGTTTGAAATTGAATAAATAATTCAAAACTATTTTCTATTTTCAAAATTAATTATTTTTAATATCCAAACTATTAACTATTTTGTTATTTTCAATTAAAAACTATGTTTATTAAAATTCTTTTTGCATATTTGAGAATTTGACAAAACTATGATAATGAAAAGTGTTTGAAATAGAATAAATAATTCAAAACTATTTCCTATTTTAAAAATTAATTATTTTGAGTATCCAAACTATTAACTATTTTGTTATTTTCAATTAAAAACTATGTTTATAAAAATTCTTTTTGCATATTTGAGAATTTGACAAAACTATGAAAATGAAAAGTGTTTGAAATAGAATAAATAATTCAAAACTATTTTCTATTTTCAAAATTAATTATTTTGACTATCCAAACTATTAAATGTTTTGTTATTTTCAATTAAACGATGTATTAGCGTTTCGAACGAGAACTCATCTCTTACAAAGGGATTTCATTTTTTTGAACTTATTTAAACTCCATACTTTTTGTGTGTTCAAAATGCACCATTGAAAGGCACATCACAAAATTTCAACAATTTCTGACTTCATTTGGTATATTTCGTGCATTTACTTATTTTTTTGAGCTAGTTGACCCTAAAATTGAAAAACA
The DNA here is from genome assembly GCF_904849725.1 of Hordeum vulgare subsp. vulgare. Lineage (NCBI taxonomy): Eukaryota > Viridiplantae > Streptophyta > Magnoliopsida > Poales > Poaceae > Hordeum > Hordeum vulgare. The sequence continues at coordinate 531,900,181 of NC_058523.1, read as the reverse complement.
CTACAAATGAACTCTGAAATGTTGAAAGTTGGCATGCTATCATAATTTCACCCACATAGCATGTGTTAAAAAGTTGAGAGGGCTACGACAAAAACTAGATGCACTTCGTGTACAAAACGGACAATCTCTCTCGAAGTATCAGCATTTCGAACGAGAACTCATCTCTTACAAAGGGATTTCATTTTTTTGAACTTATTTGAACTCCATACTTTTTGTGTGTTCAAAATGCACCATTCAAAGGCACATCACAAAATTTCAACAATTTATGACTTAATTTGGTATATTTCATGCATTTAATTATTTTTTTGAGCTAGTTAACCCTAAAATTGAAAAGCACTACAAATGAACTCTGAAAATGTTGAAAGTTGGCATGCTATCATCATTTCACCCACATAGCATGTGTTAAAAAGTTGAGAGGGTTACGACAAAAACTGGATGCACTTCGTGTACAAAACGGACAATCTCTCTCGAAGTATGAGGGTTTCGAACGAGAACTCATCTCTTACAAAGGGATTTCATTTTTTTGAACTTATTTGAACTCCATACTTTTTGTGTGTTCAAAATGCACCATTCAAAGGCACATCACAAAAATTCAACAATTTCTGACTTAATTTGGTATTTTTCGTGCATTTACTTTTTTTTTGAGCTAGTTGACCCTAAAATTGAAAAGCACTACAAATGAACTCTAAAAATGTTGAAAGTTGGCATGCTATCATCATTTCACCCACATAGCATGTGTTAAAAAGTTGAGAGGGCTACGACAAAAACTGGATGCACTTCGTGTACAAAACGGACAATCTCTCTCGAAGTATCAGCGTTTCGAACGAGAACTCATCTCTTACAAAGGTTTATTAAAATTCTTTTTGCATATTTGAGAATTTGACAAAACTATGAAAATGAAAAGTGTTTGAAATTGAATAAATAATTCAAAACTAAAAGGGTTAGTACATTCCATACATGCATTACATAAAAGGTTTAATACATTATTACATTATTGCACCAATATTCCTATCTATTATTTCTGTTTTCTTCTGGGTCGTAGCCATGGAGAATCTTCATCATTCAGTAGGATGCTTGGGTCAGTTTTCACTTTGAAGGGCGGAATTTCATGAAACTTATTATAATCTACTGACATGTCTGTCTTGTCATCTACTCCCACGATGTTTCTTTTCCCTGAAAGAACTATGTGGCGTTTTGGCTCATCGGATGATATCTTCTTTTGTTGATTTCTTTTTCTCGTTTTTGTAGACGTGTCCTTCACATAGAAAACCTGAGCGACATCATTGGCTAGGACAAATGGTTCGTCCATGTACGCAAGATTGTTGAGATCCACTGTTGTCATGCCGTACTTTTGGTCTACAACTACCCCGCCTCCTGTCAGCTTCACCCATTTGCACCATAACAAAGGGATCTTAAAAGTAGGTCCATAGTCAAGTTCCTATATCTCCTCTATGTACCCGTAATATGTTTCCAAACAGTGCCCATTCTCGTTTGTTGCATCAAAGCGGACACCACTATTTTGGTTGGTGCTCTTTTTATCTTGGGCAACCGTGTAAAATATATTCCCATTTATCTCATACCCTTGGAAAGTAAATATAGTCGAAGATGGTGGCCTGGGCAAACAGTACAGCTGATCTCCAACGGTGTCGTCATTCATGAGATGTGTCTGCAACCAACTGCCGAAAGTCTTCTCGTGTTCCCCTTTAATCCAAGAGTCAGCCTTCCCCGGTATGCACCTCTCGAAGGGGAACATATTGTGTAGAAACACAGGACCGAGAATTCTAATCTCTTCGACTAGGTGAACTAGGAGGTGTGTCATTATATTGAAGAAGGATGGCGGGAACAACAACTCAAAGCTGACCAGACATTGGACCACATCAATCTGTAACCCTGATAGACTTTCTCGATCGATTACCTTATGAGAAATTGCATTGAGGAATGCACATACCTTCACAATTGCCAGGCGAACATTTTCCGGTAGAATTCCCCTCAATGCAACCGGAAGCAATTGCGTCATAAGCACGTGGCAGTCATGAGACTTTAGGTTTTGGAATTTTTTTGTCTTTCATATTTACGATTCCCTTTATATTCGACGAGAAGCCAGTCGGGACCTTGATACTGAAAAGGACTTCAAAGAAGATTTCCTTCTCTTCCTTAGTAAGAGTGTAGCTGGCACGCCCTTGAAACTGCCGTGGATGCATGCCATCTCTTCCTTTATGACGTTCATGGTCCTCTCGTGCTTCTGGTGTATCTTTTGACTTCCCATACAAGCCCAGGAAGCCTAGAATATTCACGCGGAGATTCTTTGTTAGGTGCATCACGTCGATTGCCGAGCGGATCTCATGGACTTCCCAGTAGGGTAGCTCCCAAAATATAGATTTCTTCTTCCACATGGGTACGCGCTTATCAGGGCCGTTAGGAACAGGTTGGCTGCCAGGACCCTTTCCAAAGATTACTTTTAAATCTTTGACCATATCAAATACTTCAGCACCAGTACGGATGACAGGCTTCCCCCGGGGTTCTGCCTTGCCATTGAAATGCTTGCCTTTTTTCTTTAAGGGATGCTTGGGCGGAAGAAAACGACGATTGTACGGGTACACATTCTTCCTACATTTGTCCAGATATATACTTTCTGTCTGATCCAAACAGTGTGTGCATGCATTGTATCCCTTGTTTGACTGTCCTGAAATGTTACTAAGAGCAAGCCAATCATTGATGGTTACGAAAAGCAACGCTCGAAGGTCAAATTCCTCTTGTTTGTGCTCGTCCCACACACGTACACCTGGTTCAGCCCACAGCTGTAAAAGTTCATCAACTAATGGCCTTAGGTACACATCAATATCGTTGCCGGGTTGCTTTGGACCTTGGATAAGCACTGGCATCATAATGAACTTCTGCTTCATGCATAACCAAGGAGGAAGGTTGTAGATACATAGAGTAACGGGCCAGGTGCTGTGACTGCAACTCTGCTCCCCAAAAGGATTCATGCCATCTGTACTCAGACCAAACCATAAGTTCCTTGTGTCAGTTGCAAATCTCGGGAACTCTCTCTCGATTTTTCTCCACTGCCGACCATCAGCGGTGTGCCTTAACTTATCGTCTTTCATACGATCTTCCATGTGCCATCGCAACAACTTCGCATGATCTTTATTTCTGAACAGACGTTTCAACCGTGGTATTATAGGAGCATACCACATCACCTTGGCAGGAACCCTCTTCCTGGGTGGCTCGCCCTCAATATCACCAGGGTCATCTTTTCTGATCTTATACCGCAATGCAGTGCATACCGGGCATTTATCCATATTCTCGTACTTCTCACCGCGGTAGAGGATGCAGTCATTAGGGCATGCATGTATCTTCTACACGTCTAATCCTAGAGGGCAGACAAGCTTCTTTGCTTCGTACGTGCTGGCGGGCAATTCGTTCTTTCTTGGAAGCATCTTCTTCATCAGTACCAGCAACTTTTCGAATGACGAGTCAGTCACAGCGGTCTCTGCCTTCCACTTCAGCAATTCCAGTGTGCTACCCAGCTTCTTCTGGCCATCTTCACAAGTTGGGTACAACAATTTGTTGTGGTCCTGTAACATCTGCTCGAACTGCAACCTCTCCTTTTCTGTGTCGCAACCTCGCTGTGCATCAGAAATGACCCGGCCAAGATCATCAGCGGGCTCATCTGGTTCCCGTTCTTCATCCTGATCTTCTTCTTCATTGTCTTCCATTGCGGTATCAGCATACTCATGGAACATAGATCGGTAGTTGTCATCATCGTTCTCTTCTTCTTCATCGTCGTCTTCCATCATAACCCCTCTTTCTCCGTGCTTGGTCCAAACATTATAGCCCGACATAAAACCGGACCGAAGCAGGTGGCTCTGAATGACTCTTGAGGAAGTGTAATCTTCTCATTCCGACATTCAACACATGGACAAAACATATAGCCACCACCATGCTTGTTCGCATCGGCTGCATCTCGAAAAGAATGCACGCCTTCTCTGTAAGCGGCTGTGCGTCGATCACCGTACATCCATGGATGGCTCATCTGCGTTATACGACAGTATATCAAATACAATCACGATCCTAAAAATTAGTACCGCACGGTCTAAACGAGGAAATATAGTTGCTAACCTTTTAGAATAAGTAGAAATAAAGAGGAAGAGGTTTAAGTGTGGCTCGGGCATCTCATATCGTAGTTGTGTTCGGTGAACTGAAGCGGCATCGCTCTAACACACATTTCAACAAACACCTCTAGTGCATCCAAGAAAAATGGAGAGCTAGCACACACCCACACTCTTCCATCCAAGAAAAATGCAAGGAAGAGGGGAGAGGGGGGCTGTGGCCGATATATATAGGCAGAGGACTTTAGTCCTGGTTTGAGACACAAACCGGGACTAAAGGTGACGCACATGCGGGCTGCACACCACGTAGCCCTTGCTATTCATTGTACACATCTCCATTGAAATATGTTCCAATGATTATTACCTTGTTCATCCTTTGGATTCAATTCATCTGTTGATCTACACCATTACATCATTCTCCTTGTTGAATAGTGAAGTATCTGTTTGCTGAGTATGATTCTCGTACTCATTCTTTATTTTCTGTTTTTCTCAGATGCAGTGGCTAATTAACGTAAACACGTCTGGAAGATGTCGTCATCCAAGAATAGACTTGACCATCGGGTAGGAAGCCACTAGAGAATATAATGTATTTATTCAGCTATTGTAAATGTAAGAAATTTGTAAAGTTGTTATATGAGCTTTTATGATCCATTGTTGGTTTATGCCTTCTTAATTATGGCTTGAATGACTATAGACCCCCTGGACTATAGGCGCGCGGCGGTTGTCTCGCCTAGGTCTGATCTCGAAACGTGACAGTTAAAATGGTATCAGAGCTTTAGATTTTTAAGTTGCGTTGGGATATATGGGTGACCACTAAATGAATTTATAGCTAATTGTCATTAAAAAATTGTTTTAGCACTTGATAGCATTTATATAGTTTTGTATACAACCATAGTGGGTTGTATTTGTTATTCTCGTGCTGTCTTCAAGAATTCGTTCGATTAACCAGTTAACTTGCAAATTAATACGTACTCGTAGGGTCAACGAGTAGCCGATAAACTGATAAATCATTCGATTAACTGATTAAATGGTCTGTTAACTTGCTAATTAGTCTACTAACCCCTACTCACCAGCCAACCGAGCAGCTACCAGTTAACGATTTCCTCAACAATGTTCTCGTGTTCTTCCTATTCCTCGTCATGTTCACCACGGGCACGACACTGAACCCGACGAACATGTTTGCTTGGGTGAGTATGATTTAAGTGTTTTCCAGTATTGTGGTAGTCTGTTGACTCATTGTTTGCTTATGTATATGTGACTTTGTAGTGCTCGTACCTATGAAGCTGAATTTGGTGCTCTTAGATGCACGTGGACCCTATATGCGCCAAATAATTCTATAATTTCAGAAAAGTTAAAAAAATTCAAATCTTCTTTGGAATCAAATATGTTCAAGTATTGTACTCATGTAAAAAGTTTGACCAAGAATGCATCCCATAGACATAAGGGCAAAAAACAAACAAATTTATAACGACGATATGGCATGAATAGTATTTGTATATAGCGTTTTTGTTGAATCTTTGATTCAGAATGCAATGAAAGTCATTCTCTAGCGAATCTTTTTATACGAGTAGAATACTTGATCATGTTTGATTAAAAATGGACTTTTTTTGAACCTTTTTCGAATTACTAAATTAATTTTATATATAGGATGCGCATGCACCCGAGAGCACCTGTGTATTTTTCTCATACCTATCACTTGTTTTTTATGTGTTTCAAACAAGTAGGCGGTTATATATCAAGGCTTATGCCCTTTGATGAACTCTAGTGGTAGATGATGGATTGCCGTATTTACGTTATTCTTGCTAGTCATTTGCTAGAAGAGGCCATGTGCTTTGACTTTTTGTCATTTCTGTTTGTTGTCTCTGTGATGCTAACTGTAACGTACAAACAAAGTTTGCCCCCCCCCCCCCCCGCTCTACGTGTGATCTCTCTTTTTTGCTTGTTAGGAGTTTGTAATGGCTCGCTTGCAGTGAAAATGACTGATAATTTATTGTAGTTTGAGAAACTGACTTATAATACGTCCTCAAATGTGTGCACACAGGTTCGGACATATGAGCGGACATCCAACCGGCTAGTGGGCATCCAACAATATCCCCTATGCGTCTGGTCCGCTCTTTTCTTCACTATGTCACATTTACTCAATCCCATAGTAAACGATACATTTAAAGCACCAGATGTCCAAATGCAACAAGTTTCACGATCCACATCCATCAAATAAGGATGTCCAAGTGCAACATGTTTCACAATCCTCATCCCTCAAACAAACAAAAGGACCAGATGTCCAAACCAAATGACTCCTTTTTTGCCCCGTCCTCTCTGCATAGCGTGCATAGATGTCGCCACGCAGTTAGTGAACAACTTCGCTCCTCCTAGGCTTTCTCGACTGCTAGCTCCCTCTACTGGAGCTCCATCTTCTTCTTTTGTATTTTCATGAACGTGTCATGCTTCTTCTTTTCCTTCTTGAGCTCATTGCACTTGGCACATGTCGTCCTTCACCATGATGTTCTCCGACTTGTTTGTCATCTTGGTTGCCACTTCTCGCTTCTCTTTCTCATTCTCCGATTTCTACCCCCTTGCCCTCACCACACGAGTGGTCGATGCAAGCCCTACTCCAACTCCACTGCTTGGATCACCAACTTCAGCCCCTTTGGCATTGGCGGTTTTCGGAGATTTGACAATGTCACTCCAATTGCTTTGTCCATTCAACTTGCTCCAACGGTGAAGCATCATAAATGGCAATGCCCTCGTCCTTGTTGTACAACACCACCACAGGAACGATTCTAGGAGGGGACGAGCAAATTGATTTTTCTACTATGATAGCGGTTGTTGTAGCCAGAAAATTTCTCTTCATATGAACTTTGCCCCCTCCATAAACAAACTTGCCCCCCTATGCTTGCATGCTGGCTCCATCCCTGCACCACCATAAGGCCAAGCTAGGAAAGCACATTGCAACATAGAAAAATAATCACATGACCAACATATAGAGCAACACGAAACAAAACTTTACACATTACCATACAAAAAGATATCCTAGTGAGAGGCTTTGTACACCCTTCTAAAGGGCAAACCACACTCCTTGTAACCATCAACTCATTTAATTGGTGTTGACGCGCATGTGAAGGATGAGGCCAACCACACGAGTGCTGCAAAGCGAGGTAGAAATAGAGATGCAATTTGTTGCTACAAGGTTGCGAGACGTTCAAAGCTGTGAACTGGTAAATGCCAAGATGACTTCACTTCAAAGCTGTAAACGAGTGAGCTGGCAAATGCAAGATGACTTCGCTTCAGTCCTGTTCTGATGTTACATAAAAGCTCAACCATGCATAGTAACTTATCAACACACCAACTTCACACAATTAACAGCAAAACTATTTTTTTAACACAATTAACAGCAAAACTAGGTACAAAATTTCTGTTACAACACCAAATTTACAGAGTACCGTCCTAAGTTCACTCTGCAGATGTACACCCCAAATGTGAGTTTCGGGCCTGACCAAGCCGGTGCCGGTACCACCACCTTTTAGCTGCAGCAACTGGGTGATCAAACACATCTTCAGAAATCAAAATCAGAACATGCATTCGCATAGCCATGGGGATAGAAGGAAAGAAAGTTACAGCATGTCTTGCATTAGTCTCCCAGTGATCATGGCCGCAGGTTGCTCATTGTGACTGGCAGCTACTTATGCTCTGTTTTCATCAGAGCATAGTGCAATTCCACAACCTTTTCTGCTAAATGGCGACATGAAGCTGCTGGTGTTGTACCACGGTCACTCCATCTCAGAACCTTCATCTTCATCCTCGTCTTCGTCCTCATCGAGGATATAGACCAAAGCATGCCTCCGCGACGAGAAGACACAAGCCACTCCTCTTGAGGCTGTAAACATTGGGGAAAAGCGAGCTCCAGCCATTACTTGTTATGTGAAATGAATACCAACTAAAAATCGCGTGCAGAAATAAACACTCGACCTACCACTGACTGCCAGCGGAGTCGATAAAGGGTGAGGGATGCTACGAACTTTTCCATAATCTGTATCCAATTGAAGTTCCAGCGCCTATACATGTTCATGGCAGGAAATTAGAGCAACTACCATTTGCCAGCAAAAAAGTAAAGTCGGCTTCAACAAGCATCTCCTTGTCAATGGACCAATTTACAGACCAGTGCAGTTTCGTTTATCTTGTTGCGGTGATTAATTACTACTAATGTGGCTAATTTATTTTGTGTAGTAACTTATTTTTTGTTTATTTACACATCTCATTGAAGAATATCCGTACCTCCAATTCTTGGAGATTGTAGTAATTTGCAGGGAATGTTCTTGAGAGCTGTGAAAAAGAGAGGTTCTCTGTCTGCAGCATAACCATCCAAGATCTCCCGGCACTTTCAGAACTGGACTTTCCACTAAGTAGTAAAACCACCTGGTTGTCCTGTGAATAACCGTTTTCTTTTCTAAGATATGCAAAGTGCTTTACAAAAGCAAACTATTGCCTCAATAATTGTAACAGTGAATACCTTGTAAAGAGACAGATCAACACACTCGTATTCAACAGGTATATGCAACAGAAAACCAGAAAGTGATGGTATGCTGGAGGTACTACGTGAGCTGCAGAAGTCCTTTATCACAGCAACGAAATTTCTTAAATTTAACGATCCATCAGGTATCTTGAAGCATATATAGTCAGTCGAGCTATATGAAGAAGCATTATGCTGAGAATCTTTATCCTGCCATTTTGAGTAATCAGTTAGGACTTTGAAAAGCAACAGGTCATGGACCCAATGCGCATGTACAGAATAAGTTGAAGGAAAACATGGAAATAAGCAACAAGTATGTTCACATTGGGACCACCAAAGAGAACATAAACCTTATAGAACGCAATTGATGCTGGAGTACTGGTTGATGACAAGGCACCGGACGATGTAACAGGATAAAGAGGAAGCAATCCTTGACAATGTATTTGTGAAGATATAGTAGTGAATGGCATCAAGAAAGCCTCCTTCAAGCTAAAAAATGGGATATAGAGTTGTTAGCATAGCATAAAACTGCTTTGCAGAAGGAACATTTATTTTTAAGTAACAAGGAACATGTTTAAAGTTATTCTGTCTGTAGAAAGTGAATACACAAAGATTTGACTGACGGTACATTGAGTCGAGACGCATGTACTGGCAAATAATTTTAAGCAATAAAATGATTTACCTTTCTTCCAACTCGCTAAATTGCTTGGCCAAACTCCTCTCCAAAAATTGAGTGTCTGTAAATCCTCCAAAAACTACTAGCTGCTCAACATGTTTCGCAGTATCACTGAAAAAGTGTGTTCAACACAATTAAATAACATAGCAACACACCATCACAACTTGGGAATAGGTACCATAAATCTTCGAATCTATGAAAGCAATGCTAAAAACTACCACAGTACAAAGGTACATACATGCAGGAATGATTTTTTATGTTTTTTCTTGAAAAATAAGTCATGCAGTTAGCAACGCCAAGACACGCAGTATACAAGAAATTTCAAACTGCATCTACGAAAACTTCCATAGTATACAATAGTACAACCCATCCGGGCATATAAATAACCATGCACCTATGTTTATAAATGTGTGAATAGTAACTTGCAAATAGGTACCACAAATCTTCAAATCTATACAGATAGTGTAAATAAAGACCAAGAAATCAATAACAAACATAAAACAACAACTGACATGCTACTTACATATCCCACTCAAATATCTGATCTGTTTCAAGTAACTGTTTGATTGGATCTTTGTCAAGAAGAAACTTCAGAAAAATCACCACAAGTTCACTAAAGAAGATGATCCCCTGCTAGTTAGTAACAAAGTTCATGCCATGAGAATGAAGAGGACAACAGGAAAGAAAGACATAAACCTGTTTGTGGATGGAACTTGGTCGGTTGGTTCACTTAACAATATCTTAACACACTTCAAAACCCAGCTGAAGAAATTTTGAAACTGGAAAGTCAATGAATCAATGAAAGTTACTACATGATAACTTCGCAAAGGTACATCATTATCAGTAACCATAACTGAATATGCAAAAAAAAAAGGGTGGGGGGAAATGGTATGCGCACTTGTTCAGGAAGGAGCCTCATTTTAAGATGACACAAGTCCCAATTTTCAACAAAATTTGAGAAACATGAAGCAAGAAAAATTAAAGTATACCAGATAAAGAACAGTTGCTGCAACCCTTGAAAAGCGCTCAACTTGCACAACTAGCATCCCTGCCCTCTCAGTTACACCATCCATAAGCTTTTCATCTAACCCAATGTTCTGAAATCGTGAACGCCATCTTGCAAGACCTCTCAGTTCTGCAAGTCTGAATGAAATAATTTCTACTGCAGGCTATAAATAAAGAATATATTAGCATGCAACTCAATTTTAATTACAGAAACTTGAAACAGGTTACAGGTATAATACATGTTTAGTCTAGCCAAACAAGATGGGTTGACCTCCAATTAGTGAGCTATGACTTTAATGTTGTGATATAAAGGAAGAAATGACTATGGTATTCAACCAATACTGACAGTTCTTCCTGGTTTGAGTCACCTAACTTTGTTTTTATAACTGAGTCACCTAACTAGTAAAACACTAACAATTTAACTAATTGTAGCAGAAAGACATGAAGTTGCCTAACAAACTCTATAGTACTCCCTCCGCCCCATAATATAAGAGCGTTGTGTACACTAGTGTAGTGTCAAAAAACGCTCTTATATTATGGGACGGAGGGACTATCCATTAGAAGTGAACCAAAAATACAGACAATAGTACCAATAATATGTTGCTGTGGCATCAGCATGTAGTAGCTGACCTGAAGATGCTCACTGACAACAATACGAAGTTCCTTTCCAGCACTTTCAATAGTCTTAGCTATCCTCTTGAGACCCTATCATATATAAAATAACAAGTTTAGACAGGTTATTTAAGAAAAGAAGGTATGCAAGTTATGGCAGTAGCAATAAATACCGCTTCACCAAGAGAGTTGACTAGAAATTGATGTAGAGCCGGACTTGTATGTGTCCCAAACAAAAGGCTCATAAACTCATCCTCGGAGCTAGATTCCATCCCTGTAAACAGTCAAAAACTTAGACCAACGTAGAAAAATAAAGGTATGTGATTCGTGATGGTTATGGATTCAAAAGAAATCAATCATACCATTGGCAGTAAGCAGAGAAGGCAGGGCACTAAATTTCTCATGAAATAAGTTCATAGCATTCGACCATTGTTTGGACATCATAGATATGGAAGCACGGACAACTTCGACCAGATCTTGAATACTTGACGCTTGTTGAGACACCTGATGTAGCTCATTTTTCCTTTACAACATTTATTGGTGACAAGACAAACAGAATAAGAAAATCTTTATTGAGTTTTAGTAGGAGCAGCACACCAGTCAATATCCTTACAAACTTTAGTACTGAAATACTGCTGCTATATTTAGGGAACAACAGAAGCCTAAGATATTTACACTTGGCCAATGAAAATAATTAGTTATTAAGATCCGTCAATTGGACTGTCAGAGTTCAACCATTTAGGTGCCAGTGAATGTGTTATTCTAGCACCTTGTGTGGATCTATTTTTGTTTTCATACAAGACCACAAGAAGAATATGGTTTCGGAACAAGGACAGAAGGCATTAAAAGGCAATGGAATTGGTATGTTACCTGTTGGAAAAGATAGAGGTATCAAGGTGCAAACAATGTACCCCAACAGAAATATCATTACTGAGAGAAAGGTTGTCAGTATTAATCAGCTTTCCGGAGCACAGAAGAACCAACTGATGGAGATTTCTTGATAAAGAGACCTGATATTAAGAACAACTATTGCTCAGAATATCATATCCAGCAGACTGACACATGCATAATAACCTAACAAGTGAAGAATTAATGACCTTGCTTATGGAAACATCCTGAAGTCGGTAGCTAGTTCTTTTTCCAGAGGATTGTACATGGATTGGAACCTTATTTATGTTCTGAAATATCAACAATGAACACATTACTGTCAGGGTATGCCCCAGAACTAATGATTTACAAAGACAAAAGGTAGGCAACAGTTTGTCAATATCCATAGATCATAAAAATATTACAGAAATAACTATTTCATAATATCATATTTACTGTCAAGGTATACGAGTCTTGCTGTCAAAGTAACAAAAGGGTATTAATGATAAGAACAACCTTGAGAATCAGAAGAAAGCATGCATGGCTGATTATATTGACTGTAAATGTAGAGCATTCAGTTATTGTGTTTACTTACTATCTTTCCAACTGGAAATATTCCAAAAATACTGAAGCAAATGCAACCATCTTTATCACCAGTGCACAGAATATTAAAACGTTGACATGAAGCACTTGAAAATGCCTGAATGGCTTCTTCATTATCATCCGCAAGACCAGTATCTCCCGAATTGAGCCCACCTATCCTAGGCATCACGGGAGCAGGAGGAAAGAAACGTGTAGTGCGGTCTTCATAAGATAGCAAGTCTGCCTTGTCAGTCTGCAGTAATTAGCAGAGGGCTCCATGGTCAAAAATAAATAAATAGCAGAGAACTCTAGTAAAGAACTTATTCACTGAAACCCTATACTATTCTCAGTAAGTGCGCAATTCATGCAGTTGATCATCTCCAGTTGCAAGTTTCACTGAATAGTTTTCAATAAGATGCAAGCTATATGTGATTTGACGAATAATATTTTGAGTAAATATAGTAAATGTTTTTAAAAGGAATAAATATACCCTTGATAGCGGTTCATCTTCTGCCCAATTCAGACATACAATGGCAACATCGTGAGATTTTATACTTCGTAACATCTTCCCATTCTGCGATTAGCACTCACGATATTTATACATACACGAAGTGGTAAAGTAAATATAAGTAACAAGTAAACTGTAATAGCATGCAAGATTGTTTGAAGAGTAATACAAAATCACAAATTGCACAAGAGTCAAAACAAAATATAGATTATGTACTTATGTTACAATCTTCGAGATCATATAAGGAGTTTTTACAATAACTAATAACACACAATGATAAAAAAAATGATATTGCAAATTCAGTTATAATGAAACTGCAACAGATTGCAAATTAGAAATGGTGCTCAACAGAAAATAAAGCAATTCAAAATGTGCTGTGTCAATGTGTCTGGTTTTAGCATAAACTAACCACTTCATTATACTATTTTTATGGAAGATCCAGATGCCTTTATGTATGCACATAGTTGTCTCAGAGATCCTTGGGAGCATGTGCCCCCAGTGATCTCCTAATAATTCCATACATAAAAGTCAAAAGTTATGAAGGTCAAAACGAGAACTGTGTCATTAGAAAATTATAAGGAACCATGCAGAGTTCAGGTTTGCATGAAGTATGAAAAAAATGTCCGGCAACAAAAAGGAAGGCATCTATAATTTCTACCCATTGCTTTCAGCATACACACCTCAACATCATGCAAAAGAACAAAACCATCTTCTGTACCAAGTGCTACTATTTTACCATCAGGGCTCCAGCAAATTGATGTGATGTACTTCCCTGAAAAATAAGTGTTTTACTATTTAGTGCCTGCTACCATTTTAACTTGAAAACACACGCTGTCAGTTCAACTACTGAGTAAAACGTACATCAAGGGGCCCTTTGGGATGAAGGATTTTTATACGATTTTGTAGGATTTCAATCCATTGGTTTTTTTTTCTATAGAAGCCCTTCGGATCGAAGGAATGGGGCCACCAAAAATTCTATGGGTTGCTCTCCAACATCCCTCTTTAAATTCCAACAAACTTTTTGTAGAAGTCTAAAGAGACATGTTTGCAAGTTCCTGTAAGATCCAGGAAGTCATGGCATCTGCCTTTTTTAGAATCCTGCATTCCAAAGAGGACCTAAGGGTGCAAGTATAATAAGAATGCAAAAGAAAACGGACAGCATTCTCAGCTGGTGGAGTTTGTCATGAAGCAGGGATCTCGCTTCTTCTAAACACAAATTGCCAACGCATCTGGCTTTTACTCCCTCCATCACAGTATATTGGGCGTATCTCAAAGGGCTCTGGGACCTAGATGTTTTTCTATTGGTAGGAAAAACCGAACCGACGAGCTGTAGAAGCGCCTAATTAATCGCAAAACTGACGCATTAGTAACCCCCCCCCCCCCCCGTCCACTAAACGAGCGACTTCCTCGCATGCATTGGTGAAGACGGTTTCCAAAACACCCCAATTAATAGGCTAATTAATGCCATACGCCTTATTTCCTTCTAATTGTGAAAAATTATCGTTTTGGAGATACGCCCAATATACTGTGATGGAGGGAGTACTTAGGATACGACTGCAAAATATGTGTTAGATACTTATTGTTCAATAGACAAGGTGCACCTCAACACAAGATATGTGCTTCTTTCAACGTACCGAACATGAGAAAAGGTCAATAACTATATTTGTTTTTTCAGCATTTAAAAAGAAAGAAAGAAATAATAATGTGATAGATGTCTCATCGTTTCTATTATGAGCACCAAGGGGTGGGAGGGTAGCAACCAGGGGATATAGTCCACAGCCGTTGCCAATTGAAGCGATGGAGGAGAACCTTGGAGTCATCAGTAACCATAGCAAGCAGATCCTTCTCTGGGTTCCACTCTGCCAATTTTATCTAACAATAGTAGAACATGTGTAAGTCAATTTCTAATGGATCATACTAATATGAATCTACAAAAAATAAGTGAGGAAAATGGAAAAGGTGCACGCAATACATAAAGATGTCAAATATTCAGCAGCACCAACTGTGGGGTCTATGTAGCTGACTGTTTACATCGCCGCACATAGAATGCTGCTGAACAGGGTATACAATAGAAATCGGATGAACCACATGGTTAAGGGCCGAAGAATGGATCACTGGATGCAAATGCCAAAGCTAAGCTCGATAACCAGTATGGTGTTTGTCGCTCCAAAACAGCGGGGTTCCTGATCGTGTTGAGGTCAGACGAATCGATCCACCGCTAAGTCCCAGCCAAAAGCCCTCTCAGCCGCACGAAGTGATAGTAGGGAACCACTAGGTCCCGGCCCAGCCCTCTTAGGAATTTCAGCAAACGGTTGGCATGCGGCAAGGGTACGGCCACCCCTGGATTACCAGCCCAAATCCACCCGTGTCCTCCCGCGAGGCCGCCGCCTCGTGTACGAAGCATCCACCCCGCGAGAGAGCGGCGCGAGCAGATCCTCGCCGCCGCCTTCACCGCAGCCCACGCGGCGAGCCGGCGGACCCCTCTGGTGGCGACAAGGAGACGGCAGGGACGGGGAAACGCCGGCGGCGGGGCTAGGTTTTCGGCCACCCGAGTTGCCCCTGGGGGAGCGACGCGGGGGCGGGGGGGATTGGCGATGCAGAAGCTTCAGCGCAGATCAGCTCGACTGGTGAAGCCCGTCGAGGCGAGCTCGCGCGCGACGGGGGGCGTTTCGGCTAGCGGGAGAAGGAAGGGAAGCGGGATACCTGGAAGGGGATGGGCTTGTCGAACTGGAGCTGGAACGGCGTGCCGGAGGCCGCCGCGGACGACGCCGCCTCCTCCATCTGCTCCTCCGCCATGGTGGGTGATTTTGAAACTTTTTTGGGCGGACAGGCGGGAAGAAGGGAGAAAGGTCAGCGCGACGAAGGAACATGGCAGCCTGGGCCCGCAGGATATACGGCCCAACAGTTACTGAAGCCCCCCATGTGGCGAAGCTATTGTTGTGGGAAGGTCTATACGGCGCCTTCAGCGCCGGTTAGGCAAACCAGCGCCTGCAGCAGCGCTCCTTCTCGTTGGCCGGTCCATGTAGAATGCGTTGGTCCTTAAACAATTTCAAGAAAAAAACATATCTGCGAAAAAAGTTCAATAATTATTAAAAAAATCACCGATTTTTTAAATATGTTTATGTATTTTCAAAAGTTCACAGAATTCAAAAAAAAATCATTGGTTTTGAAAAAAAGTTCATCAATTTTTAGAAATAGTTCATTGATTTTGCAAAAAGTTCACGATATTTAAATTGTGTTCACCAATTTTCAAACAAAAATCATCGATTTTCAAAAAAAATCATCAATTTGAAAAAAAGTGCACAGGCTAAAACACAGATCGGATCTCTAAATGGACCGGCCCATGACGGAGCTCTGCAGGCGCCGGTTAGCAAAATTTGCCATTAACCGACGCCTGTGACGCTAAATAGGGTTTCCCATTGTTGTGTGTGGTTGCGATTTGCCAGACGGCCCAACCAGTAACCTTCCGCCGCCAAGAGTACAAAGAAATATTTCAGCCTCCCAAAAAAAGAAAACCAAGCCGCCAGAGGGAAAGCTCCATTTTATTCTTCCAAAATTCTCTCATCACTTGAAAAAATATATACTCTCCCTGTTTCTCCAGCCCTCAGGCATCGGGAAGTGGGAGAAACTACGGGTCAATATCATACTTATATTTTTAGCTTCTTTCATTTCAGGTCCATTTTAACGACATCATTGTAATAAAAGTCTCGCGGCTCTATTTTTGTCATGATGGTGTGGCGTTCATTGTCCATGCGATGTGGGCCAACACTGGAAACATGTGGTGTTTCGTTCACGGGATGTAGTTCATGCGGATTATCATCTCACACCAGTAGTGGTCGTGGTGATGTTGGTGTCAAGTACTCCCTCCGTCCCAAAATAACTGTCTTAAGCTTAGTACAACTTTATACTAGAGTTAGTATAAAGTTAAGACAGTTATTTTGGGAGGAGGGAGTATGTATTGGGGGGGGGGGGGGGGGGGGGAGTTCTCGTCTTTTTTGTGCTCTCAATTTTCTTGTTCTATAGTATGCATTCAAAATAAATGTCTCAACTTTATATTAATTTTAGTATAAGGCTATACTAAGTTTGACACGTTTATTTTGGGACAGAGGGAGTATATGATATGATTATGATGATAGGTGATCATTCATTGGCTTGCCTTGTAAGGGGTATGGCCCCAACCACAACATGCTCTACGATATCTCATGTGTGGCTATGCGGCTTTACAAAAAGAACTGAGGTTACAGCAGCTTATGTAGATATGATATTATGCAAAAAAAAATGCAAAGAAACCACGAAGCATTTCAATTAAGTTAAAGATGTGACTTTTGAAAAACTTCCATTAATTATTAATAAAGTCAGATAATTTGCTAAAAACATATATTACCCTGCTTCGGCATTCCATAAAAGAACACCTCCTCGTTTGATTTCGTCCGACTTGAGTATTGCAGAAAATTATATGCAACTTAAGGTATAGAAATGCGCACACATTTCTAGTAGAATCTTAAAAATTACATCCTCAGAGCTTGACACCACCATAGTGGCCATCAAAGGAGAAGGGACAGGTCACCTCTTCGTAGAATCTTGATTCGCAACTTTTCAAACCTCCAAAGAAGGCATCTTAAGTTATCTTCAATGAACAGCGAGGCAATAAAAAAAGAGAAGCCTCTCTGGAACCTCGTCTTGTTTAGGACAAGAGATGGAGGACGACTCACATTTGACGTTTTCAGAGTAACACCAAGCTGCTACGGACCGGTTTACCAATTGTCTGACACTAATTGCCACTCCCATTGCCGTAATGGATTAGCAATGGTAACTACTAGGGGTGCAAAAACAAGAACAAGGTGTTGAACAGGTAATGCCCTAGCCCGGCGTAGTAGATAGGTTAGCTTTCCCTTCCTTCAGTTAGCAGAATAAGCGGGATGATGACCGGCAGTAGTATAGGTTAGTTTGCTTTTCAGTTCAGTTTCTGTTAAAGATTAGCTAGCTTTGCGCGCCCGTTTACTGAGCATGGGATGGCATTGTTGAAATTTGGAGGTGGGCCTTAGGCCCATTAGAGAATTTCAGAAAATCTACAAGGGCCCATGTAGGTGGTGGCATGGCAAGGTGGTGGGAGTTTAGTCTCACCCCGCTAGTGGAGGAGAGTTTGGACCCCTTTATAAGGGTCTCTCTTCCACATGCTATTGTAGAGTGAGAAGAGAAGGTGCCCTCACGCACTCCTCCTCCGCCGCCCGCCTCGCCACGCCTCGCCTCGCCTCGCCTCGCCTCGCCAGTAGGAATGAGCCGAGCCGAGCTCATACCTACGCGCTTATTTTTGCCGGTCAGGAACGGAGAATACGTAACGGACAAGGCACGATCCGAGACGTCGGATCGTAATCGTTACCGACTCGGACGTGGGCTTGGCCCACGTCTCTCCACCCGAGCCGCCTTTATAAGCGTGCGATCGCCTACCCTAGCCGTCACGAAATCAGATCACATCCGCCTCACGCGTTCGTTCCTTGAACTGCTGCTGCCGCCGGCGACTCCGTCCCGTTTACCGCGTACACGGTCGACGGGAGAGCAGGCCTCCGAAACCTCGCTTCTCCGGTTCCTGTACGGGGGAGGGGCGATTAGGTTTTTGGGGAGCGATCACGCGACTGCTCGCCTCCGTCCGTCTGCTTCGTCTACGTCCGCGTCGCCCTCGTCATCGCCATGTCTTCACCAAGCGAAGCTGATCGTCTCCGCGAGGAAGCCGAGAAGAAGACGGCAGAGGATACTGCCGCCGCTGCTGCTGCTACGGCCAACTGGCCGATTGGAGGGTATGACTCGTTTATCCTCTTGTTCGTATTTATTCTAGCAGTACTACTTGTTTGCATAGATGTATCCACTATATGCGTAGTATGTGCTAGGTTAACTCAAGATCAGTATGTCATTAGTCTAGTCAATGCCATGCTAGTTATTATTTTGTGGATTAATCTACTCGGAAAATTGCCTATTTACTCAACAATCCAAAAACCTAATGTCTGTAGGAATTTTTCGAGTAGTGGTTTTGCTACTGCACTGAAACCGGATAAGTTTACCGGTACTTTTTTCAAGCGTTGGCAAACGAGAACCACCTTATGGCTCACGGCTATGAACGTGTTCTGGGTAGCCGGTGTCACTCCTACGGAAACTATCACTCCTGAACAGGAGAAGATGTTTAAGGAGGCCACCGTCCTATTCCTTGGAGCAGTCATTAGCGTGATCGGAGATAAGCTGGTTGATGCATATTTACATATGCATGTTGCCAAGGACTTGTGGGAGGCGCTCGAATCTAAATTCGGGGCCACCGATGCTGGGAGTGAGATGTATGTTATGGAGCAGTTCCACGATTACAAGATGGTTGACAACCGTTCTGTATTGGAACAAGCTCATGAGATAATATGCATAGCTAAGGAACTTGAGGTTCTTAAGTGCAATTTGCCGGGCAAGTTTGTCGCGGGCTGTATAATTGCTAAGCTCCCTAATTCCTGGAGGAACTTTGCTACTACTCTGAAACATCAGA
The DNA here is from genome assembly GCF_904849725.1 of Hordeum vulgare subsp. vulgare. Taxonomy (NCBI): domain Eukaryota; kingdom Viridiplantae; phylum Streptophyta; class Magnoliopsida; order Poales; family Poaceae; genus Hordeum; species Hordeum vulgare. The sequence continues at coordinate 531,880,792 of NC_058523.1, read as the reverse complement.
GGCGTGAGTTCTCAGTAGAGGACATCATAGGCCATCTGAGTGTTGAGCAGAACTCGAGAGCAAAGGACTCCAATGGAAAAGCGGTGGAAAGCTCTTCTGCTGCCAATATGGTACATCAGAGGAACTTCAATTCTCACAAGCCCAAGGGAAAGAACTCTGTCCAACAGAATACCGACTTCAAGAAGAAGGGGAAGAAGCCCTTCAAGAAGAATAAGAAGGGAGATGGCTGCTATACTTGTGGTTCAGAGGAACATTGGGCGAACAAATGCCCAAACAAGTACAAGAAGCCGGCGGAGGACTCCAAGTCTGCAAACATGATTGTGGGCAACAATGAAAGTGGTGCATCTGGGTACGGTAATTTACTTACTGTATTTACAGTTTGTCAGTCCACCGATTGGTGGGTGGACACGGGTGCAAATATTCATGTGTGTGCTGACTTGTCATTGTTCTCTTCTTATCAGGCCACCGGTCGCGGGTCCGTATTGATGGGGAATGGCGCGAGTGCTTCTGTTCTTGGTGTTGGCACGGTCGATCTGAAGTTTACTTCGGGAAGGATCGTGCAGCTGAAGAACGTGCAGCATGTCCCCGCCATCAAGAAGAATCTCGTTAGTGGCTCCCTTCTGTGTAGAGAAGGGTTTAAGTTGGTGTTCGAGTCTAATAAAGTAGTAGTTACGAAATATGGACTTTTCGTTGGAAAAGGTTATGAATGCGCAGGTCTGTTCCGCCTTTCTCTAGCAAATTTTTGTAATAAAGTCGTGAACAATATTCATTCGAGTGTTAATGAATCTGAAGTTTGGCATTCACGTCTTTGTCACATAAGTTTCGGTGTTATGTCGCGGCTAGCAAAACTGAATTTAATCCCAACTTTCACTTTAGTCAAAGGTTCTAAGTGCCACTCGTGTGTGCAAGCAAAGCAACCTCGCAAGCCTCACAAGGCTGCAGAGGAGAGACACTTGGCACCATTAGAACTCATACATTCTGATCTTTGTGAGATGAATGGTGTGTTGACTAAAGGTGGAAAGAAATACTTCATGACATTGATAGATGATTCCACTAGATTTTGCTATGTGTATCTGTTAAATACTAAAGATGAGGCTCTACACTACTTTAAAATCTATAAGGCAGAAGTTGAGAATCAACTTGAAAAGAAAATTAAACGAGTCCGGTCTGATCGTGGTGGAGAGTACTTCTCAAACGAATTTGATTCATTTTGTGCGGAACACGGCATTATTCATGAGAGGACGCCTCCCTATTCACCCCAGTCAAACGGGGTTGCCGAGCGGAAAAACCGTACTCTAACTGATTTGGTTAACGCCATGTTAGATACATCGGGTTTATCCAAGGCATGGTGGGGGGAGGCTATATTGACCGCGTGTCATGTCCTGAATAAAGTTCCTACAAAAGATAATGAGGTCACTCCCTACGAGGAGTGGTCAAAGAGAAGGACGACACTCTCGTACTTACGTACTTGGGGCTGCTTGGCGAAAGTCAATGTACCGATTCCCAAGAAGCGTAAGCTTGGACCAAAGACTGTGGATTGCGTTAATTTGGGATACGCTAAGAATAGCGTAGGCTATAGATTTCTAGTAGTGAAATCTGAGGTACCTGACGTGAAGGTCGGTACAATAACGGAGTCGAGGGATGCTACATTCTTTGAGGATATATTTCCCATGAGAGATATGCAAAGCACTTCTAGACATGAATCTGAGATAACTCCTGAGCCTGCCATTCCTATGGAATATTATGAACAAACACATGATGATAATCCTGAGGAGGATGACGAGGAAGCCCGTGGTAGGGGCAAGAGACAAAGGACTGCAAAGACCTTTGGTGATGATTTCTTCGTATACCTCGTGGATGATAATCCCACTTCTATTTTGGAAGCGTATGCTTCTCCAGATGCTGATTACTGGAAAGCTGCGGTCCGTAGCGAGATGGATTCCATCATGGCTAACGGGACATGGGAAATCACTGATCGTCCCTATGGTTGCAAACCATTGGGATGCAAGTGGGTGTTCAAAAAGAAGCTTAGGCCCGATGGTACGATTGAAAAGTACAAGGCTAGGCTTGTGGCCAAGGGCTATGCCCAGAAAGAAGAGGAAGATTTCTTCGATACTTATTCACCTGTGGCTAGACTGACCACCATTAGAGTACTACTCTCATTGGCGGCCTCTCATGGTCTTCTCGTTCATCAAATGGACGTTAAGACGGCTTTCCTGAATGGAGAGCTAAATGAGGAAATCTATATGCAACAGCCAGATGGCTTTGTGATAGAAGGTCAGGAAGGAAAGGTGTGTAAGTTGCTGAAATCTTTATATGGTCTGAGACAAGCACCTAAGCAATGGCATGAGAAGTTTAATACAACTCTGACATCTGTTGGCTTCGTTGTTAATGAAGCTGACAAATGTGTATACTATCGCCATGGTGGGGGCGAAGGAGTTATATTGTGCTTGTATGTTGATGATATACTGATATTTGGAACCAACCTCAAAGTAATTGAGGAGGTTAAGTCTTTTCTGTCTCAAAACTTTGAGATGAAGGACCTTGGGGTGGCTGATGTTATCTTGAACATCAAGCTGTTGAGAGATGATGAGGGTGGGATTACACTTCTGCAATCCCACTATGTTGACAAGATTTTGAGTCGCTTTGGATATTCAGACTGCAAAATTTGTCAAACACCATATGATCCTAGTGTGCTTATTCGAAAGTTTAAAGGCACAGCTATAGATCAATTGAGATTCTCTCAAATTATCGGTTCACTTATGTACCTAGCTAGCGCAACGAGGCCTGACATCGCGTTTGCTGTGAGCAAACTTAGCCGGTTTGTTGCAAACCCGGGCGATGTTCATTGGCGTGCTGTTGAAAGAATTATGCGCTACTTGAAAGGTACTGTCAAACACGGGCTTCACTATACGGGATTCCCATCGGTACTTGAAGGGTATAGTGACGCGAATTGGATCTCTGATGCTGATGAGATGAAGGCCACTACTGGGTATATGTTTACTCTTGGGGGTGGTGCTGTTTCCTGGAAGTCTTGCAAGCAAACGATCTTAACAAGATCGACAATGGAAGCAGAATTAACGGCATTAGACACATCTGGTGTCGAAGCAGAATTTCTTCGAGATCTTTTGATGGACTTACCTGTGGTTGAGGAGCCGGTTCCGGCTATCCTTATGAACTGCGATAATCAGACGGTTATTGTTAAAGTGAAGAGTTCAAAGGACAATATGAAGTCCAACAAACATATAAGAATGAGATTGAAGGCTGTCAGACGTTTGAGAAACTCCGGAGTGATAGCGTTGGATTATATTCAAACGGCTAAGAATCTGGCAGATCCCTTTACTAAAGGGCTATCACGTGTTGTGATAGATAGTGCATCGAGGGAGATGGGTATGAGACCCACATGAGTTTCCATGGTAGTAACCCAACCTATATGATCGGAGATCCCGTGAAGTAGGACCTGGGAAAACAAGCCAGTGGTGAACTGAGGAGAGTAACTTTACTAACCCACTCCGTTGGAGATGCAATACTCTCGGATACTGTATGGTAGGATGACTACTATCTTAATGTGTTCTAAAGCTTATATGTAAGCGAGATGCTGTCCTACAGAGCGATCTTTGGAGGAACACACCTATATGAGCTTGACTGTTGGTCACAGTCTATGAGGTTTGGGTGATCTCTAGTAAACTCATGAATAGGCCAGGAGTGTGACTAATATGCTCCACCCGAGGGGTCACCTTCGGCAGTCTAGTACTAGTAAGACTTGTGGTGAAGCTCTTTTACGCCAAGCTGACAATTCAAGGCATAGTCCATTGTTCAGTTGTAAAGGAGTGTAGCTACTTGTTCTAGGTGAAGCTCAACCTTAATAGGTCTTCACTGAAATGCTGGTATATTAAAACAGTGATTGGAACGAGGGAACACGATGTGCCCTTGAGATCTGGTGGGGGATTGTTGAAATTTGGAGGTGGGCCTTAGGCCCACTAGAGAATTTCAGAAAATCTACAAGGGCCCATGTAGGTGGTGGCATGGCAAGGTGGTGGGAGTTTAGTCCCACCCCGCTAGTGGAGGAGAGTTTGGACCCCTTTATAAGGGTCTCTCTTCCACATGCTATTGGAGAGTGAGAAGAGAAGGTGCCCTCGCGCACTCCTCCTCCGCCGCCCGCCTCGCCACGCCACGCCACGCCACGCCTCGCCTCGTCACGACGCGACGCGACGTGCCGCGCCGCGGGAATGAGCCGAGCCGAGCTCATACCTACACGCTTATTTTTGCCGGTCAGGAACGGAGAATACATAACGGACAAGGCACGATTCGAGACGTCGGATCGTAATCGTTACCGACTCGGATCACCTACCCTAGCCGTCACGAAATCAGATCACATCTGCCTCACGCGTTCGTTCCTTGAACTGCTGCTGCCGCCGGCGACTCCGTCCCGTTTACCGCGTACACGGTCGACGGGAGAGCAGGCCTCCGAAACCTCGCTTCTCCGGTTCCTGTACGGGGGAGGGACGATTAGGTTTTTGGGGAGCGATCACGCGACTGCTCGCCTCCGTCCGTCTGCTTCGTCTACGTCCGCGTCGCCCTCGTCATCGCCATGTCTTCACCAAGCGAAGCTGATCGTCTCCGCGAGGAAGCCGAGAAGAAGACGGCAGAGGATACTGCCTCTGCCGCCGCCGCCGCTGCTACGGCCGATTGGAGGGTATGACTCGTTTATCCTCTTGTTCGTATTTATTCTAGCAGTACTACTTGTTTGCATAGATGTATCCACTATATGCGTAGTATGTGCTAGGTTAACTCAAGATCAGTATGTCATTAGTCTAGTCAATGCCATGCTAGTTATTATTTTGTGGATTAATCTACTCGGAAAATTGCCTATTTACTCAACAGGCAGCATCAACCAAATCATCCCTGACACGGATAGGAAACCAGAGCTGCCAGATTCTGGATAGATCGATATCAGCTTGCAAAAGCAAGAAGTTTACTCCTACTAGCAACAACCAAGAAGGCCAACAGGGCGTTGGCAATCATCTAGCGCTCGCACTACCGCTACAGCGCTACCAGCCTACCACTACTTGCAGAGAGACGAGCAGAGACAGCAGCAGCCAGCCACATCTGCGACAGCAAGGCGGCGCGTCCGGCACTCCGGCCTAGGCGGAGGTGAACTTGGTGACGGCCTTGGTGCCCTCGGAGACGGCGTGCTTGGCGAGCTCGCCGGGGAGGACGAGGCGGACGGAGGTCTGGATCTCCCGGGAGGTGACGGTGGGCTTCTTGTTGTAGCGGGCGAGCTTGGCCGACTCCCCGGCCAGCTTCTCGAAGATGTCGTTGATGAAGGAGTTCATGATGGACATGGCCTTGGAGGAGATGCCGACGTCCGGGTGCACCTGCTTCAGCACCTTGAAGATGTAGAGCTTGTACGTCTCCGCGTCCTTCTTGGCCTTGCCGCCCTTCTTCCGGCCCCTCGTCTTGCCCTCGCCCTCCTTGGCCGCCGTCTTGCCCGCCGGCACCCGCTTCTCGGCATTGGGCTTCTTGCGGGCGGGGGTCTTCTCCGCCGCCTTCTCGACCTTGCTCTCGGCGTCGGGCTTCTTGTCTGGGGGCCATGGCTGCTGCTGCTTCGGAGGTGGGAGAAGGGAGTGGGAGGCGTTTCGCTGGGAGGTGGGGAATTGCAGATGTGAATGGAGGCGGGGGCGGAGGAAGTATATAGCGGGGAGGAGGTGCCCGCTGATTGGTGGAGAGGCTGGTGCCTCGGATCGATGACGTGGCCGAAATGGTAGGCAACAGGAAATTCTCCGCGGCTGGCGGGAATTTTGTAATTTCGGCACACAAAAACAGAATTTAGAAACATATTAAACAAAAAAAGACTACTAGTCTTTTTTCGCGTGCATGCAACGCCGTATGTTAAAAAAACAGCTATTACTTCTCTCACAACTATGTTAAACAAAAAAACGATAAATGGTTGGATTTTAAGAATGTCGTCCCAAACGTCTTTTCATGATAACTTTAGCTGACATAAGGTGACAATTTTGTCACAAATCGTTTTTTTGTCAGAATTTTTTCATGTTTGTCACCCTCACGTGAACTAAACTTGTCATGAAAGCCATTCAAGTTGCCATGCTTAAAATCCAAAGTTCGGAATTTATTATTTAAAAAAACACTATGTTGCTTGTGGTCGGATAGGCCACATATGTATATTCGGGTACTTCCCCTCCTTTTCCTTGCCCCTCGGGTTTTGCCTTCTCCCCTCAAGTACCAGCTTGATGTCGCCACATACTGTGTGATGGTGTTTCGCGACGAGCATCGACCTTGCTTGGAACATATTGCATCCGTTGGGGCTAAGGAGATCTTTGAAGGTACCCTCACGCGGCTCGTGCTTAGGCAGTACATGAGCACCTAGGCCCTCACATCCGGTTCCATCCATGCATAGAGCGCATAAATCAAGTATTGCCATCCCCTCGACGACGCCGGGGGGGGGGAGGGGGGGCTCCTATCGTCGTGACCTCCCAATCCGGGAGTGTGGGAGGCCTCCCAACACATATGATGAGTCTAAATTTGCATTAGTTTTCACCTTTAGTTTCTTTGTTGTGGTCGTAGGATTGTCAGAATTTTTGCCTCGTTCACGCACCCTTTTGATCGATTTCACCGTGATCTTAACTAGTGAGGCGATCTAAAAATATTAAAGAGGAGAACACTGATATATGAAAAAAAAACCATGTTATTTGACATGATGGAAACCTATCACAACAAGAAGCAATTGAGTGAAGCAGTTTTCAACCAAAACAAAGCATCCAAGGGAGAAATACGACGTGTGGTACGAGCGCGATTGCTCATACCAAAGCTCGTACGAGGTGGTTTCGTTTCCATGGACCAACTATATTTTACCAGTGCGAATTCGACGAGAATTGGAGTTACAAAGGCACTAGAAAACTAACGCTAGCCTGCGAAAGGGATTTGATAGAAGGGCTCCATCACGACATCATCTCGACCAAGGAGATTTTGGCATCAGCCATCGCCATCACCATCCCCTTTCATCTATTTGTAATGTCACACCCTATGTGAAAATTTATGTGTATTACTTTGCTTGTTCGTCCATGTTTACCATTATCATTATTGTGATGTTTGTCGTCTTTATCTCCAAGTACTATCTCTAGTTCTCGAGGATATGGATGACCCCTAGTATGCTAAGGAGTAGAAATCCGGTTGCATACAAAATCCTCCTAAGCATACTTGAGTTAATATTCTTCATCAATGTTGTGTAGGTGTGTCACTCATAGACTATGTGCCCAACACCAAGAGGCATTCGATGGTTTGTTGACGTATAGTCGACTCTAGTTCAAGTGGGTTATTAGTCATTGTGCAATGGTTGTAGTGATGATGATGGTCGTAAAGTGACAATTCAACGACTTCCCTTAAAAGGGGTGTGACCCCATCCATAGCCCTACGATACCTCATGGATTGTTATGCGGCTTTAGAAAACGAGATAAACACACCTTATGTAGATATGATATTATGCAGTTTCATTGTAAAAATTATGCCAAAGCATTTGAATTAAGTTAGAGATGCGACTTTTGCAGAACTTTGATTAACTATTAATGAAGTGAGGTAATTTGCTAAAATAAACATAGCCATGCATGCCCCCCATTGGCATTCCGGTAAAAGGAAACCTCCCGTGATTTTTCAGATTTATTTTAGTTTTTCCGGCGATGTTCGTTCAGTTAAAGAAGACCTTCATGTCAAATATGACGTTGTCAATTACAATACATTGTGTTGGTTCAATTCCTTGAAGGCACTTATAAAAATAATGTGTGTTGCATTCATAAGGATAAATGTATGTACATATACTTAGCATATGATTTTATACCGTGTTAAGTTTGATCACGGCTGACTTGAATATTGAGAGAACTATAGTCGCACGAAATTATGTGCAACTAAAAATATAGAAATGCACACCTTTCTAGAATTTTAAAAATATGTAACCAATCAACATAATTGGATGGACCTGATAAGAGTCACATACAAGGCATGCATGAATACATGTCAAATCCAAATGTTTTTTCAAGTTTAGTGACACTGGGATGACAACTTTAGTCACCAAATATGATACTCCCCCATAAACTAATATAAAAACATTTAGAACACTGTAATTTAAACATTTTTATATTAGTTTACAGAAGGAGTAACTTCTTCGATTTACCTCCGTAAACTAATATAAAAGCATTTAGAACACTACTTTAGTAATTTAAACACTTTTATATTAGTTTACAGAAGGAGTAACTTCTTCGATTTACCTTTAACAGAAACACTTGTGCCGCTCGAATCTACCATCCTTAAGTGATTGGACTTGGAATTGCCATAAAAAAAACATAAGACCGCAGTGCCACACACCTAACATGGGGCACTTATCATTTGGATTGGATAAAGCCTTGTTGCAGATCTTTGGAACGAAACTGCACATTTTATAATTACCAAATGGTTACCAGATACTAGTTTTTTCAGAAACGAAAGTTTCTCAAGGGTTAAAAATACATGTACACAGGCCATGGAAACGTGCTGACAACCTGCTAAACGCTACAAGCAAACAGCTAACTATCTATCGGGGAGCACGTAAGCACAAAGCGTACATGAGACTCGATAGTCTAACATACAATGGCGTTCAACAATTTCCTCGGGAGGCATTTTAATCTTCCCAACCAAAAGTTCTTGCGCTCATAGGTGCCTAGCCAAAATAAATTAACCCCTTGCCACCAATCATCAAAAGGGCATACAAACATTAATAAAAGAAGAGTAAAAACATTTCTGAATCAGATTTGATAGCTAAAATTGCAAGGAGAACGCAAAAAGAAGTGGGCAAAACACAGCTTCAGGTTCGAACTACATATAACATCATATAATGTGAGATCCACACGTTCGAGATAACATGAAAACTAAAGTTCTTCACACGGAAAGAGCAGTTCAACTCGCTATCCCGGCCTGAATCCATCTTACAAGACTCGAAATGAAAACCTAAGGGACGAGTGAAATCCTCCACACTTGAAAATAACCTGCATTGGACGGGACGTATAACATTAGGAGGGCATCAAACAGAAGGCTGTGAATCAAGATTTGCATAAAGAATTTCAAATCATGATTATGCACAAAATACGAGATTATGACAACAGAATATCATCAAACTAAAATTCTTGAGCATGTATGAGAAATATGCCGGGCAATTTCCACATTCCTATGATCATTCTGTCCCTCTCTCTTATTACGTACTTACAAGTAAAAAATGACTTATCAACAGTGCTTGCAAATGCCTAAGTAACACAGTTGATTTTTATGCAAATTCCAAGCAACTACTCCCTCTGTTCCTAAATACTTGTTGTTGAGGAGAACTAGACTAGTTCTCTCCAACAACAAGTATTGTGGTACGGAGGGAGTAATACTCAGTTGATCAATGTGAAGTCACATGCCCAGCAAGATGCTGTAAGAGCAGGCCCTTCAAAAGAGATGCTGTAAGAGCAGAAATATCAGTACACCATGCCAAAATTTATGCATGGGACCAAATTCAGTATACACAAACAGTGCCCATTTTCCAACTTCACTACAATTAGCTCAAGAGAAGAATGCCAGCACATATAACATATTGCAAGTATGCGATCACGATTACACACTCACCAAACAAAGCGCACATGGATGAATCATGAATAACTGACGATTCGATTTACAAAAGAATGTGCATCAGGCAACGAAACATTCTGGAACTGACGCTTGGATGGTAAATAGACACCAGCAACCAATCGATACTAACCTTTTAGATGCTGCTCGGGTACATGAAGACCCTGACCTTTTTCCCCTGAGCAAAGCAAACACCACAGCACAAGTCAGCACATCAAAGAGCAGCAAGCATGCTACCGAAACAGAGAATCGGGGGAGTTGGACCCAACAACTCACCATGGCCTCGGCGGGCAGGTTGGAGGTGAACTTGGCGCGGACGACGCCGGTGTTGCCGTGGGGGCGGGAGACTTTGCCCCAGATGCAGCGGTAGTGGGTGCCGTTGCTCTTGGTCTTGGCCTTGTAGACGTAGGCCATCCTCTTGCCGCCGTACCAGGCCACGTCCTCCCTGGTGTTCACCCCCTCGATCTGCACCAGCGACGCCGTCTCGTACTGGTTCGACTTGGACCTGCGCGCCGCCAAACCAAACCCACGGATTCAGACACCCCAATGGAAGGAGAAGGAACGAAGCCGCGACGGCGGAGGGAGCTGCTCACCTCTTGTATCCGAGGATGGTGCCGCGGACGTAGAGCCTCACGCGCTGGCCGGTGCGTCCCTTCACCATCTTGCTGCGGCGGCGGCGCCGGGGAGGGGAGGTGGACTGAGGGGGTGAGGGGGGAGAAGGCCGGCGCAACCAGGAAGCGGAGAGAAAACCCTAGCGGGCGGCGCTTGTGGTGGGTTATGTATCCCTCTGTGTGGAAGTGGATGGTGGGGATTTGCTGGTGAGGGTTTGTATGGACGGTCTTGATTTGCTTTTGGCGGAGAATGCGCAGCTGAGGCGGGCGGCCGGTTATCGTAGGTGGGTCGTTTCTGTTTTTGCAGGCCTAAACAGTTTAGCGCATTTGGATGGGGAAGCTCCTATGCAGCGCTGCAGGCCTCCGTTAACGATCCGGCGCCTGGAGTGCTGTTAGCAAGGGCCGGCTTATTAAAGTGGTTCCAAGTTTATTTTTTATTTTTATTTGTAACGAAAATAAAATTATCTAGTCAAAAAAGTTTTGTAGATTAAAAAAAAAGGTTTATCCATTTGGAAAAAGTTCATATCATTAAAAAAGGTTCATCAATTTTGCAAAAAGTTCATCCAATTTAGAAAACTTCATTAAATTTGTAGAAAGTTCATAAAATTCATCAAAAATTCATGTAATTTTTTTAAGTTCATTGAACTGAAAAAGGTTGATAAATTTTAAAGAGTTCATCCATTTTCAAAAAGATGTTCATCAAAATTCAAAATAGTTCATCAATATTAAAACAAGTTCACCAATATCGAAATATATTCGCTGAAATTTAAAAATTCATCATCAATATTTAAATAAATTCATACAAATTTAATAAAAAACTTCAAGCGGTGCCTAGATGGGGCGACCCATTTACAAACGCCACAGGCGTGAGTTAACAAAAATGCACGTTAACTGGCGCCACACCAAGGAAATACCTTTAGATGGGCTGATGGAAGTCCGGGTTCAAGGCGTAAGCGGGGCCAAGAAATGAATACGCTTCCATTCCTGTCTTCTCAGTGCCATGTTTTAATTGACCTGCTTATAGTTCTAGAAAAAATAGCGATTATATGGGGTATATATTTATTGTACAATCGATTTGTACTTGATTGATTTAACAATAATGCGTACACAATCCAAACTTCTTAAGTTATTGTTTTTATTTAATGCATATAGTAGTAGAATTTCTAAAAAAGGAAGGTTTTCAAGAACAAATGAATTAGTGAAATTGGTACTACCATTAAGAAGAAGAAAAATGAGATGAAAAATAAAACATAAAAAATAAGCTTCTCAAGAAAAAATGAACTAGTGACATTGTTATTAGCCTTTTTTAAAAGGAAATAAAAATAATGACAAAAAATGCACACAATTTATAGATAAAATTGCGCTTTTTATAACATACAAACATAAGTATGCAATCGTACAAATTTCGCAAAATATGAAGCTTTGTAAAAGAATCAATTAGTGAATATTGCTCTTGTGCTTCACTTGTATCTTTAAAGTAAAAAATTTGATGAATGAATTGAATAACATTAATCTGAAATTATACACGTTCCACATTGGTTTTTAAAGTAAAATATATGAAAATTTGACAATCACAAAATTGGTCATTCAAGCAATTCATGTAAGAGTAATAAAGGAAGAAAGATTTTACATAAAAATACACTATATTGGACGTCTTTTATGATTGTGTATCCTTATTAATTATTTTCAGAGTTGATCAAATAGTTGATATTATATGAGAAAGACAACATAATGAGTTGTGTTTATGTATATTTGCATAAAAATTGTAGTGTCATAAATCCTCCAACATGTGATGCTTGTTCATAATCTTTGTTAGTCAAAATTTTGATACTAAGTAGAGACACTACTTGTGCATCCAGATATCCTTAAACTGAGTTTTTTTGCCATGAGAGTCCACCATACCTATATGCGGCATTATTATGTCGTTCCAAGTAAATTTGCACGTGTCATCTCTAAAAATTCAAATGAACATTTTGTGTGTGTGTCCGTACAAGCTCATAGGAGCGGGAGAGTAGTCCATATGTTTCATGCTAAGTGAGTTACCTCGCGATGAAATTTTATTCAATCGTCACCTTGAGGGTGGCTGGTAATCAAGATGTCCAATCCCAATTAAATATCAAAATAATATAAATTCCCATGAAAAGTGCTTGATTGAATGGCATCCATGAATTCGGCTAGCCATGGTTGTGATGTGTATGATGAAAGGCAAACAAAATTTCTTTTAAGTTTGGAAAACCGCCTCAAATTTGTTTAACATGGAAGATATTGAATATTCTAACGTGGATATTGACTGGAAAAGCACATCTCGAAATATTATCCTCTGTCTTTTAAACAATGAGTTCTAGCACATCAGTAAATCTCTGCTCTGCGAAGGGTCTATATTTTATTACTTACAGCTTTACTCCAGTGCAAGAGTAAAAATATTCCCTACTATTCCAACCTTAATTATTCTTCACTTGGCAAGCATCATGTGATGGGGAAGGATCCATGCACATATATTCAGCTAAATATATATGATCATGAGTTATTATTGTTGACGTTTATACCTGTGGTAAGAAAGTTGGGAGGTGACTTATTAAACTCCCGTCTTTCTCTATGTTTGATGATAATAGTTTGTTCTAAAAATATTCCTTTGGTGCAAACAATCATAGAAGACTATATGATAATTGAAAGCTCTAGCATAGACTCTTCGTGGAAGTAAGATGAATTGTAATTGCTTGGTGACTAAAAACATAGATTATCGAGTTTCAAGATAGTGCATTGTTTAAACCATAACATGTGACTTGATTGCTATTTTATCATGATGTGTTTTATGAGAAAGAGTTGATGTTTATGATGCTAAGAAAAGTGATATAAATTACATTGATCAAACTTATGTACTATGCTAGCATTCACATTTATTATTTCTTTTATAATTCACCTACTCGAGGACGGGCATGAATTAAGTTTGGAGGTGCTTATACATCTCAAATGTATCTATAATTTATGAAGTAATCATGCCATTTTCATAGCAATTTTATATGATTTTGATGCACTTTTATATTATTTGTATAGGCTAACCTATTAATCTAGTGCCTACTGCCAGTTTCTGTTTTTTTGCCCATTTCTTTATTTTACAGAAATATCATACCAAACAAAGTTGAAATGCGATAAAAAAGTTATGGTGATTTTTATGGACAAGAAGGGACCCATGAAGCTTCGAGGAAGGACCAGAAGGTGCCCAGGGGCGCCACCTAAGCTTGTGGGACCCTCGGGAAACCTCCTAGCGTGATTCCATAGTTGAAGATTCTTATAAATAGATAAAAACAAAAAATAACCTAGATAAGTTTTTCTGTCGTCATAAGCCTCTGTTCGAAAGTGATCTCATCCGGAGCTCTCTTCCAACACCGTGTCAGAGGGGCAAAGCTAACACTAGAGGCCATCTTCATCATCCCCGTTGTCTCCATGACGTGGAGAGAGCAGCTCACCCCCGGGTCTGGGGGAATATACTATTAAATATGTGTTTGATCTCTCTCTCTCTCTCGTTATCAAACGATAACTCATATATGTAGTTAGAAAAACTTTAAATATCTTTGATCAACGAGCTAGTCTACTCAGGCTTACTAGGGACACGATGTTTTTTACATATGCACACACGTATTTAAGTTTTCAGTCAATACAATTTTAACATGGATAATAAACGACTATCATGAATAAGAAAATATGATAATAATCATTTTATTATTGTCTCTCGAGTATATTTCCAACATGCATAACAAGCCGCTAGAGCCCTAGTCATGAGCACTTGTCGCATGCCCGTGCCGACGAAAGGAGCTCGACATGTGTCTGTTGGAAATATGCCCTAGAGGCAATAATAAATTAGTTATTATTATATTTATTTGTTCATGATAATCGTTTATTATCCATGCTATAATTGTATTTATTGGAAACTCAAATACATGAGTGGATACATAGACAAAACACTGTCCCTAGTAAGCCTCTAGTTGACTAGCTCGTTGATCAAGGATGGTCAAGGTTTCCTAACCATAGACAAATGTTGTCACTTGATAACGGGATTAAATCATTAGGAGAATCATGTGATGGACAAGACCCAAACTATGAACATAGCATATTGATCGTGTCGTTTTATTGCTATTGTTTTCTGCGTGTCAAATATTTGTTCCTACGACCATGAGATCATATAACTCACTGGCACCGGAGGAATACCTTGTGTGCATCAAACGTCGCAACGTAACTGGGTGACTATAAAGGTGCTCTACAGGTATCTCCGAAGGTGTCCATTGAGTTAGTATGGATCAATACTGGGATTTGTCACTCCGTGTGACGGAGAGGTATCTCGGGGCCCACTCGGTAATACAACATCACACACAAGCCTTGCAAGCAATGTGACTAAGTGTAAGTCACATGATCTTGTATTACGAAACGAGTAAAGAGACTTGCCCGTAACGAGATTGAAATAGGTATGTGGATACCGACGATCGAATCTCGGGCAAGTAACATACCGAAGGACAAAGGAAATGACATACGGGATTATATGAATCCTTGACACTGAGGTTCAACCGATAAGATCTTCGGAGAATATGTAGGATCCAATATGGGCATCCAGGTCCCGCTATTGGATATTGACCGAGGAGTGATTCGGCGCATGTATACATAGTTCTCGAACCCGCAGGGTATGCACACTTAAGGTTCGATGATGTTTTAGTGTAGTTGAGTTATATGTGTGGTTACCGAATGTTGTTCGCAGTCCCGGATGATATCACGGACGTCACGAGGGTTTCCGAAATGGCCCGAAAAAGAAGATTGATATATAGGATGGTTTCATTTGGTCACCGGAAAGTTTCGGGCAATTACGGCAGTGTACCGGGAGTGACGAATAGGTTCCGGGAGTTCACCGGGAGGCGTCCACCCACCCGGGAGCGGTCCCAAGGCACTAGGGTGGAGCCACAAGTCCTTAATCGGCTGGTGGATTCAACCCAAGGGGCCCATGGCACCACATAAGAAAATACCAAAGAGAAATAAAATAAAAAGGGAAAGAGGGAGGTGGGAAGGAAGAGGAGGACTCCTCCTTTCCAAACCGAATTGGAGGAGGAGTCCTCCTCCTCCCCTTGGACGGCGCACCTTGAGGGCTTGTCCCTCAAGGCTAGCCCTCTGATACGTCTCCGTCGTATCTATAATTTTTGATTGTTTCATGCCAATATTCTACAACTTTCATATACTTTTGGCAACTTTTTATACTATTTTGAGACTAACATATTAATCGAGTGCCCAGTGCCAGTTCCTGTTTGTTGCATGTTTTTTGTTTTGCAGATTATCTATACAAAACTAAGTCCAAATGCAATAGAAAACCTACGGGGATTTTTTTGGAATATTTATAATTTTTGGGAAGAAGAATCAACGCGAACGATGCCCGAGGGGGTCACAAGCCCCCTAGCCGCGGCCTGGGGGTGGGGCCGCGCTTGGCAGTCTTGTGACCAATCCCTAAGGCGGTTGGGGCCATTTTTCGCCGCAAGAAATATAATACCCGGAAGAAAATCGTGTTAAAATTTCAGCCCAATCGGAGTTATGGATCTCCGGAATTTAAGAAACGGTGAAAGGTAGAATCTGGGAGCGCAGAATCAGAAGGACACACAGAGAGAGATCCAATCTCGGAGGGGCTCTCGCCCCTCCGACTCCATGGAGACCATGGACCAGAGGGGAAACCCTTCTCCCATCTAGGAAGGAGGTCAAGGAAGAAGAAGAAGAAGGGGGGCTATCTCCCCCTCTCTCCCGGCAGCGCCGGAACGCCGCCCGGGACATCATCGTGTGACGGCGATCTACACCAACACCTCCGTCATCTTCACCAACACCTCCATCACCTTCCCCATCTATATTCAGTGGTCCACTCTCCCGCAACCCGCTGTACCCTCTACTTGAACATGGTGCTTTATGCTTCATATTATTATCCAATGATGTGTTGCCATCCTATGATGTCTGAGTAGATTTTCGTTGTCCTCTCGGTGATTGATGAATTGATATGATTGGTTTAATTTGCTTGTGCTTATGTTGCTGTCCTTTGGTGCCCATCATATGAGCGCGCGCGTGGATCACACCATAGGGTTAGTAGTATGTTGATAGGACTATGTATTGGAGGGCAAGGGTGACAGAAGCTTCAACCTAGCATAGAAATTGATGCATATGGGATTGAAGGGGGACCAATATATCTTATTGCTATGGTTGGGTTTTACCTTAATGAACGTTAGTAGTTGCGGATGCTTGCTAATAGTTCCAATAATAAGTGCATAGAATTCCAAGTAAGGGATGACATGCTAGCAGTGGCCTCTCCCACGTAAAACTTGCTATCGGTCTAGTAACGTAGTCAATTGCTTAGGGACAATTCCGCAACTCCTATCAGCACTTTTCCACACTCGTTAAAATAACGTAATTGTTTATTTACCTAAACAGCCCCTAACTTTTATTTACGCGTTATTTCCTTTCTTGCAAACCTATCCTATCACTCCTACAAAGTACTTCTAGTTTCATACTTGTTCTAGGTAAAGCGAACGTAAAGTGTGCGTAGAGTTGTATCGGTGGACGATAGAACTTGAGGGAATATTTGTCCTACCTTTAGATCCTCATTGGGTTCGACACTCTTACTTATCGAGAAAGGCTACAATTCATCCCCTATACTTGTGGGTTATCACCTTCCTCCTCCCTCCTATATATAGTGGTGTTTTCGGGATGATTTGAGACAACTTTTGCCACGTGCAACTCAACCCTAGAACACATAGTTCTACCTCTAGATCAAATTTTTACGGAGCTCGGGCGGATCCCTACAGGAGTAGATCATCATCACCACCGAAGCATGGTCATGCTGCCGGAGAACTCATCTACTTCTCCGTCTTGCTTGCTGGATCAAGAAGGCCGAGATCATCGTCGAGCTGTACTTGTGATGAACGCAGAGGTCCCGTCCGTTCGGCGCTAGATCGGAACGGATCGTGGGACGGATCGCGGGACGGTTCGAGGGACGTGAAGACGTTCCACTACATCAACCGCATTACTTAACGCTTCATGCTGTGCGATCTACAAGGGTACGTACATCCAAATCTCCTCTCGTAGATGGACATCACCATGATAGGTCTTCGTGTGCGTAGGAAATTTTTTGTTTCCCATGCAACGATCCCCAACAGTGGCATCATGAGCTAGGTTCATGCGTAGATGTTATCTCGAGTAGAACACAAAAGGTTTTTTGGACGGTGATGTTCGATTTTCTGCCCTCCTTAGTCTTTTCTCGATTCAGCGGTATTGTTGGATTGAAGC
This sequence comes from Hordeum vulgare subsp. vulgare, assembly GCF_904849725.1. NCBI lineage: Eukaryota > Viridiplantae > Streptophyta > Magnoliopsida > Poales > Poaceae > Hordeum > Hordeum vulgare. The sequence continues at coordinate 531,863,234 of NC_058523.1, read as the reverse complement.
GGCCCGGACCGACATAACTCGTACGCTTACGAGAGACTGGTTTCATCGATTGACATGCAACCTCGTTGCATAAAGATGACTGGCAAGTTGATACATCTCAAACGTATCTATAATTTTTGATGGTTTCACGCTGTTATCTTGTCTTCTTTGGTTGTTTTATGTACCTTTTATATCTTTTTTGGGACTAACTTATTAATTCAGTGCCAAGTGCCAGTTCCTATTTTTTCCGTGTTTTTGACTCTTTTCATATCTGATTTTGGAACGGAGTCCAAACGGAAGAAAAAACCCGAAATGATTTTTTCCCGAACAGAAGAAGATCAGGGGACTTGAGGGCCAAGGCAGGAGTGCCACAAGGGGCCCACAAGCCCTCTAGCCGCCACCAGGGGGGCCGGCGGCTACCAGGCTTGTGGCCCCCCTGGAGCTCCCCTGCCCTAGCTCTTTCGCCTATAAATTCCCTAAAATCCCAGAAAAAATCAGGGCATCCACGAAAATACTTTTCCGCCGCCTCAAGCTTCCGTTTCCGCGAGATCTCATCTGGAGACCCTTCCCGGTGCCCTGCCGGAGGGGACTTTGAAGTTGGAGGGCTTCTACATCAACATCATCGCCTCTCCAATGACTCGTGAGTAGTCCCTTTTTCTTTTCTCGTTGCGAGATCGCGCAAAAACTTGGTTTTCTTATTTGCCTAAAAATAGTATGGATTCTTGGGATAAGTGCAAATATGCTTACATATCCAAGTACTTTCCGCCGGCTAAGATCATCTCCTTACGTAACGATATCATGAATTTCAAGCAACTTGATCATGAACACGTTGCACAATCTTGGGAGAGGATGAAGCTTATGATTAGAAATTGTCCCGCTCAAGGCTTGAGTTTGTGGATGATTATACAAATCTTTTACGCTGGCTTGAATTTCTCTTCTCGCAATATCTTGGACTCCGCCTCAGGTGGAATGTTCATGGAAATCACGTTAGGAGACGCTACAAAACTCCTAGACAATATCATGACCAACTACTCTCAGTGGCACACTGAAAGCTCGCCTGCTAGCTAAAAGGTGCACGCTATAGAAGAGACTAACTCGCTTAGTGCTAAGATGGACGAGTTGATGAATTTGGTTGCTAGTAGAAACGCTACCGTAGATCCTAATGACATGCCACTATCCTATTTGATTGAGAGTAGCAACGCTAGTTTGGACGTGAATTTTGTTGGTAGGAACAATTTTGGCAACAACAATGCTTTTAGAGGAAACTATGCTCCTAGGCCTTTTCCTATAACTCCTCTAAAAATTATGGCAATTCCTACGGCAACACTATTGGAAATCACAACAAATTACCCTCTGATCTAGAGAGTAATATGTCACGCCCAAGATGCGACCCTATCCTCAATTTGGCAAGAGGGCCTCGTCAGGGATAGAAGCGCATCTCGTCGTGTCGCAAGAATGGATATCGTTACAAGTACATGTACTGAAAAGAAGAGATATATAGAATTGGCTTACACTCGCCACAAGCTACATCAGAGTCACATCAGTACATTACATAATCATCAAGAGTAAGAGCAGAGTCCGACTACGGACGAAAACAAACGACAAAAGAAGAACGGCGTCCATCCTTGCTATCCCAGGTTGCCGGCCTGGAACCCATCCTAGATCGATGAAGAAGAAGAAGAAGAAGCAACTCCAAATGAACAATCAACGCGCTCACGTCGAGTAACCTTTACCTGTACCTGCAACTGGTGTTGTAGTAAACTGTGAGCCACAGAGGGGCTCAGCAATCTCATTTCCAAAGGTATCAAGACTAGCAAAGCTTAATGGGTGAGGCAAGGTTAAGTGGTGAGGTTGCAGCAGCGGCTAAGCATATGTTTGGTGGCTAAACTGACGAGTACCAGAAATAAGAGGGGGAAGATCTACGCATAGCGGACGTGAGCTACAAATGATCAAATGAATGACCCTGAACACCTACCTACGTCAGTCATAACCCCACCGTGTCCTCGATCGGAGAAGGAACTCACGAAAGAGACAGTCACAGTTACGCACACAATTGGCAAGTTTTAATTAAATTAACTTCAAGTTATCTAGAACCAGCGTTAAACAAAGTATCCACGTTGCCACATAACCGCGGGCACGGCTTTCCGAAAAGATTTAACCCTGCAGGGGTGCTCCAACTAGTCCATCACAAATTACCACAAGCCACATAGAAATCCTCAATCATGAAGCTCGCGATCTCGTCGGATTCCCTAGTGGAAAACCTCAACTCTGAGATTACCCAAAGCATCACCGGAATCCCGATGCACAAGATATCTCGTCAAAGGTAAAACTAATCCAGCAAGGCCGCCCGACGTGTCGACGATCCCGATAGGAGTCGTGTACCTCGTTCTCAGGACACGACGGATGAGCTATGGTTACCACGCCAAACGCCGAGTTGCCCCGGGTAGCGTTAATAAGCTACTCTGTTTTGGACCAACACTCATGAGGAGCACTGGCCCAGGGGTTGATTAAATTATCCTCGGGGTCCGGAAAGTCCCTATGCAATTTTATTAGGTGATTAGGCAAATGTAGTACCAATGTTGGGCCTTGCCAGACCAGCTTTAATCTAAAATGAATTATCAAGGGGGTCCCCATAACAACCCCGATTGTGTTAGGAGCGCTCAGTTACGGAACATAATACCGGTAGCCGAAACTAAGGGGGCAAAGGTGGAACAAAACACCAGGCTAGAAAGGCCGAGCCTTCCACCTTTTACCAAGTATATAGGTGCATTAAATTAAATAACATTTAATATGGTGATATAACAAGGAACCCATGTAATCACATGGAAGCAACTGCACCTGCAACTAGCAACGCTACACAGGGTTAAGCAAGCGATAACATAGCCAATCAGTGGTTTGCTAGGTCGAACAGGTTGAAGGTTAACATGGTATTGTTGAGAGGCTGATATTTAACAGGTGGTAGGCAACGATACATAATCGATAGAAGCGATAAAACTAGCATGGCAATGATAGTAATGATATCTGGGGAAATGATCATCTTGCCTGAGATCCCGCTTGGAAGAAGAATGACTCCGTGAAGCAGACGAACCGACGTAGTCGAACGGGTCCTCACAATCCGACACGCTTGCGGAACTCTATCGAGACGGGGAAACCGGAAACAAGCATCAACACACGATATACACCACACAATGCAAGGCACACATGATGCATGAACAGCTCAATGATGCGAGGCAAGACAATCACAACATCCAAACACTACACATTAAGTGAAGTTCAATATTCACGAGTTGCATATTGACGAAACTCCACGTTAATTATTTAGTTCACTCCTGGTTATCTACACGGCAATGTTAATGTTGTCAAACATGCAAGAGGTGGAGCGGAAATTAAACTACCTATCTAGGCATTTTAAATGAGGTCGAAAATGACATATAGCACCTCCGAAACGACCTCACATGTTAATTTACAATTCTGTCCAGATCTGAATTAACACATTTAATTAGTTGTTAAACAGCAAAACAAATAGGTTCACGTGATTCTACGCGTCAAGGCAAGCAATCTACACATAAAGAACATCTCCAACGGAGCTACGGTTCAAAAGATACAGGCACCGCAAGATATGATGGCATGAATGCAATATGTGTGCAACGACGGCTACGAGCGCTTCAAAACAAACAACCAACAAGATAAAATGAAACTACACAAGATTCTAAGCAAGTTTCATGTACGACAAGATCGATTCGGAGCTACGGTTTAACATCTACGAGGAAATCAAGGAAACACTACAATCTGCCAAAATCAGCCACATAGCATATTCTACGCCCCACAACTACGGCTACACAACTCCGATAAACTCAAGCAAGGCATGGCACGGAAGAGGTCAAGAAGCACTACTACAAACAACTAACATCAACTAGCATGGCAGCAAGGAGCACTAGGAAAAGAAGACACAAAATGGCATTCCACACACTATTTCAGACTTAGTGAAAATTACACCTCATGAAAGTGCAATTTTCGATCTGAAGCAATATTGACAGCAGCAAAAACTATATCTACAGGACTCCAAATGGCATGAAACTTTACAGCATGCTAGAGAAACACAAGGGGTACAACTAACTCCATTGGACCAACCTCAAAAGAGCTACAGATCAAAAGATGCAAGCAAGACAAGACAGCTACAAAATATAACAGATTCCAGACTTAGAAATATTTCAGCACGTCTAAAACAGCACTATTTCTAGCAACTTGAGGGCTATCGAAACACACCTATACATGCATTTCTATTGCAACCAAAAATACCAGGGGCTAGTCTAAACACCCAAGATCAACTCTCTAGTTGACAACTGCGTCAAACAACGCACGGATTAAATCCTACGAATTAAACAAAAGGGCATCACGGTAAAATATCTCGCGAACTAAATTGCTCTAATGCTAAAACTAATTACACAGGAAAAACCATGGGATTTTTCTACCCCGGAAACATATAAAATATGTGGGGTTTGCAACACAAGATAATGCCACACAATAAAGCGGGAGAATAACCTATATACGGGAAAATAAACTAGAGGCAATTCCCTACACGTAAAAATACAATTGACCGCTCTAAAATGCGTGGATTAAAGGTCCCTAAAACATGGGCATTTATCTAAGGCATACGGGCTGTCCGAACACGCGCGAAAAATAAATACCGGACGTTCCCCTATTGGGACAGCACGCTAAACAAAGTATTTGGCACGTTAAACTACGTCAAATTAATATGCAAGTTGTAAAATCGCGTTCTACTCGCAAAACTACCCCAAAACGATATAAAGATCACCTCGATCCGACTAACGTAATAAAAGATATGTCGTTTATAATATACGAATATTTACTGGAATTCATTAATTCCTAAAAAAACATAATAAACCTACTGGGCCGAACAGGTGGGCGCAAGATAGCAAAAGGGTGCACGGGGCGGGGGGCAGAAGTCGGCTCACCTTGGGCCTCCAATTGGGCCGGCCTGGAGCTGCTGGCTTGGGGAAGTCGACTGGGCCGGGGGGCGCCCAAGCCGGCCTGGGGCGAGAGGCCCAGGCGCGCTGGAAGGGGCGGTCGCCCACGTGGGCCGCGGGGAGCGAGGCGGCAGCGAGGCCCAGGGGCGCTGGCGAGCGCTGCGCCTGGGTCGCCGTTCCCTTGACCAGATCGGGAGGCAGGCGGCGGCGCCAGATCTGCTGCGGCGGCCGGCGACAGCACGGCAGGGGGCGGTGGCGCGAGGCACGACAAGCTCTTGGCGCGGCGGTGCACGACTTGCACGGAGGCGAGGGGGTCCTAGCGCGGTCGTGCGAGGCTGGGATCCGGCACGGTCAACGGGGAAGAGAGAGGCCGCGGGCACGGGCTGGCCTCCGTCGACCCGCCGGCGACGCAGTAGGGCGGCGCACTGCGGGACCGCGGCGCCATGGCGAGGCGGGGGAAGAACCGGGCGACGGCTCCGGCGAGCTGCTGTCGGCGGCGGGGCACAGGGAACCCGGAGCGGCGCGGGCAGGGTGAACAGGGGCGACGACGGCTCGGGCCCGGGCGGCGGCGCGCAGATGGGCCCGGCGGGCCCCGGATGGGCTTCGCGGGCCCGGCGGCTGGAGGGAGGAGAGAGGCTGGCTAGGGTTAGGTGTGGAAAACGAGGAGGGATTAGGGGGAGGCTCTCCGAAAATTAGAAGAGGTCTATATATAGGCAAACGGGGGGGGGGGCTCGGTTAACCGGAATTTCGTTCCGGATCCAACCGCGGGGTCGGATTCGGACGATTCCGAACGCGGGAACGGATACGTGGCCGTGTAGGGTGGTTATCCGGAGACGAGAGGGAGAACGGGCGGCGCGGCAACGATTTTTAAAACATCGACAAACGTCCGACGGTAGACCGAATACGGTGCCGCTACGGGCGACCGTTCGGGTACCAGACGGTCTCCGATCGCGACGAAATTCGACAGGCGGCCTAGCCAGATTAAAATAAGACCGCACGTCAAATCTCGACCCGATCAGAGAAAGTTTTACGCATGCTTAAAAAACAGGGTTTCGACGGTGCCGCGGGCGCGTGCGAGTGCAGTCGGGCTCAGAACGGTCAACGACGAGAACCGACAACTAACAACGGATGCAAATTTTGAAAACGGGCGGCAACGGAGACGCCGATGCAATGCAGATGATGCGCATGATGCGATGATGATGCGACAAAATAAACAGACACACGACGAAAACGGAAAGAGAGGGGAACCTTCTGGAACGTCGGCATCGGGCTGTCACAACTCTCCTACACTACAAGAGGATCTCGCCCCGAGATCCAAGAATGAAATGGGGGAGAGGATGAGAAAGCAAGAGGTAAAAATTTAGTCGCTTCTTTGACAAACGAGTGAAACCAACGATCCTTGAAAGTTGCAAAGAGATGAGGACTGATATGAGAAGGAAGCAAGAATTCACGGAAAATTTCGGCAGCACTTCAATAGGAAAATGGGACAAAAAATTCGATAAGAAGAGAGAATTAGACAAAATTCACAACAAACAAGTAAATAGAACAAGGGAACACCATGAACTTGAAAGAACAACAAGATAGACCCAAAAGAGCAACATCACAAAGCCTCCGGAACAAGAGAATATGGACTAACTCATACGGAAGAAGAGAATGAAGAAACGAATGACAACTACCATCACAATAGAATTGAAGAGCCTCCGGATAGGGAATTGACATAGTAGTGGTTAGAAACCCAACAACAAAAAACAAGATAGTAGTGGACTTGTGACAATCATCTCAACAAATATGAGGTGACAAACAACCACTAAAAGAAACAAGGATAGATTGGGAGAAACAAGATATGAACAATTCTTACACCAAGAGGATACATTGAGAACTTGGATTAATGACAAGCACCATGATCGCAACGATCCATAGGAAAAGCTTTAGGGAAATCCAAACCAAGATAGCTCAATGAAGAAATCATGAGTTTGAAATATCTCATGATCAAAGAATTGGTGGGTTTAATTATCTCATTCTTGAGAGGAAAACTCTTCAAGACTCCTACACTAACAAGAAGGCTATAATACCACCTCAAAGGATAAAGAAAGCACAATGCACTGAAAATGGAAGAGAAAGAATACTTGAGGTACTCCAAGAGGAATGTTGAAGAACACTTTGAGGAAAAAAATCACATCCATGAAGAATCACCATGATGAGCCTCCGTATGAAAAGGACGATGCAAAGATAAGAAGGATGAAAGAATAAGATTTAAGCCTTGCCAAGATTTAGATGAAGCAACACGAAGAGACACTTGAGAAAACTTGGAACTCCGGAAAAGAAAGATAAGAACACTAGAGCAAATGAATTGATATCATGAGGCACTCCGGAAGAAGAATTCAGAATACTATGAACAAGAATAAGAATTATGTTATGCTTATCCTTCATCAAGTTAAACTGATGACAATCAACGGATTTAGCATATCACTTATTCTTCTAAAAAGATTGAGGAGAGATATGAGCACAAACTAGAAGAAATCTTGAAAGAGGCACCGGTGAGAATTGAAATGAATGAGCCAACCCTGAATGACTGGAGATACATGAGAAAGAAGAGATCATGAGCCACCTTAGAGAAAACTAGAACAAGGCACCGGATAAACGAGAGACAACGAAGAGACAACAATTGAAAAGATTTGAGGATGAAAGCTGAAAGCTGAGAACGAAGAATCTTCTAAAATGATGGCCTTCAGAGAATCGAGAATGAAACAATTCAGAAATGCACCGGACAGCAAGAAGGGATATTCATGATTGGAACAATTAAGATAATGGCACCAGGCTGAAATGATGAATCTGAAGAGAATGGACCAAGATTGAGAAAAACACTCCTTCGAATTGCAAGCTGAGAATGATGACGAGGAACAACACCCAGAATAGCTGAGACACTCCGGAATAAAGAAGAATGAAAGGTTGAGCCAAATATGAGAATTAATTCAAATAGAACTTGAAGAAGGGATATGACTGATGAAATTCATACTTACGTCATAGTTGAAAAGAATTAAAGATCTCCGGAGATGATTAAAAGAGCCAGGTAAGATCCTGGGAAAGAACCTGTGGGTTATGGGCCCACTCAAAGAAATCACCGTTGAAAATATTACTAGAAAGATTGATATAGCACCGGTAAAAACAAAGCTAGATGAGGTTTAGCAACTCAAAAGAATAAAAAGAATTGAAAACACGAAACTTCTGAGATATCTTCAACACTCCGGATGAAAAGAGAGGAATGAATAACCAAAATAGGCTGAAAGAATCTCCAACATGAAAAAGAATTACAAGGATAATTAGGATATGATGAACATGGATAGCTGAATTAAAATCACCGGTAAGGATGACAAGATTGAACAAATATGACACGAATCTGCTGAGAATCTTCACAATGAAACACCGGTTACGAAAGAAAGAAGAGATAGCGGAAGCATCACTGAAATGAAATGCAATTGGATGAAATCCAATCATTGAAGAAAAAGGGCGGGAGGGCGGGGAAAAACAAAGACAGCTTGGGACGGATGAGATGAACTCCGGAATAAGATGAGAGAATGATCTGCAAAAATTGGAGAGGATAGAATTCACTAGAGGAGAAGCACACCGGTTGAAAAAGAATTGATATGGCGACTCCGGTTGACAAAATTGATAAGACAACTGACTGAGCAAGAGGATTTGCATTCTCATATAAAAATATGAAAACACCTCTTGGAAAGATCTGAAATCACCACTTGACATCGAAGCAACTGAATTACCATATTCCAACAAAACAAAGGGTGCGGCTTGCAATTAGCCAGAACAAACTCATGAGAAAGATTTCCGTTCGATATTTTCGTGGACAGGATCGCACGGGCACGATTTACAGTAGCCATCAAGTGCAAGGCAGTGCACCCGACATATGAAGCGTCCCCGAGTCGTAGCAAGCTACAAGGACTCTTTAAGACACAACGTGTACTGCTGTAAGTCGACCGTGAACAAACGAATCCACTAGATGTCGAACCCCAACCTAACATCATGCATTTGTTGGAAGATTGTCCTATACGCAACTACTTGAATTCCCACCTATGAATTCCCGAAATATCTAGTCATGCAATCTGGTACACGGATACAAGGAGTAATAACACACAACTCCTATACTAAACCATCACTTGTATCACATCCGTCAACACATGACCAGAATCTCGGACCTTCGTCTACAATAGACCCTCGTGATCACAACGATACAAAGTATGGCAGTACTCCCGAACAATCTGCACCAGTACTGGGGACATCGGGGTTATCTCGCCACTACTAGTATTGAAGCAATTACGAACATCCTTCGTTCTGAGATACTAAGAAATCTGAATGATAACGATGTGCTCAAGAATCCCTTGGAGCTCAACTCCCCGGAAGAAGATCAAGTCAGACAGGAGGCACCAAGACAGAACTCCGTCACATCGGCATCATATAGATCTCAAAAATATCCGCATGATCCTAAAAAAAATTTGAGTGAGAAGAGGAGTAGAATAAATTATTACGTCAAGATTCCTCACCAGAGCATAGAGGAGGAGAAAAAAGAATCCTACTCTCCGATATATAACTAGACTCAAAGTTTTTTTTCACTAGACTCGACTCGGCCATGTTCGATCAATCAAGGGGGCTCCTAGGTCGGTCCTTGCTCTGATACCAACTTGTCACGCGCAAGATGCGACCCTATCCTCAATTTGGCACGAGGGCCTCGTCAGGGATAGAAGCGCATCTCATCGTGTCGCAAGAATGGATATTGTTACAAGTACATGTATTGAAAAGAAGAGATATATAGAATTGGCTTACACTCGCCACAAGCTACATCAGAGTCACATCAGTACATTACATAATCATCAAGAGTAAGAGCAGAGTCCGACTACGGACGAAAACAAACGACAAAAGAAGAACGACGTCCATCCTTGCTATCCCAGGCTGCCGGCCTGGAACCCATTCTAGATCGACGAAGAAGAAGAAGAAGAAGAAGCAACTCCAAATGAACAATCAATGCGCTCACGTCGAGTAACCTTTACCTGTACCTGCAACTGGTGTTGTAGTAAACTGTGAGCCACAGAGGGGCTCAGCAATCTCATTTCCAAAGGTATCAAGACTAGCAAAGCTTAATGGGTGAGGCAAGGTTAAGTGGTGAGGTTGCAGCAGCGGCTAAGCATATGTTTGGTGGCTAAACTTACGAGTACCAGCAATAAGAGGGGGAAGATCTACGCATAGCGGACGTGAGCTACAAATGATCAAATCAATGATCCTGAACACCTACCTACGTCAGTCATAACCCCACCGTGTCCTCGATCGGAGAAGGAACTCACGAAAGAGACAATCACGGTTACTCACACAATTGGCAAGTTTTAATTAAATTAACTTCAAGTTATCTAGAACCAGCGTTAAACAAAGTATCCACGTTGCCACATAACCGCGGGCACGGCTTTCCGAAAAGATTTAACCCTGCAGGGGTGCTCCAACTAGTCCATCACAAATTACCACAAGCCGCATAGAAATCCTCAATCACGAAGCTTGCGATCTCGTCGGATTCCCTAGTGGAAAACCTCAACTCTGAGATTACCCAAAGCATCACCGGAATCCCGATGCACAAGATATCTCGTCAAAGGTAAAACTAATCCAGCAAGGCCGCCCGACGTGTCGACGATCCCGATAGGAGTCGCGTACCTCGTTCTCACGACACGGCAGATGAGCTATGGTTACCACGCCAAACGCCGAGTTGCCCCGGGTAGCGTTAATAAGCTGCTCTGTTTTGGACCAACACTCATGAGGAGCACTGGCCCGGGGGTTGATTAAATTATCCTCGAGGTCCGGAAAGTCCCTATGCAATTTTATTAGGTGATTAGGCAAATGTAGTACCAATGTTGGGCCTTGCCAGACCAGCTTTAATCTAAAACGAATTATCAAGGGGGTCCCCATAACAACCCCGATCGTGTTAGGAGCGCTCAGTTACGGAACATAACACCGGTAGCCGAAACTAAGGGGGCAAAAGTGGAACAAAACACCAGGCTAGAAAGGCCGAGCCTTCCACCTTTTACCAAGTATATAGGTGCATTAAATTAAATAACATTTAATATGGTGATATAACAAGGAACCCATGTAATCACATGGAAGCAACTGCACCTGCAACTAGCAACGCTACACAGGGTTAAGCAAGCGATAACATAGCCAATCAGTGGTTTGCTAGGTCGAACAGGTTGAAGGTTAACATGGTATTGTTGAGAGGCTGATATTTAACAGGTGGTAGGCAACGAGACATAATCGATAGAAGCGATAAAACTAGCATGGCAATGATAGTAATGGTATCTAGGGAAATGATCATCTTGCCTGAGATCCCGCTTGGAAGAAGAATGACTCCGTGAAGCAGACGAACCGACGTAGTCGAACGGGTCCTCACAATCCGACACGCTTGCGGAACTCTATCGAGACGGGGAAACCGGAAACAAGCATCAACACACGATATACACCACACGATGCAAGACACACATGATGCACGAACGGCTCAATGATGCGAGGCAAGACAATCACAACATCCAAACACTACACATTAAGTGAAATTCAATATGCACGAGTTGCATATTGACGAAACTCCACGTTAATTATTTAGTTCACTCCTGGTTATCTACACGGCAATGTTAATGTTGTCAAACATGCAAGAGGTGGAGCGGAAATTAAACTACCTATCTAGGCATTTTAAATGAGGTCGGAAATGACATATAGCACCTCCGAAACGACCTCACATGTTAATTTACAATTCTGTCCAGATCTGAATTAACACATTTAATTAGTTGTTAAACAGCAAAACAAATAGGTTCACGTGATTCTACGCGTCAAGGCAAGCAATCTACACATAAAGAACATCTCCAACGGAGCTACGGTTCAAAAGATACAGGCACCGCAAGATATGATGGCATGAATGCAATATGTGTGCAACGACGGCTATGAGCGCTTCAAAACAAACAACCCGCAAGAGAAAATGAAACTACACAAGATTCTAAGCAAATTTCATGTACGACACGATCGATTCGGAGCTACGGTTCAACATCTACGAGCAAATCAAGGAAACACTACAATCTGCCAAAATCAGCCACATAGCATATTCTACGCCCCACAACTACGGCTACACAACTCCGATAAACTCAAGCAAGGCATGGCACGGAAGAGGGCAGGAAGCACTACTACAAACAACTAACATCAACTAGCATGGCAGCAAGGAGCACTAGGAAAAGAAGACACAAAATGGCATCCCACACACTATTTCAGACTTAGTGAAAATTACACCTCATGAAAGTGCAGTTTTCGATCTGAAGCAATATTGACAGCAGCAAAACCTATATCTACAGGACTCCAAATGGCATGAAACTTTACAGCATGCTAGAGAAACACAAGGGGTACAACTAACTCCATTGGACCAACCTCAAAAGAGCTACAGATCAAAAGATGCAAGCAAGACAAGACAGCAACAAAATATAACAGATTCCAGACTTAGAAATATTTCAGCACGTCTAAGACAGCACTATTTCTAGCAACTTGAGGGCTATCGAAACACACCTATACATGCATTTCTATTGCAACCAAAAATACCAGGGGCTAGTCTAAACACCCAAGATCAACTCTCTAGTTGACAACTGCGTCAAACAACGCACGGATTAAATCCTATGAATTAAACAAAAGGGCATCACGGCAAAATATCTCGCGAACTAACTTGCTCTAATGCTAAAAATAATTGCACAGGAAAATCCATGGGATTTTTCTACCCTGGAAACATATAAAATATGTGGGGTTTGCAACACAAGATAATGCCACACAATAAAGCGGGAGAATAACCTATATACGGGAAAATAAACTAGAGGCAATTCCCTACACGTAAAAATACAATTGACCGCTCTAAAATGCATGGATTAAAGGTCCCTAAAACATGGGCATTTATCTAAGGCATACGGGCTGTCCAAACACGCGCGAAAAATAAATACCGGACGTTCCCCTATTGGGACAGCACGCTAAACAAAGTATTTGGCACGTTATACTACGTCAAATAAATATGCAAGTTGTAAAATCGCGTTCTACTCGTAGAACTACCCCAAAACGATATAAAGAACACCTCGATCCGACTAACGGAATAAAAGATACGGCGTTTATAATATACGAATATTTACTGGAATTCATTAATTCCTAAAAAAACATAATAAACCTACTGGGCCGAACAGGTGGGCGCAAGATAGCAAAAGGGTGCACGGGGCGAGGGGCAGAAGTCGGCTCACCTTGGGCCTCCAATTGGGCTGGCCTGGAGCTGCTGGCTTAGGGAAGTCGACTGGGCCGGGGGGCGCCCAAGCCGGCCTGGGGCGAGAGGCCGAGGCGCGCTGGAAGGGGCGGTCGCCCACGTGGGCCGCGGGGAGCGAGGCGGCAGCGAGGCCCAGGGGCGCTGGTGAGCGCTGCGCCTAGGTCGCCGTTCCCTCGACCAGATCGGGAGGCAGGCGGCGGCGCCAGATCTGCTGCGGCGGCCGGCGACAGCACGGCAGGGGGCGCTGGCGCGAGGCACGGCAAGCTCTTGGCGCGGCGGTGCACGACTTGCACGGAGGCGAGGGGGTCCCGGCGCGGTCCTTCGAGGCTGGGATCCGGCGCGGTCAACGGGGAAGAGAGAGGCCGCGGGCACGGGCTGGCCTCCGTCGACCCGCCGGCGACGCAGCAGGGCGGCGCACTGCGGGACCGCGGTGCCATGGCGAGGCGGGGGAAGAACCGGGCGACGGCTCCGGCGAGCTGTTGTCGGCGGCGGGGCACAGGGAACCCGGAGCGGCGCGGGCAGGGAGAACGGGGGAAACGGCGGCTCGGGCCCGGGCGGCGGCGCGCAGATGGGCCCGGCGGCTGGAGGGAGGAGAGAGGCTGGCTAGGGTTAGGTGCGGAAAACGAGGAGGGATTAGGGGAAGGCTGTCCGAAAATTAGAAGGGGTCTATATATAGGCAAACGGGGGGGGGGGGCTCGGTTAACCGGAATTTCGTTTCGGATCCAACCGCGGGGTCGGATTCGGACGATTCCGAACGCAGGAACGGATACGTGGCCGTGTAGGGTGGTTATCCGGAGACGAGAGGGAGAACGGGCGGCGCGGCAACGATTTTTAAAACACCGACAAACGTCCGACGGTAGACCGAATACGGTGCCGCTACGGGCGACCGTTCGGGTACCAGACGGTCTCCGATCGCGACGAAATTCGACAGGCGGCCTAGCCAGATTAAAATAAGACCGCACGTCAAATCTCGACCCGATCAGAGAAATTTTTACGCACGCTTAAAAAACAGGGTTTCGACGGTGCCGCGGGCGCGTGCGAGTGCAGTCGGGCTCAGAACGGTCAACGACGAGAACCGACAACTAACAACGGATGCAAATTTTGAAAACGGGCGGCAACGGAGACGCCGATGCAATGCAGATGATGCGCATGATGCGATGATGATGCGACAAAATAAACAGACACACGACGAAAACGGAAAGAGAGGGGAACCTTCTGGAACGTCGGCATGGGGCTGTCACATAATATCAAAGAGTTCATCAAGTCTCAAAAGATTTTCAATGAGTCCATAGAGGAAAAACTACTCAAAATAGACGATTTGGCTAAAAGCGTTGATAGGATGTCTTGTGATATTGATGCTTTGAAAGTTAGATGCGCTCCTCCCAAGGTCAACTTGGATGAAACTTTGAAAGCTATGCGTATCTCCATGAATGAGAGCAAAGAAAGAACCGCCCAAATTGGCGCTAGACATGAATGGTTTAAAAGGGTGCGTTCTAGTGATGCAAATCACAAAGATATTAAAGTGCTTGGTGTGTCTCCTCTTGAATATTTGTTTTTGCATGTCAAACCTACTTATGGAGGGGCTGGATATGAATCCACTTTGGTTGAAAAACGCCCCAATGATTCGGAGTCCACCTATTGATGATAAAGGTGTGGAGAGTGGAGTAGAAGAAGTCAAAAGTTTGGATAGTAATGAAACTCCCACTTTGGATTTCAAGGAATTCAATTATGATAATTGCTCCTTGTTTGAATGCATTTCTTTGATGCAATCCATTGCAAACTCTCCACATGCTTATAGCCAAAGTAAAGCCTTTACCGCGCATATCGTAGATGCTATGATGAAATCTCTTCAAGAGAAGCTCGAACTAGAAGTCTCTATACCTAGAAAACTTCATGATGAGTGGGAACCTACTATCAAAATCAAGATAAAAAACTATGAGTGCAATGCTTTATGTGGTTTGGGTGCTAGTGTTTCCGCGATTCCAAAGTCTTTATGTGATATTCTTGGTTTTCATGAGATTGAAGAGTTTTCTCTTAATTTGCATCTTGCGGATTCTACTGTCAAGAAACTCATGGGGAGGATCGATGATGTTCTTATTGTTACAAATAAGAACTATGTACCCGTGGATTTCATTGTACTTGACATAGATTGCAATCCTTCATGTCCCATTATTCTCGGTAGACCTTTCCTAAGGACTATTGATGCTATCATCGATATGAAGGAAGGGCATATTAGATTTCAATTTCCTTTAAAGAAGGGCATGGAGCACTTTCCTAGAAATAAAATAAGGTTGCCTTATGAATCTATGATGAGGGCTACCTATAGTTTGAGCACCAAAGATGACTATACGTGATTTCATCACCTTTCGCCTAGCTAAGGGCGTTAAACAAAAACGCTTGTTGGGAGGCAACCCAACGAATCTATCCTTTTTCTTTCTGTTTTGTGTTTCCCACACTTTCATAATTCTGTTATGATTGTGTCTTTTGTGTTTCGTTTTGCGTTTGTGCCAAGCAAAACCGTTATGATTAGTCTTGGGGATGATCGTTCGATCATGCTGGAAAAGACAGAAACTTTCTGCTCACGAAAAGAATTTTCATTTTGTTTCTGTAAGAGATTTTGAGTTTATTATTTTTGCTGCTGATTGCTACGCAAATTCTTCAGACTGTCATAATTGTTCAGAATTTTTGAAGTACCAGAGGTATACGAAATATACAGATTGCTACAGACTGGTCTGCTGTTAATAGATTCTGATTTTGTTGTGTTGGTTGCTTATTTTGATGAAACTATGGATAGTATCGGGGGGTATTAGCCATGGAAGATTGAAAGTACAGTAACCCAACATCAGCACAAGTAGAATTTAAGTTTGCTACAGTACCTAAGGAAGTGGTGGTTTGCTTTCTTGTACTAATGTTATCACGAGTTTGTGTTTAAGTTTCGTGTTGTGAAGTTTTCAAGTTTTGGGTGAAGTTCTTATGGACAAAGAGATAAAGACTAGCAAGAGCTCAAGCTTGGGGATGCCCAAGGCACCCCAAGAGATTCAAGGATGCCGTAAAAGCCTAAGCTTGGGGATGCCCCGGGAAGGCATCCCCTCTCTCGTCTTCAATCCATCGGTAACGTTACTTGGGGCTATATATTTATTCACCACATGTTATGTGTTTTTGCTTGGAGCGTCTTGTATCGTAGGAGTCTTTTATTTTTGTTGTGTCGCAATCATCCTTGCTGCACACCTAGAGAGAGATACGTGCACACACCGTGATTTTGTCGAGCTTCACTTATATCTTTTGGTAGACAATTCAGCTCACATGTGCTTCACTTATATCTTTTGAGCTAGATACTTTTGCTCTGTGTGCTTCACTTATATCTTTTAGAGCACATCGGTGCGTGGCTTGGTAGTTGATCTATGCTTTGAAAGTAGTCTCAAAAGGGGTAGTTATCCAAAAGGATACGAAAACTTCCACCTTCATGTGCATTGAATAGTTAGAGAAGTTTGATTCATCTCAATTAGTTTTGAGTTGTGGTTATGGTAATATTGAAGTCATACTAGTAAGGTGTTGTGGATCTAGAAATACTTGTGTTGAAGTTAGTGATTCCCGTAGCATGCACGTATGGTGAACAACTATGTGATGAAATCTGAGCATGATTAGTATATTGATTGTCATCCTTTGCGTGGCGGTTGGGATCGCGCGATGGTTTATACCTACCAACCCTTCCCCTAGGAGTATGCGTTGAGTGTTTTGTTTCGATTACTAATAAAACTTTTGCAACAAGTATATGAGTTATTCATGACTAATGTTGAATCCATGGTTTAGATGCACTTTCACCTTCCACCATCACTATCTTCTTAGTGCCGTGCAACTTTCACCGGTGCACAAAACCCACCATTAGCCTCCCTCAAAACAGCCACCATACCTACCTACTATGGCTTTTTCAAAGCCATTCCGAGATATATTGCCATGCAACTACCACCATGACATGTGCCACCATGTCTACATTGTCATTGCATGATCGTAAGATAGCTAGCATGATGCTTCCATTGATGTCTATGCCATGCTAGATCATTGCCACGGTACACTACCGAAGGCATTCCATATAGAGTCATCATTACTCTAAGTTTTGAGTTGAAAGTGTGATGATCATCATTAATGGAGCATTGTCCCATGTGAGGAAATAAAAGAGGCCAAAGAAGCCCACCAAAATAAAATAAAAAAGAGGCCAAAGAGCCCACAAAAAAAAGAGAGAGAAAAAGAGAGAAGGGACAATGCTACCACTTTTTCCACACTTGTCCATATTAAGCACCATGATCTTCATGATTGGGAGTCTCTCGTTTTGTCACCACCATATAGCTAGTGGGAAATTTTCATTATATAACTTGGCTTGTATATTCCAATGATAGGCTTCCTCAAAATTGCCTTAGGTCTTCGTGAGCAAGCAAGTTGGATGCACACCCACTAGTTTTCTTTAAGAGCTTTCACATACTCGTAGCTCTAGTGCATCATTTGTATGGCAATCCCTACTCATTCACATTGATATCTATTGATGAGCATCTCCACAGCTCATTGATATGCCTAGTTAATGTGACTATCTTCTCCTTTTTTTTGTCTTGCAAGCTCCACCACATTCCACACTATCTATAGTGCTATAACCATGGCTCACGCTCATATATTGCGAGAGAGTTGAAAAGGTTTGAGAAAGTAAAGGTGTGAAACAATTACTTGGCCAATACCGGGGTTGTGCATGATTTAAATTCGTTGTGCAATGATGATAGAGCATAGCCAGACTATATGCTTTTGTAGGGATAACTTTCTTTTGGCCTTGTTATTTTGAAAGTTCATGATTACCTTGCTAGTTTGCTTGAATTATTATTGTTTCCACGTCAATAGCAAACTATTGTTTTGAATCTAATGGATCTGAATATTCACGTCACATAAGAGGAATTACAAAGGACACCTATGCTAGGTAGCATGAAAGCATCAAAAATTCATTCTTTATCACTTCCCTACTTGAGGACGAGCAGGAGTTAAGCTTGGGGATGCTTGATACGTCTCAAACGTATCTATAATTTTTGATGGTTTCACGCTGTTATCTTGTCTTCTTTGGTTGTTTTATGTACCTTTTATATCTTTTTTGGGACTAACTTATTAATTCAGTGCCAAGTGTGAGTTCATGTTTTTTCCGTGTTTTTGACTCTTTTCAGATCTGATTTTGGAACGGAGTCCAAATGGAAGAAAAACCCCGAAATGATTTTTTCCCGAACGGAAGAAGATCAGGGGGCCTTTGGGCCAGGCCAGGTGGGCCCCAGGGAGCCCACAAGCCCCCACTCCGCCACCAGGGGGAGGCAGCGGTGGGCAGGCTTGTGGCCTTCCTGGCCGCCCCCTGACCTAGATCTTTGGCCTATAAATTCCCAATTATTTCGCAAAAAATCAGGGGAGCCTCGAAAATACTTTTCCGCCGCCGCAAGCTTCCATTTCCGCGAGATCTCATTTGGAGTTGGAGGGCTTCTTCATCATCATCATCGCCCCTCCAATGACTCGTGAGTAGTTCACTTCAGACCTACGGGTCCGTAGTTAGTACCTATATGGCTTCTTCTCTCTCTTGGATCTTCAATACAAAGTTCTCCATGATCTTCATGGAGATCTATCCGATGTAATCTTGTTTGGCGGTGTGTTTGTCGAGATCCGACGAATTGTCGATTTGTGATCACATTATCTATGATATATATTTGAGTCTTTGCTGATTTCTTATATGCATGATTTGATATCCTTGTAAGTCTCTCCGAGTCTTGGGTTTTGTATGGCCAACTAGATCTATGATTCTTGCAATGGGAGAAGTGCTTGGTTTTGGGTTCTACCATGTGGTGACCTTTCCCAGTGATAGTAGGGGCAGCAAGGCACACATCAAGTAGTTGCCATCAAGGGTAAAAAGATGGGTTTTTTATCATTGGTTTGAGATTATCCCTCTACATCATGTCATCTTGCTTAAGGTGCTACTCTGTTCTTATGGACTTAATACACTAGATGCATGCTGGATATCGGTCGACGTGTGGAGTAATAGTAGTAGATGCAAAAAGTATCGGTCTACTTGTTTTGGACGTGATGCCTATAGATATAATCATTGCATAGATATCGTCACGACTTTGCGCGGTTCTATCAATTGCTCGACAGTAATTTGTTCACCCACCGTCTACTTGCTTTCATGAGAGAAGCCACTAGTAAACACTACGGCCCCCGGCTCTATTCACATCCATCGTTTACACCTCCGCTTTTACTTTGCTTTGTTACTTTGTTGCTTTCAGTTCTCACTTGGCAAACAATCTATAAGGGATTGACAACCCCTTCATAGCGTTGGGAGCAAGCTTTTGTGTTTGTGCAGGATCTTGTGATACTCCTCCACCGGATTGATACCTTGGTTCTCAAACTGAGGGAAATACTTACCATCACTGTGCTACATCACCCTTTCCGCTTCAAGGGAACATCAACGCAAGGCTCCAAGGCCACGGGGGAAATCCTTTGCATACTTGCCTAGGAAGTCCCTTAAGGCGTAGCCGCACCTGAAGGATTCCTGGTGCCGTCGACACACCTGTTTCTCGCGCCATTGGAAGGACTTTTGTGCATTAGCATAGCTGACATCACAGGTGCCTGTTTCTTCAACTTTAGTTGAATTGGTTATGACCGAGGCGGTCCTTGGAGAGGTTACATAGCAATTTGCACATCTCCGTTGTGGTTTTTGCGTAAGTAAGATGCGATCATACTAGATACCCATAGCAGCCACGTAAAACATGCAACAACAAATTAGAGGACGTCTAACTTGTTTTTGCAGGGTATGCTTGTGATATGATATGGCGAGTGACGTGATGTGATATATTGGATGTATGAGATGATCATGTTGTAATAGTTAATATCGACTTGCACGTCGATGTTACGACAACCGGTAGGAGCCATAGGGTTGTCTTTAAACTAACGTTTGTGTTTGCAGATGCGTTTACTATATTGCTAGGTCGTAGCTTTAGTAGTAATAGCATAGATAACACGACAACCTCGATGGCGACACGTTGATGGAGATCATGGTGTGCGCCGGTGACAAGAAGATCATGCCGGTGCTTGAGTGATGGAGATCAAGAAGCACAAGATGATGGCCATATCATGTCACTTATGAATTGCATGTGATGTTAATCCTTTTATGCACCTTATTTTGCTTAGAACGACGGTAGCATTATAAGGTGATCTCTCACTAAAATTTCGAGACGAAATTGTGTTCTCCCCGACTGTGCACCGTTGCTACAGTTCGTCGTTTCGAGACACCATGTGATGATCGGGTCTGATAGACTCAACGTTCACACACAACGGGTGCAAAACATTTGCACACGTGGAACACTCGGGTTAAGCTTGACGAGCCTAACATGTGCAGACATGGCTACGGAGCACATGAGACCGAAAGGTCGAGCATGAATCGTATAGTTGATATGATTAGCATAGAGATGCTTACCACTGAAACTATTCTCAACTCACGTGATGATCGGACTTGAGTTAGTGAATTTGGATCATGTACCACTCAAATGACTAGAGATATGTACTTTTTGAGTGGGAGTTTAACAAGTAATTTGATTAGTTAAACTCTAATTATCATGAACATAGTCAAAAGGTCTTTACGAATTATGACGTAGCTTGCGCTATAGCTCTACTGTTTTTATATGTTCCTAGAGAAAATTTAGTTGAAAGATGATAGTAGCAACTTTGCGGACTGAGTCCGTAAAACTGAGGATTGTCCTCATTGCTGCGTAGAAGGCTTATGTCCTTAATGCACCACTCGATGTGTTGCACCTCGAGCATCGTCTGTGGCTGTTGCGAACATCTGACATACACGTTTTTGATGACTATGTGATAGTTCAGTGCGTAATACTTAATGACTTAGAAGCAAGGCATCGAAGACATTTTGAAATGTCACGAAACATAAGAGATGTTGTAAGAGATGAAATTAAGATTTCATGCTCGTGTCCTTGTTGAGAGGTAAGAGACCTCCGACAAGATTCTTTGTCTACAAAGTAAAGGAGAAAATCTCAATCATTAAGCGTGTGCTCACATTGTCTGAGTGCAACAATCGCTTGAATCAAGTGGGAGTTAATCTTCCAGATGAGATAGTCATGGTTCTCCAAAGTCACTCCCACCAAGCTGCTAGAGCTTCGTGATGAACTATAACATATCAAGGATAGATATGATGATCCTTGAGCGATTCGCAATGTTTGACACTGCGAAAGTAGAAATCAAGAAGGAGCATCAATTGTTGATGGTTAGTAAAACCACTAGTTTCAAGAAGGGCAAGGGCTAGAAGGGATACTTCATGAAACGGCAAACCAGTTGCTGCTCTAGTGAAGAAACCCAAGATTGAACCCAAACCCGAGACTAAGTGCTTCTGTTATGAGGGGGACGGTAACTGAGGCGGAGCTACCCTAGATACTTGGTAGATGAGAAGGCTGGCGAAGTCAATAGAAGTATATTTCATATACATGATATTGATGTGTACTTTACTAGTACTCCTAGTAGCACGAGGGTATTAGATACCGGTTCGATTGCTAAGTGATTAGTAACTCGAAATAAAATCTACGGAATAAACGGAGACTAGCTAAAGGCGAGACGACGATAAGTGTTGGAAGTGTTTCCAAGGTTGATGTGATCAAACATCGCACGCTCCCTCTACCATCGGGATTGGTGTTAAACCTGAATAATTGTTATTTGGTGTTTGCGTTGATCATGAACATGATTGGATCGTGTTTATTGCAATACAATTATTCATTTAAAGAGAATAATGGTTATTCTATTTGCTTGAATAATTACCTTCAATGGTTTATTGAATCTCGATCGTAGTGTTACACATGTTCATAATATTGGTGCCAAAAGAAACATAGTAATAATGATAGTACCACTTACTTGTGGCACTGCCTCTTGAGTCATGTTGGTGTAAAATGCATGAAGAAGCTCCATGCTGATGGATCTTTATACTCACTCTTTTTGAAACGTTTGAGATATGCAAACCATACCTGTTGGTATAAACACATGAAGAAACTCCATGTAGATGGATCATTTGGACTCACTTGATTATGAATCACTTGAGACATGCAAAATCATACCACATGGAACAAGAAAGTAACTTGTTGGATACAATACATTTTTGATGTGTGCAGTCCAATGAGTGCTGAGGCACGCAGTGGATATCGTTATGTTCTACTTCACTGACGACTTGAGTAGATACAGGAGTATTTACTTGATGAATCACAAGTCTTAAATATTGAAAGGTTCAAAGCTATTTCAGAGTGAAGATCGTCGTGACAAGAGGATAAACTGTCTACGATATGATCATAGAGGATGAATATCTTAGTTGCGAATTTTTGGTACACAGTTAAGACAATGTGAAAATTGTTTGGCAGTTCATGCCACCTAGAACACCATAATGTGATGGTGTGTCCGAACGTCATAGTCGCACCCTATTTGATATGGTGCATAATATGATGTCTCTTATCGAATTACCACTATCATTTATGGGTTATGCATTAGAGATAACAACATTCACTTTAAATAGGGCACCGCGTATTTCCGTTGAGATGACACATTATAGACTATGGTTTGGAGAAACCTAAGTTGTCGCTTCTTAAAAGTTTGGGGCTGCAACGCTTATGTGAAAAAGTTTCAGTCTGATAAGCTCAAACCCAAAGCGGATAAATGCATCTTCATAGGATATCCAAAACAGTTGGATACATCTCCTATCTCAGATCCGGAAGCGAAGTGTTTGTTTCTAGAAACGGGTCCTTTCTCGAGGAAAGATTTCTCTCGAAAGAATTGAGTGGGAGGGTGGTGGAACTTGATAAGGTTAGTGAACCGTCACTTCAACCAGTGTGTAGTAGGGCGCGGGAAGTTGTTCCTGTGGCGCCTACACCAGTTGAAGTGGAAACTGATGATGGTGATCATTAAGCTTCAGATCAAGTTACTATAAACCTCGTAGGTCGACAAGGTCGCATAGTACTACAGAGTTGTACGGTAACCTTGTCTTGGAGGTCATGTTGTTGAACAACGATGAACCTACGAGCCATGGAGAAGCGATGATGGGCCCGGTTTCTGACAAATGACTGGAGGCCATGAAATCCGAGAGAGGATCCATGTGTAAAGACAAAGTGTAGACTTTGGAAGAACTACTTGATGGTCGTAAGACTATTAAGTAAAGATGGATCTTTAAAATAAAGACATGCGATGATGGTGAAAAGTCACCATTAAGAAAGGCTCTACTTGTCGCAAGGATGTTTCCGACAAGTTCAAAGAGTTGACTATGATGAGACTTCCTCACTCGTAGCGATGCTAAAAGTCTGTTGGAATTATGTTAGTAGTTGCTGCACATAGGATGTCAAAACACTGTTTCCTCGACGGTTACCTTGAGGAAAGGTTGTATGTGATACAACCAGAAGGCTTTGTCGATCCTCAGGATGCTAACAAGCATGCAATCTCTAGCGATCCTTCTATGGACTGGTGCAAGCATCTCGGAGTTGGAATATATGCTTTGATGAGATGATAGAAGCTTTTTGGGTTTTTACAAGGTTTATGAGAAACTTGTATTTCCAAAGAAGTGAGTGGGAGCACTATAGAATTTCTGATAAGTATATATGGTCGACATATTGTTGATCGGAAGTAATGTAGAATTTCTGTAAAGCATAAAGGTTGTTTGAAAGGGGTTTTTCAAAGGAAGACCTGGAAAGAGCTACTTGAACAATAAGCATCAAGATCTATGGAGATAGATCAAAATGCTAACAGAACTTTCAAATGAAATGCATGCCTTGACAAGTTTTTAAAGGAGTTCAAAATAGATCAGCAGAGAAGGAGTTCTTGGCTGTGTTGTAATGTGTGAATTTGAGTAAGACTCAAAAGCCCGACCACGGCAGAAGAAAGAGAAAGGACGAAGGTCGTCCCCTATGCCTTAGCCGTAGACTCTAAAGTATGCCATGTTCTGTACCGCACCTAATGTGTGCCTTGCCACAAGTCTGTTAACAGGTACAGAGAGTGATACATGATTGAATCACTGAACAACGGTCAAAGTTATCCTTAGTAACTAATGGACTAAGGAATTTTTCTCGATTATAGAGGTGGTTAAAGAGTTCGTCGTAAAGGGTTACTTCGATGCAAGCTTTGACACTAATCCGAATAACTATGAGTAGTAAAACGGATTCGTATAGTAGAGTAGATATTTGGAGTATTTCCGAATAGCACGTAGTAGTAGCATCTATACGATAATATAAAGATTTGTAAAGCACACACGGATCTGAAAGATCCAGAACCATTGACTAAAAACCTCTCTCACGAGTAAGACGTGATAAAACCCCAGAACTATATGGGTGTTGGATTCGTTAAAATCACATGGTGATGTGAACTAGATTATTGACTCTAGTGCAAGTGGGGGAGTGTTGGAAATATGCCCTAGAGGCAATAATAAATTAGTTATTATTATATTTCTTTGTTCATGATAATCGTTTATTATCCATGCTATAATTGTATTGATTGGAAACTCAAATACATGTGTGGATACATAGACAAAACACTGTCCCTACTAAGCCTCTAACTGACTAGCTCGTTGATCAAAGATGGTCAAGGTTTCCTAGCCATAGAAAGTGTTGTCACTTGATAACGGGATCACATCATTAGAAGAATCATGTGATGGAAAAGATCCAAACTATGAACGTAGCATATTGATCGTGTCGTTTTATTGCTATTGTTTTCTGCGTGTCAAGTATTTGTTCCTATGACCATGAGATCATATAACTCACTGGCACCGGAGGAATACCTTGTGTGCATCAAACGTCGCAACGTAACTGGGTGACTATAAAGGTGCTCTACATGTATCTCCGAAGGTGTCCGTTGAGTTAGTATGGATCAAGACTGGGATTTATCACTCCGTGTGACGGAGAGGTATCTCGGGGCCCACTCGGTAATACAACATCACACACAAGCCTTGCAAGCAATGTGACTAATTAAGTGTAAGTCACGTGATCTTGTATTACGGAACGAGTAAAGAGACTTGCCAGTAACGAGATTGAAATAGGTATGCGGATACCGACGATCGAATCTCGGGCAGGTAACATACCGAAGGACAAAGGGAATGACATACGGGATTATATGAATCCTTGACACTGAGGTTCAACCGATAATATCTTCGGAGAATATGTATCCAATATGGGCATCCAGGTCCCGCTATTGGATATTGACCGAGGAGTGCCTCGGGGCATGTCTACATAGTTCTCGAACCCGCAGGGTCCGCGCACTTAAGGTTCGATGATGTTTTAGAGTAGTTGAGTTATATGTGTGGTTACCGAATGTTGTTCGGAGTCCCGGATGAGACCACGGACGTCACGAGGGTTTCTGGAATGGTTCGGAAACGAAGATTGATATATAGGATGGTCTCATTTGGTCACCGAAAAGTTTCGGGCAATTCCGGCACTGTACCGGGAGTGACAAATGGGTTCAAGGAGTTCACCAGGAGGGGCCCACCCACCCGGGAGTGAGCCCAAGGCACTAGGGTGGTGCCACAAGTCCTTAGTGGACTGGTGGAGTCAGCCCAAGGGGCCCATGGCGCCACATAAGAAAATACCAAAGGAAAATAAAAGAAAAAAGGAAAGAGGGAGGTGGGAAGGAAAAGGAGGACTCCTCTTTCCCAAACCGAATTGGAGGAGGAGTCCTCCTCCTCCCCTTAGCCGGCGCACCTTGAGGGATTGTCCCTCAAGGCTAGCCCTCCCCCTCCCTCCTATATATAGTGGTGTTTTAGGGCTGATTTGAGACAACTTTTGCCACGTGCAACTCAACCCTAGACCACATAGTTCTACCTCTAGATCGTATTTATGCGGAGCTCGGGCGGAGCCGTGCAGGAGTAGATCATCACCACCACCGGAGCGCCGTCACGCTGCCGGAGACCTTATCTACTTCTTCGTCTTGCTTGCTGGATCAAGAAGGCCGAGATCATCGTCGAGTTGTATGTGTGCTGAACACGGAGGTGTCGTCCGTTCGGCGCTAGATCGGAACGGATCGTGGGACGGTTCGAGGGACGTGATGATGTTCCACTACATCAACCGCGTTACTTTACGCTTCCTCCTGTGCGATCTACAAGGGTACGTAGATCCAAATCTCCTCTCGTAGATGGACATCACCATGGTAGGTCTTCATGTGCGTAGGAAATTTTTTGTTTCCCATGCAACGATCCCCAACAGTGTCGTCCACAGCCGACACGATACCAGATCTAGGTCGAGCCGTTGTTATCGACACGAGCATGCATTGCCGCTACGCAGCCACAACATCACACATGGAGTGTCGCACCTCCGCTCGGTAGCGCCGTCCCACACCACTCACCCCCATGCGGATAGGAAAGAGAGCTCCGTCGCCACCGTTGACCGGGCTTCCCCTGGCGACGCCCTCCGGTTGCTCGCAAGAACGATAGGGGGAGGGGTGATTTGTTTTTAAGGTAATCACACAGCTGATTTTTTATCTCTCCCTAATCTTACCTACTAATAAAGCAAATAGTGCTTCTTCCGTACGTCATCCAAATTGCCCTTAAAGTTGACTAAAATTACCCACCAATGCCACATATAAGTCATAAAAAACGTTTCAAACAGGAAAATCTTCGGACTGGGCCGGCCCATGTAGTCACCTCCTATATTACGCTTTGGGCCTTGGAAAAAGATGCAGCACACCTGTTCGGGCCAGCCCATGCGTGGGCGCCTGTTTATTTAGTTTAGTTTTTTTATTTTTCATTTCAGTTCCATTTTGTTTTTCTACTTTAAATAATTTAGAACTTCAAACAACTTTTCTCAATTTTAAGAAATTTAGAATTTCGAAATAAAATATTCAAAAAAACATTTTTTTTGAGAATTCAAAACTACTCAGGATTTTTGAAAAATGTTTGCATATAAAAAAATGTTTAAACTTTGAGAAAATGTCCATAAAATAAAAAAGTCAACGATTTTAAACAAAAGTCCGTGTAAAAATCTTAAAAACAGTTTGGGCCTCTGTTTTTAGTCTCATTTTTTATTTTCATTTTTCTGTTCCATTTTTTAGTTTAAATAATTTAGAACTTTGAAAAACTTTTGCAATTTATAAAACTGGGAATTTTGAAATAAAAGTTTGAAGAAAATATAAAATGTTTGTGAATTCAAAAAATGCTCAGGATTTTTGTAAAAATATTCGTGTATTCAGAAAAATGTTCATAATTTTGAGAACAATATTGGTGGAAACGATAAAAGTCCATGATTTTGAAAAAAAAAGTTTGTGTGTTATTTTTTGAGTGCAATTGAAAAAAATGTTTGCTAATTCAAAAAATGTTCATGCATTTCAAGAAATGTCCTAAAATTTTAAAGACATAATATATCAGCACCATTGGAGATTATAATTGTTTTTCTCCTGTTGCAACGCACGGGTCCTTTTGCTAGTAATAATAATAATAATAATCTATACCTAATAATAAAGCGGCTATTGCTTCCGTCGGAAAACTCATCACGATATTTTTATAAAAAAGTTCCTGTAATTTTTGTTATTCAACCCGCGCTTCTTCATTTATCTGCAACGCAAAAGGAAAAAATGATTCGGTGCAAAAATTATGCCCGTACGCATCGCCTCCTCCCGTCGGCCCTGGGCCACCCTGGCGTGCGCCCAGGCCGCCGCCACACCACTCGGCGTCGCGGCAAACCACCACCGCTGCTGATCTCAACCCATCCGCCCCTCCGCGGCTGTACCTCTCCCCGCTCATTGCTCCCGTTGCGGCGCTCGAGCGCATCGCGTCAACCCTGGTCCATCCTGGCCTGTGCCCAGGCCGTTGCCACACCACTCGCCGCCGCGGCCGGCCTCAACCACCACTGCTGTCGATCTCAACCCACCCGCCTCCGCGGGCGTACCTCTGTCCGCTTGCTGCCCCCGTTTTGGCGCTCGAACACAGCTTCTAGATCAAATCAACGCGAGAGCTACGACGACTTGGGATGATGCGTTTGCTCGATGCAGAACGGCGGCGGCGTGCGGATAAGGCGCGGCAGAGCGAAGTACTTGCAGGTGGAGGCGGGCCTCCATGGCTCACATGGGGAACTCTGAGGTTATGACGCGACAACGACGACTCCTTATGGCCAGATAGAGGCGCCTAACCCTTGCTCTCCTCATCGTATCCCCTCCTCCGACAGGAACTCATCATCTGGTGAGATCCCCTCCCCATGCCTCCAACGGTGTGCCAAGCACCGGCTTGTTTTGTGAGAATTTGTTTGCTGATGAATGAACGTATTGAATGTAAGATTGCATTGTTGTAGAGAGAGGGAATGGAACACCACCTTCAGTTTGTCATCTGATCCCACATTCTCTATCCCATGAGTGAAATAAGATAACAGTCCATTGATCAATTCACGTAGCCTTTTTGTTTTGATTTGCTTGTCCCGCTCAATTTCTCATCATGGTGGAATTAGCAATGGACGGTTTGATTTCTCAACAAAATAGAATATGACTGACTATATTAGTTAGTTAGCTTATTATTTTAATAAATCAAAATGATTATAAAAATATTAAAAGCGTGTGGTATTTTTTTCCGTTGCAACGCACGGGCCCTTTTGCTAGTAATAATAAAGCAGCTACTGCTTCTGTCATACGTCGCCGCTGTTTTGCAAAAAACGTCCTTGATGTTTTGGATATTCAACCCGCAATCCTCGTTGAGTTATGAAAAAATGGTTCGACATTTTTTGGGGCGGCAGATCGAGCAGCGGCGCTCCCGATCCGATCGGGAGCAGGACGACGGCGGTGAGCACTTGAAGGATGCAGCGAGCACGCTGCCTGGGCGAGAGGAGGAGCAGAGGGGAGGCACGTAGGCGGGGTGTCGGACCCCCGCGCTCGCGAGCAGTCAACGCCGATGCAGTGACCGTCCATGGCGGCGAGCAGAGGGGAGGCATGGAGGCGGGGCCGTCGGACGCGCGCGCTCGCCCGCTGTCAACGCCGACGTAGTGACCTTCCATGGCGGTTCCTCTGCCGCCGCGCCCCCATACCTCTACTGTTTGCTCCCCTGTCCCTCCGCTCCGCGGTGCCCATGCTTTCTCTGTCGTCACCGAATGACAAGATCGATAGGATCCATCGCATCTCACGAGACACCCGGCTGCAGCTGCTCGTCGGCCATGCGGGGAGCACGGACGAGCTGCTCGTCGGGCATGTGGGGAACACGGACGAGCTGCTCTTCAACGTCCATCCCACAGACCTGCTTTCCCTAGCTGAATTTGCTACTATCACAGGTGTTACCTGGAGAACAGAATTTTGTTGCAACATTGATAGAAAGGCGTGACCGGAAGAAGCAGCCAACTGAATTTGGAATGAACCAAGTCCTCCAGCCATTTCATAGTGAGAAGTTCAATTTCACTAAAGTTAAACCAGAGGAGGTGATCTTCAGGTTCCAAGAAACTGAGAATGATTCTGCCCAGTATTTTGACGGAGCTCCTCCCACTGTTTCAGCTTCTCCTAGCAGCATTTTGATCAACGTCAGTGTGTCTTCATCTCTGATATTACTTCTACCTCGGACAGATTGAAAACTGATTTTCCATTTCTGTATTCTGTGTCACAGGTGAGCCCAATTGGGTACTGTCATGTGCTTTTGATCCCTCAAGTCCAGGAATACTTACCGCAAAGGGTTGATCAAGAGAGCTTCTTACTGGCCATGTACGTCACAAAGGAGGCAAGAAATACCTTCTTCAGAGTTGGCTATAACAGTCTGGGTGCCTTTGCAACAATCAATCACCTCAACTTCCAAGTTAGTCATACTCAAACTTCATTGATTATTGCTTGTCAGGCATACTATCTGAAAGTGCAATATCCAGTCGAAAAGGCGCCAACAGAGGGACTAACATTCATAGGGAACGGTGTCGGCATTTCTCAGTTGGTGAAGTACCCAGTAAGCGGCTTTGTATTTGAAGGAGGAGCGGGCCTGGAGGATCTGTCACAGGGTTGTCTCAAATGCATGTATCTTCTTGCAAGAGAATAACAGACCTTTCAATGTTCTTATCTCTGAATCTGCCAAGAGAGTATTCCTTCTACTACAGGTACAGTACTGCAAATGCAACCTCAGTTTTATTTGTGATCTAGAACTGGACTATCGGCTTAATATTTTTACCTCCCTCTGAAATGTTCGATCGACCAGTGCTATGCCGAGAAGCAGACTTCTGGAAAGGCGAGCCAGGAAATTCTCGACATGACAATCAATCCAGCAGTCTAGGAGCTCAGCGACCATCTGGTTCTGAGGAGGAGGAAGGACTACGACGAAGCATCTGAGGTAACATTATGCAGGTTTTTGGTTGAAGCATCCCTGTCTGGAGCAGAGTTCCGGGAGCTGAAGAGGTGAGGCATGGAGGCGAGTTCGAGACCTGCATGAGCCAAAAAAAAATTGGCATTTATTTTTTCATGGCGGCGAGCAGAGGGGAGGCATGGAGGCGGGGCCGTCGGACGCGCGCTCGCCCGCTGTCAACGCCGATGTAGTGACCTTCCATGGCGGCTCCTCTGCCGCCGCGCCCCCATACACCGTTTTCTCCCCCATCCCTCCGCTCCGCGGTGCCCGTGCTTTCTCCGCCGTCACCGAGTCTGGACAAGATCGACAGGATCCATCGCATATAGCGCGACACCCGGCTGCAGCTGCTCGTCGCCCATGCGGGGAGCATGGACGGGCTGCTCGTCGGGCATGTGGGGGAACACGGGCGAGCTGCTCGTCAGTGTCCATCCCACAGGCCTGCTTCTGCTTCTAGTGCAACACAAAGAAAACTGTAGTGGAGTAGCCACCGATCCGCTCCAGAAACAGGGCATGCAGCCAAACAGATGTGCAATATATTCAGATAGACACTGAAATAAATGATGGTTGTGACAAAATTCATGTACTGAATAACTTACCAACATGCCACTGAAAGGATCTGGAATAGATCACTGAAACAAAGGGCTGCCTACAGCCTGTCTGCCAAATGCAGCAGGCTATGCATGCTTCAAGATTTGATGTGTGTCTGACTTTATTGTGTCGACTGAATTCTTTTGTGTTGTTATTACAATCGTCAGTAGAGGTTTCAAAAAAATGTGAGTTGGTAAGACTAAGTTCGAATTATCATATTTAATGGGTTATAGTTTTTTATTCCAAAAGAAGATGTTACACGAAAATACATGATTGATTTGATAAATTCAGATGTTACCAAAGGTCATGCACGTCGTTGCTGCATGAATTCAACCAATTTTCCTTTGTTTGCCCTGTTGTATAATGAATGTAACTCATCCTCCCACCTTGGATCTACCCCTGTTTCAGTTTATTTTTTCTAAAAATTGGTGCTACTATCGATTGCTCATAATTTCAGTTTCGCTGATATGATACAAGCCCCTGTTTCAGTTTATTTTTTTCTGGAAAAATAATGTTACTAGCCAAGGATTAGACCAAGAATTTTCATGTTGCTGACTACATATACCTGGACATTGTGGCTTTGACTTGGTTACGGTAATTCTTGGGCATGATGCTGGAGTAATTCTTGAAGTTTCATATATTGTCCTCTTTCTTCAGTTATCAATTAGCTTAATTGCATACACATGACTAAATATGCTTGTTGCACCTAGGTGTTTGCTCCGCAATGAACCCGTTGAACACACGGGCATATTTACTAGTAATATAAAACAGGTGAAAACCCTTTATGGTAACTTGAAATCGATGTTCATTTTAGCGCCTCGATTTGCCGGTGGTGTTTTTCACTTGAAGGCATTCCCGTGGGGAGACGAGACGAGATGTATCCCGATGTTTAGGCCCTGTTTGGAACCACAATAGATTATAATAATCTGGATTATGAAGATAGATTATATAATCTGGTTTATAAAAATAATCAAGGTGGGCATGTTTGGAGGTCAGATTATATAAACTGTAATTCAGGTTTTACATTATACAATGACATGTCTGCCCTGTTTATAAAAATAGGACGATGGCGGTGGTAGTAGGTAATTATCTCCAAGGTTTACAAGGGTATAGGTCATTAGTAATCCATAATCTGATTTTAGTTGGGGTAGAGTAGATTATGAGTTTTTAATAATCTAGTCATCTAGTTTTTAAAATCTACAATATAAACTGTCCTGTTTGTAAACATAAGATTATAAAAACCATATTACATAAACTGGGCAGGGCCGGCCTTGTTTGGAACCATAATAGATTATGATAATCTGGATTATGAAGATAGATTATATAATCTGGTTTATAAAAATAATCTAGGTGTACATGTTTGGATGCGAGATTATATAAACTGTAGTCCAGGTTTTACATTACATAATGACCTGTCTGCCCTCTTTTTAAAAAAAAGAGGGTGACGGTGGCAGGAATGTAATTATCTCCAATTTTACAAGGATAATGGGTCATTAGCAATCCATAATCTGATTTTAGCTGGGGTAGAGTACATTATGAGTTTTTAATAATCTATCCATCTGGTTTTTATAATCTAGACAATAATTTGTCCTGTTTAAAGACAGAATAGATTATAAAAACTGGATTATATAATTTGAATGGTTCTAAACATGGCCTTACTCGGTTGGAGAGCTGGTGTCACACAGGACGTTGTCACCGGTTCATTCGCTGCAGTTTGACTGTTGACCAAATAAATAGAGAAGGGGGAGAGGTTGATGTGCGCTTGCCGTAGCAAGCTAGGCACGCGCGTTGACTCCATGCGCCCGCTCCCCCAAATATCCGGCGCCCTCGCATGCCGCGCTCCGCATACCTTTACGCAAAGGGTGAGGCCGTACCGTGCATCCCAAACTCCCCCACGTATCAGTGTATCACACGAGAAGCTAGCTAGCTTCATTACACCGAAGCCATCAAGCTCGCGATTCATTCAGCATCTTCTTCTTGGACCAATAATCAATGCCGGCGCCGAGCAACTTTCTCAAGTCCATGGCCGCCGCCGCCGCGAAGCACGGAGGAGAGCACCACCAGGCCGCGGCGGCGAGGAAGCAGCAGCAGCAGCAGCACGTCGGGTTCCCGAGGCTGTCGACCTCCAGCAAGGCGCTCGTCCTGCTCCCCATCCTGCTCCTCGCCTTCATCTACCTCTTCGTGTACCCCAAGGAGTTCGAGCTGCAGTCGCTGATGAGCTCCTGCGTGCCGCCGCCGGGCACCTACACCGCCAACGGCTCCACGGCGCTGTCGTCGGCGTCCGCCGTCGCGTACGCCCGGAAGCCCGACTTCCGGCTCCTCATCGGCATCCTGACCCGGGCAGACGTGTACGAGCGGCGCCACCTGCTGCGCATGGTGTACGGGCTCCAGCTCGCCGCCGACCCGGCCCTGGCGGCGCAGGTGGACGTGCGGTTCGTCTTCTGCCGGCTCTACAAGGACGACCAGCGCGTGCTGGTCCCGCTGGAGATCCTGGCGCACGGCGACGTGATCGTGCTGGACGGCTGCGAGGAGAACCTCAACGGCGGCAAGACGCACACCTTCTTCACCGCCGTGGCGGCGCTCTACGCCGACGCGCCCTACGACTACGTGATGAAGGCCGACGACGACATCCTCATCCGGCTGCCGGCGCTGGTGGCGTCGCTGGGGGCCATGCCGCGGGAGGACATGTACTACGGCGCCACCATCCCCTGCAACAGCATGGACCCCGGGAGGGGGTACATGTCCGGGATGGGCTACGCGCTCTCGTGGGACCTGGTGCAGTGGGTGGCCGGCGCCGG